>NW_016107360.1:15258790-15308987 GCF_001604975.1 Cebus imitator | reverse complement strand
GAGGAGAGGAGAAGGAGAATGAGAGAAAGAGACAGGGAAGGAGGGAAAGGGAAGAAAGGGAGAATAAAGAAAAGAAAAGAAAGTCCTTCTTGTCTTATCATCTGCTTCAAGGAAGAGGTGGGGAGGTCTGAGAGATGTTCCTGCTTCTAAGCTCTTCTCAAATTCCTCCAACTTCAATATGCCACATGTTGAGGTAGTATGCCCTGAGCCTTGTCTGTTCTCTCCCTGTTTCTTCTTTTGCCCTCTCCCAATCTTCTTCTTGGAGCCAAAGAAAACGTTTCAAATCTTAAATTGCCTCAAGCTGTCCAAAGTCTTCCTTGGGAATATATCTAAAATGCTTTACCACGACCCAGACACCCTTGGACTATCCAGGGCTTACTCACGGCGCTGCTCCTGATCTTCCCAGACCAGCAGAAACAGCACAAGCTCCTGCCTCTGCTGCTCCACCTGCTCCTCTTGGCTTAAAGGATGACTCAGAAAGGGCTCCTCAGATACTTTAATCAGATAGGTCTTCCTATTTTTCTCTGATGTGTACATTCCACATGCTTGTGTTTACCTGTTCATTGTCTCCCATGCTAGACTGTAAACTCCCCCACAGCCTTGTACAGCTGCTGTATATACTGCTGAATGGCCGTCACTAACCCAGTGCCTGGAACACATTTTTTCATTCAACAAGTATGTACTTGCTGGCTTTCATGGGCAGGCATTAGAAATGTAGATTAATACACACTGGAAATTAGCAATGTATTTGTTAGAAAGTGATAAGTGCTACGGAGAAAAATAAAACAGAAAAATGGATAGAGAGGCATGGGTGGGTGCAGGGCTACAGTATAAATTAGAAGGGCCAGGGGAGGCCTCAGTGAGAGGGGCCATGTGGACAGAGACTTGAAGGGTGTGAGAATGAGCGATGGGGATTTGCAGAAAGAAAATGCCAGGTGGAAGTTCAGTGCCACGACCATGAGGTGGGAGTGTGCCTGAGTGTGCAAGGAATCGCCAGAAGCCAGTGTCACTGGAAGTGAGCGAGTCCAGGGAAAAGCAGAAGATAGAATCACAGAAGCCAGGAGAAACCTCTGGGCCTCTGCCAGGACTTGGGCTCTGCCCTGAGGGAGAGGAGAAGTACTAGAAAGTTCTGAGTGTGGGGGAATGCAGCCTGATTTATGTTCTAACCAGATGCCTCTGGCTACTGAGTTGAGAATCATATATGGGATGTAAGGAGCCAAGAGTGAAAGCCCAGATGCCATCTAGGCCAGGTGAAAGGTGATGGTGTTCTGGACCAGAGAAGGAGTAGGGGAATTGCTGAAAAGCGCTCAGAGTCTGGGTGTAATTTTAACATAGAACTGAGAGGATTTGCTGACATATTGATTGTGGGATGTGAGAGAAAAGGAGGAGTCAAAAATTACTCCAAAATAGATATTCAATAAGCCTTTGATGAACGAATGAATGGATGAAGGAATGAATGACATACAGCTATTAAACAGCAGGATCAAGATTTGAAACAAGGTTAGCAAAATGTCCATATTCTTACCCTTTTAGAATCTGACAAAGAAAGCCTCTTCTTAGAAAAGTGCATATATGCCAAATTTGCACAGCATCTTGGGAGGCTCAAGAACCTCTTCAAATTCACCCAGAAATCATCTGTGTTAAGAGAGCCTGCACTTCATCATACCATCGCCTAACATAAAACTTGATTTTCAAAAATGCAGTTTGCATAAAACTTTTGCAAAAACATGCCTTGCATAAAAGTCTTATAAAATGGTCTTACTTTAATCTTACAAGATGAATGAATACAACAGGAAAAAGAAACAAATTGAATTTCTGTTTTCTATGTTTAAAAATAATCATTACATATATTGGAATAGAACCATAATTTCTAATTCAGTATTATAAAAAGTAGTAATTAGAGTAAACACGTCATTCTTAATATTTTTCAAACCTAAAAGAAACTGTACATTTCCTAACAGTGAGATCACAAAAGTTAAAGGATCATCTCTCTACTTATGGCTGGAATTATAAGAACTCAGCCCAGTAATACTAGTTTTCTCATACTGGTAGAGTCAGATCCCCTTATTTAATGACAAATTAGAAATAAAAATTAAATGTGGTTTGGTGAGTAAAACATTCCATGGAAGAAAAATAATAAAGAATAATTCTGGAAAGACCTGTAGTGCTGTTTTGAGCAAAGTATAATAGAAGACTGAATATTGCAGTGTTTATAAGCCATATAAACAACAAATATAATTTATTACATAATAATAAAATAACTCAGTGTATTCTTCACCTTGAAGTAAATCTAAAACATAATCCAAATGTTGCCTTCAAATTATTACGGATTATCTGTTTAGTCTACATAATCCTCATGTGTATACATAAACAACATATTTATACTATCTATGTTTAAAATATATTTTTAAGCCCTCTAAGGCTTTGAGGAAATGAGGTTGTTTTCTATTTTGCCTCATAATTTAAATGCCTTTACATAAATTCCAAGGGCTGTTTTCCAAAGTGGGACAATGCCACAGCCATAAAACTATTTCAAGCCAATGGGGATCACAAAGTTAAGACTCTAGGGACTCACACTGAGCTTGCTCACATGCTTCATGAATGCCCTGAAAAAAAGACAAAGAAGAATAGAGAAAGACGAAGAAAGGAAGAAAGGAAGAAGGAAGGAAGGCAGGCAGGCAGGCAGGCAGGCAGGCAGGCAGTAGAGAAAAATATTCAAAATCAGTCTCACTGTGTGTTAGTACCCCACATCTGGGGAGAAAACTCTGGTCCTGGGCTTCTGCTGCCTGATCCTGTCCCGGTCTACATTCTGCTGCCTTATACCCTTGGAGAGGGTATAAAATGCCTGTCATGTTCCAAACTGATCTCAAATGACGAGGGGACTGTGAAAAATGGAGTCAATAGAATTCCCACTCGCTAAGACACAGGCACCAACAGGATGACATAAAAATAACAAAGTTCGATCCTTAATTGGGACTTTTGGGTTTTATAACAGAGTCAAAATTATATCTAAATGTTCCGTGGCTCATTTTTATGAGTGAAATATAAGCATCTGCCCAGTGAAAGCAAGAGATAGACAGACAGACAGACATTGGGCACATTTTTAAAAATCTGTAAAATTGCATGGCTCCAGAAGCAAAAACCATAACAATTGATACCAAAATGAGTGATGGATATGAACTTTGGTATGCAGTAGTTGTAAAATGAGAAACTACATTATAGAAATGGCAATAATATACTTCTCATATTCTGCATATTCATCTATAAGTCAGAATGTATTCCTGTTTGGAGTATCGGTGTTAACATGCTTTCCTAGCAGAGAGTAGAACAGCCCTTATGGTGTATGTTACGAATGCATATTAACAGCATAGGCATTTGCATATCTGGAACTATAGTAGAAAATGCTTAACAAAATTTCTTTTGAAAGATTATTGTACAAACACACTTAATCCTTGCTAAATCTTGACATAACAACTTTTTATTTCCCCTTTTTTTTTTTGAAAAAACAAAAAACTAAAACATCCAAACGACAGATTAATAGTCAGGAAACCTGAACACTAACTGTTTCTCCACCCCATCAGCACCAAAGATTTTTCTTTCATGTTCAAAGGCAGGAATAGCACAGCCCAGAATGTTTTTTATCAATAAATTATTTCTCGTTTTTCTGCAAATGCCAAGGTAAAATATAAAATCTACCCTTTCAATGAAGTATATCCATGATAACTTTCTACTGGCGTATCATGTCATCTATTCCTTGGATTTTGATATTCATGTTTGTGATGCCTTTTATACAATGCAGCTTTTGGAGACTTTGCAAGTTTAGAATATGGTGCAATATACAAAATTCAAGACAGCATTGGCTGCTTTGTGGCTCATGACTCTGATACTTATGTTCCTTTACATTTAAAAATTAAACCATGTGTAAGACCAACAAAATTCTGCAGCTGGCCTTCCTATAGAAATTCTCTATGCTAATATAAAAACTGTATGTATTTCCTGAATCAAAAGCCATATGAAATAAACTCAATGCATCAATTACCAAGTCATATATTCTTAAACAACAACTTTTAAAATGGCTATGATATGTCTGGATTGTTAAAAAACAAGAGCTAGGCCCACCTACCTATTTTAACTTAGGAGTTTATAGCCTGACTCTTATTTTAAATTTACATTTTTTACCGGGCCGTTAAAAGAGAAAAACTATCTACTTTTACATATTTAATTCTCCTTTTTGCCAGCTTCTCCATCTTTTCTAGAACTGTCCAGGAAAAGTCGAGCAACTTTTTGAAGAAGGTGGAAATGAGTGAGGTATGACAGGAGCAAAATTGAATTTAGCGTGAGACCTCTGGTGCCAATTTGGATCCAAAGTGCATTAACACAGCAGAATTCTAAACCTTTCAAAACTGGGATTTATAAGGGGAATGCTAACACAGATTCAACAGTTACAGCTCAGCCAGGGATTACTTTAATACCAAAAGCATACTCTCTCACTTTATAGAAAGAGATTACTCAGTTGTCAAACAACAAAGGTTGTGTTTATTTATTTTAAAACTTTTATTTTTTTTTTTTTTGTAAGTGCACTTTTTACTTTACTGATAGGCAATCCTGAAATCAAATGTCCTTTTTAGGGGTAGGGGGACAAGAGAAGAGAAAAGAGGAGGAAGGTGGAGTTTGTCTCTGGCTCCGCACTTTGCTTTATCTAAAAGGCTTTGCCAGCTTTGCTTAACTGTTTCCACCCTGCTTTTGTTAAGAAGAAACCAAAAGTGAGGAATGGTAAAAAAGATAAATCTGAAATACACCTGATAGGGAAAAACAACTGGACACTGAGAAAAGAACAAGAAGATATTTAAATTGATGTCGATCTAGAGACAAAAGAAATGTGAGGACAAGATTTTTAAGAGAAAGAAAAAAATCTGAAAGTTTAAAAAAACAAAACAGGAGAGCTAATCTTTGATTAAAATACTCAGCAGAATGTCAGGGAGAGGAAGACAAAAACCTAAGTGATCATTTTTATGTTTATTGTGTCTGAAATGAAATGAGAAGGAACAAGCAAGTTAACGCTGGGAAGAGATAAGGGACAATAAAAGAGTGAAGTTAGCGACTTTCCGCAGAGGATAGAGTATGTTGTTTGAAATCCTTAACAATGGACTTCCAGTGTCTCTGCAGAAGTTGGTGAAATATACCAGCAAGTGTAGGAAGGGGAGCATTTGGGGATGTCTTTCACAGACCCCAGATGGAGAAGCTGTTCTTTTATTCCAAATCCCTAAGAAGCACAGAAGACTTACATGTTAATAAGAGAACACACAGACACATACTCATAACTTACATGCTGTGAAACAAAACAAGGAAATGAGACCTTTGTTGACCCCTGTTCACTTACACAAATCTTAGTTTGGTTAAGCATCTTAAGACCAGTTTCCAGCTCCTTTTCATGGCTTTCATTCCCTGGGTACCCAGGTGCACAAATGGGATGGTGATCTTTACAAAACAACAACATCATCAACAACAACAAAAACCTCTTGCTCACACAAAAGCCCACCTTGTAAATGAATGGAATATTAACGACCACCCAATAGTTGCACCGTTGGCAGGGCGAAACTGAACACTAACACAGCTATTTCTACAGATTGCCAGTGAAGCCGAAGCAGCTCGAGGAGAAATGCACCTACTGTACGTGAAATGCTGGTGCAGATTTTTTTCCTATCAGTCTAACCTTCTGTGTTGATGCATGAATGCTGGTACCCACTTACAGGGATGCCAGATGATCAGTGCAGAATGAAGGTCCCAAGAGAGAGGATCACATGGCTCTCTCTGCCCTGTGACGTCACTAGCAGATGGCATGGGTACCAGCTCTGGCAGTTGGCATCAATGTCACTTTTTAGAGATCAATGAGATAGTGCAGATATACACAGATCTAGAGACTCCAGGAGACGATGCGACACTCAGCCTGAAAAGATTTGGAAGACCCAAAATGAAAACTGATTATTGAATGAAATTAAAACCTAAGGTAATATAAATAAAGATATACTTCAATTGATGCTGGATTTGCATGCAAGTATTTAAAGATACAGTGTCACTGTCTTATAGTATTTATATGCTCTTTGCCATCTATAACTTCTTATCATATTTCATTCTTATGATGTAATTATCACATACTTTCGCTGCTATTATGTAACATTGCAAGTATGTGGACATTACTAAGAGTTTGTGTATGTGTTCATGTGTATGTATGTGTGTTGAGGGGGCTGGAGATTGTTAAATTGAAAAGTCTGTGCATTAATGTGCCTATTTGTTTGAAGACTTTAGATGAAAATACTTGCTGCTTCACCAAACAAAAACCAAAATGCATTTGAAACACAAATTATTTTCCCCTTTCATTTGGGATTCTGAACACACGTGCACAATTGCAGTCAGAATCCTTGGACCGTTCCTGTCAGATATTAGCTAGAGGGAGACTTCTATGGCTCGTAGAACAAAAACACTACGAGAGTGGTTTTTGTCCAGGATGATTTGAACAGCAGTAAACAGACAATTATATTTGGAAAAAAATTAATTGCAAATAAAAGCAGCCTCAATTTTTTTTTGATTAAAAGAAATTGTTAGTGATTTTTATTTTTAAAATCTATTTATAGAGTTTATTCCAAATTAGCCTAATCCCCTTTTCTTTTTGAAGCCTGGGAAAATAGTGCTCTTTTACATAATTCTTTACTGATCAGAAAAAAAAATCAGTTTTAAAATTGACTCTGATTATAATCTTTTCTTTAAATTTGTATATTCCCACATCCACTTATCTAAATTCACAGTTGTGTGATACAGCAAATAAAGTTAGGGTTGTTGTTGTTGTTGTTTTTAAAAGACACAAAAATAGAACACGAATTTGTCAGCTAATGGAGAGAGAGTACTTTCCATTTTAAAAACTGGTTTATCTTCTCATTTTGTGCTCAGGAGAATTAGAATTAATGAAATTCTGCATTGCAATATCATGTTTTGCATTTGCTTGAATTCCACAATCTTTTCTGGGGTATTAAAATCCAGTTTAAAGGCAAAGAAAAAATGGAGATGGTGGTGGTATTACAATAATTATATGCTTCATGTTTTATTTTATTTTAATAATTTGCTTACATAAATTAATCCTATTGGATGCATCAATGTCTTCATAATTACTAATCTGCGCAAACTCAAAATTATATTTAATGTTAAAAAATTAGTCCTAGAATCAGTCTTTTTCATGTGTTTTTGTAGTCTTATGAATAAATAATTAAATATGTCTAAAGTGTATAAATTTTAAAAATGAAAACTCTTTAAATATTGTGCTGGCATTTTTTCAGGTAATTTAAGATTAGAGAACCATGTTAACACTACCATTTGATGAGTCTGTTGTAATGCCAGAATCCCAGATGTGCAGAAAGTTTTCTAGAGAATGCGAGGACCAGAAGCAAATTAAGAAACCAGAAAGCTTTTGCAAACAAATTGTCCTTCGAGGAAAGAGCATCAAAAGGGCCCCTGGAGAAGAAACTGAGAAAGAAGAAGAGGAGGAAGACAGGGAAGAGGAAGATGAAAATGGGTTGCCTAGAAGGAGGGGTCTTAGGAAAAAAAAGACAACCAAGCTCCGATTGGAAAGGGTCAAGTTCAGGAGACAGGAAGCGAATGCGCGCGAGAGGAACAGGATGCATGGCCTCAACGACGCTCTGGACAACTTAAGGAAAGTGGTCCCCTGTTATTCTAAAACCCAGAAACTGTCCAAAATAGAGACTTTACGACTGGCCAAAAACTACATCTGGGCACTTTCTGAAATTCTGAGAATCGGCAAGAGACCAGATCTGCTCACATTCGTCCAAAACTTATGCAAAGGTCTTTCCCAGCCAACTACAAACTTGGTGGCAGGCTGCTTGCAGCTCAACGCCAGGAGTTTCCTGATGGGTCAGGGTGGGGAGGCTGCGCACCACACAAGGTCACCCTACTCTACCTTCTACCCACCCTACCACAGCCCTGAGCTCACCACTCCCCCAGGGCATGGGACTCTTGATAATTCCAAGGCCATGAAACCCTACAATTATTGCAGTGCGTATGAATCCTTCTATGAAAGTACTTCCCCTGAGTGTGCCAGTCCTCAGTTTGAAGGTCCCTTAAGTCCTCCCCCAATTAACTATAATGGGATATTTTCCCTGAAGCAAGAAGAAACCTTGGACTATGGCAAAAATTACAATTACGGCATGCATTACTGTGCAGTGCCACCCAGGGGTCCCCTTGGGCAGGGTGCCATGTTCAGGTTGCCCACCGACAGCCACTTCCCTTACGACTTACATCTGCGCAGCCAATCTCTCACCATGCAAGATGAATTAAATGCAGTTTTTCATAATTAATGAGGAAAATGAAAATAAACAGTGGTCATTCACCTCCCCCGTCTAATTAAGACAAAGCAGATGCTTGTGGGCTGAGTAATTGGCACAACTCTATCTAAGGTGTTTACTAGTTTCTGAAGTGTGTTTCAACTATTGTGAGAATTTTCTATGTAATAATAAATCTCTTTTCGTATGAGAACTTCTTTTCCTTTCCTTTTGTCTGTAAAGCACTGTGATTCTGTTTCTACTGGAAGGATTTTTTTCCTTTTTCTTTTCAATTTATTTAATTTGTTTGAACAAGATGTCTCAGAATATACTGTTGAATAAAGACATGCACACAGCATAATTCAATGTCTATTTTGGTTGTACAGTAATTATAAAATGCATGTTATTAAAATCAGATGAGTAAAATGATGTGTTTATAATTATTAGGAATTATATATTATGTATCTTTTAAAAAATGGAAATTTTAAATTATTGAGAATATTACTAAGCTGACAATGATATTGGGAGATGCATTTGCAACAATATAAAAAGCTATGCAATTTTCTTTTTATTAAGAATGAATCTAAAGGCATTCAATTGGTAACTATTCCTCTTCAAGTATTTGCAGATGGGGCAACATGATATTTGGGTGTCTGATGTCATAATTTGGGGACAAGTATTTCAATCATCAAGAAAAAAATTCAGCACTTGTTTTGTATTATTCAGAAATTAACTGTACAGGTTTGTTATCACAATGCATAATTGTGTTTTTCCACCCCACATTTTTAAGGCAATTAAACATAGATATTTCCACTCGTAAAGGACATCTATTAGCTGTGATATTTTTGCATGCTACTTATTATTTCCCGGTACACAGCTGTTTTCTGTCTCCAATACTCCCCACTTCTCATTTCAGAAATATTTCTGGATTACAAAACCGTAGGAGCTAAAACAAATTTCTTAAACAAAATGGCCAAAGCGCTTACAAGAATTTTTTTTCAAGTGTCTTAAATGAAAGAAGAGGAGCCCATGATGGTTAAACATCCTGGGGAAACAATGATAAATCCTGGTAACCTTCAACTCGAGCCTAAAATCGGTGGCAAATTTCCAGCAAACACCAGAGTGGATGTTAAAAATGGAAGGTTTTACTCTGCGTCGTTTAAATGTCTGGCCGATCAGAGGCTAAATTCTGTGTGATTAGCAATTTCCTTATAAAAGGCCACCAAAAACTTAACTTTAATAGCGCCTGGGGAGCTAAACCTCTTAAACAGGATTGAGTCTGTTTTGGAATCCTGGGCGGGGTGGCCATGACCTCGCCAGGATGCCCTCTGGTACAGTTTTGCCTCAGGGGGAGGAGCGGGGACAGTTGCGAGGACCGATGAGGGCAGCAGAAAGTGGGTGCAGTGGTAGCGGGACGGGGCAGGTCTGGGGTGGGCCTGGCCAACGCTGCCACTCTCGGGCCCGGTGGGCACTGCCCGAGCCGGCACAGGCCCGACGGGTCCTGGCAGGCGGCGCGGGGAGAGGCTGCAGGCGGTGGCGTCGCGTCCCCTCGGTGGCCACCCGGGCACAGGCTGCATTGCCCGCATCCCGCCCGCAGTGGGCGCCCTGGGGGCAGGGGTCCTGCGCCCTGCGAACCCAGGCCTAGGACCCGCGCTGACTTGGCCTGCCGGGGAAAGGGACCGCGCAGCGTGGGGAGCGGCGAGCGCACGGCAGCGGGTGGGCCTGGAGGCTTGGCCCCACATTAGCTCGCAGAGTCAGAAAGGAGGTCGACCCTTCACCCGCCCGTTGTGCCACAGGAGGGACTCTGCGCAGGCGGCGACAGCTCCAGCTCCCGCTTGCCCAAGTGCAGCCGCGAGCTGACCCTGCCCTGCCCCTCCCGCGGCTGGCAGGACTTCCTGAGCCGACACAGCGAGGCCCGCGCCCCATTCTCCAGAGGACAGCGTCGTCCTCTCCCTCTGCGCCCCCAGCTTTACGCCCCTGGGCCTTTGGTGCGCTTGGCAGCCGCCGAGGAGCAAAGGTGAAGAGCAGCTGCTGACGCGGATGCTGAACTCGCCCTTCTTAGCGGGTGTGTTAGCACCTGTTCATTCAAACCCCAGAGGGCGGGGTGGGGGGGATGAAGCCAGAGACAGAGGAGGAACTGTGCCCTCCCCAGGTAGAGAGAAGTTTGCCGAAAGTAGAGAGCCGTCTGTCCCCTCTGCCTGTCTCAGGCACCAGAGTGACTCGCGCTTGCTTCCTCCATATGCGCACAAAACCTGCTCTCCCTGGCACTGTGTCCAGGACTGCAGGGCCTCTTTTAAGGGCCCTCAGACACTAAGAGCTCGGTCACTGCTCACCCTGTTCGAGCAAACAGCAAGAAAGTGAAGCAGCATCTGGGAATGGAAGAATCTGGCCCTTTTTGTTTATTTTTTAAGCGGCCCTGTTGAATCACTAGCAGATTAAGTGTGGCCTCTCCCATCCCCCGCACCCATCTTTCTCCCCTGATCCTTGCTCCAAGGTGACCCACTGTCCGACTGAGAACAGCCTCGAGCCTGCTCAGAACCTTGGTTCAGACAGCTTTTGAAACCAGCACAGTCTTTCCGGGGTCACAAATTCATGTCGGAACCAGAGACTGCAACAGGAGATGTATCCTCCCGCCCCGCTCTGGGAATGTGGGAGAGCCAGGAAGAAAAGCAGCTGGCTGGGTGAGGAAGAAACAAGCCTCCAGGAGCTTCTGATCTCAGAGCTTTGTCCATAAGGAACACAAGCAAAAGAGCCAGGTTTTCAGGCACAGATCCCTGAGAATATGAAATTTCTTCAATAACTTGGATGCAGAAATGCAATGGATGCTCCCTTCTTCGGTGATGCATGCCATAGGGGATAGTGTGTTGTGTGTGACCAGGTGTTGGCCATCCTTGTGGCTTAGTCCTCCTTCACATGCCTCTGATGGCCCCTGGCATGGGACCTGCCCTTTACACACCACCCTGCCTGTCAGTTTTCTTTCCCAGGAGGGCTCTTCCTGTTCTCTGTTGATTGCAATCCTGAAATCATATGACTTGTTCATTCAAATACCAACATCACAGATGCCAGGCACTGCAAAATCTTTTTAAGATAGTACTCCAGTAAAAGGGAAAATTGTATGGTATAAAGAGCATGGAACACTTGGGGTCCGAAAGGTTTGGGTTGAAATCCTTGCTCTTTTTCTGACCTCATGATTCCCTCGCCTCCCAGAGTGAAAAATTTTGTCTCTTCTGAACCTTTTTAATCATTCTTGTATTTCAGATATATTAGGCCTCTCTTCCTTTGAGCTGAATTATGTCAATCTTATATTTGCCTTCAGACAATTTTGTTCTTTTTCCTTTATTAGGATTAGGTTTTACGTGTGTGTGTATATATGTGATCTATATCTTACATCTATCAGGATATGTATCTATATCCATATCTATATCAATGAGTGGCCTCATAAAAATAAAGATGTATTGCTTTCTCATATACAGAAGTCATAAGAGGTAGTCCAGGACTGATATGGTCATGCCAGGGGCACCAGAGGCCTAGGCTCCTTCTGCCTTTCTACTCCACTATCCCTAGCGTGGGGCTTCCATTCTCATTCACCTCTTGGCCCAAGAGGGCTGCTGGAGTTCAGAACATTGCATCTTCCTTCCAATTAAGGAGAAAATAAATAAAAAGGATGATAAAAGGGTGTTCCATCCATCTGATCAGATCCCTTTAGAGAATATTTATAGAAGTCCCACCAAATTACTTCTACATACTAATTGTAGGTTTAAGAGAAGCAGGGAAATGCATTCTTTTTAACAAAGTATATTGCCACCTGAAATAAAATCAGGTCTTGTCAGTAAGAATTAATGAGAAAATAGATGTTAGTTAGGCCCCTAGCCATGCCTTGAACTCTACTGTCTACCCAATTCTTTCTTTGCCTGTCTGGTACCTTATACTTTTCCCAAGCATTCTCTTTTTGTTTCTATTACCTCTTTCTCCTTTGACCGCATACACGTGTGTTATGAATGTCTCTTAGGCATCCCTCGCTTGTGGATGCTAGGTAAGTTTTGTCCTTAAGTCCAGTCTCTCTGTCCCCTGCAAAATTCATGACCTGAGGCCTCTCGCTGTCCGTGTTTTGAAGGAATGAAGGAAGCCGCTTGCATCTCCCATCCCTATTGCTACCTGTGCCTTTTCTCAGTCGTATTTCCCATGCCCAGGTTGCCCCTGTTGATGCCATCTCCAATGACATATTGTATGGCTGGTGTTCTAGTCCAGCAGCCCACCTGATGGCACTGACCCACCTTTAACCACAATCTTTTGGGCATTTGTACACCCCTTTGAAACTGCTTTCTCTGTCTCTCATCACCTGTCTCTGGTTCTCCAACCAATAAGGAAAAGCATACTCTTATTTTAAAGAGCAGACAGAGTGCCCAAGCTCCTGAGAGTAAGGTTCTCTTGCTTTCACCACCCAGCCGTCTTAGTTCTAGCATTCAGCCACTCCTGGGAGCTGGAACAGGGTAGGTTCAAGCATAGTGTCATCTGATACTCAGAGCAATTGCAGTGTGCCCCAGCCCTCTCAAGCTACTGTGGCTCTCCTCATCCTTGTTCACTCTTCTTCAACTCTTCACCCATGCTTAGGCGTCTGCTCCTCTCTTCACGGCGTCAATGACCCCACTTCCCATCTCCTGCCCCATCTCCATGAAGACTTCCAGAGCTGTGCTGCAACCCACCAAATATCTCCACTTGGACGTCCCACTGACTCTTAAAATTCACTGTGTCTAGAATGAAGCCCTCTCCAAAACACTGCCCCTCCTCCCAGCCCCTTCCAGAACATTTCTGTAGCTTCTTGTGTGTAAACTCCCTAAGCCTTCTTTGATTAAATTAGATTGTGAATATGAAAAGCATTTTGCAGAAAAAACGATATTAAATATTCCTCCTATTTCCTTCTCTTTCTGGCTGTCCCCTTTCAAGTTAGTCTCCAGCTTCTGTTAATTTCTTCTTCTCACGTTACACCTGGACAAATATCCTGGTCTCCAACTAATGTCCTCTGTTCCACCTTCCCTACAACCAGCCCATCCCCCAAAGCCAAATTAATCTTCCTAAAATACTGCAACACACCAGTCCCTTAGAGTAACACATTTCATGGCTCTCATTGTCTATCCAATAAGTGATAAAGTGTATTTTAATTTGTGTTTATCTAAATCCTCTCTATGAAGACTACAATTATTGACATTATATGTAACACTTTAGAATTTATAAAGTACTTTTCACATATTCACCTTATTTACTCCTAGGAACATAGTCATGAAGTAACACTTCTCATGATCTTTATCTTACCAGAAACTGAGAATTAGCCAAGTCATGCCACTGTCTATAGGCACAGAGATAATGGATGGAGCTGGCCAAAGCTGGCTTCCCACGCTTTCACCCTCAACATTTTACAGCCACTTAGTTGGCACTGAAGGCCTATGTAGGAATCCCCAGCCCACTTTTCTAGCCCAAAATCTCATTTCATTATATCAATGATAAATGGTTTTTACCAACTGTTTTTTTTTAAGCAGCATTATGTATACTTTATTCAAAGAATATCTTAGGAGTCAGTCCACTCGTGGAAACGTTTCTGCTCCTGGTGAAGACAGCTGTGGAAGACCAGGAACTGCAACTCCCTACCCTACCTGCCCTAGGTCTGGAGGTGTCTCTGAGGAGATACCTTATGATCTTTTATTTACTTTTTTTTTTTTGAGGCTGGGTCTGACTCTGTCACCCAGACAGGAGTGCAGTGGCACAATCATGGCTCGTTTTAGCGATCCCATCACCTTATTTGTTAATTTTTTCTAAAGACGAGATCTCACTATGTTGCCCAGGTTGATCTCGAACTCCTAGGCTTAAGCCACCCATTCTACCTCAGCCTCCCAAAGTGCTGGGATTACAGGCATGAGCCACCACACCCAGCTTTATATATACACAGAACAAGAATTTTATTACTCCCACTCAGTAGTTCCTGGGGGCTTTGATGTTAAGTCAACCATAATTCGAGAAATACTAGGAATTGTAGTAATCTCAGTGACCATCTTTAATAACACCTTTACAAGAATCTCACTGACAGGTGGTGCAGGCGTACCAGTCATGAAGTCACTAGAAAAAAAAGTAACCACAGTTCTCTGGCAAGGTTTGAGGAGCGAGGTTTGATGGCCTCTGTTCTATAGAAACACACCGCTAAGCTTGGACCTGTTTACTGCATGTCCGTCTGCCTTCGTGTCTTGCAGTGCACCACCTGTTAGAGATGGTCTCTCTTCTCTCCTTCAACTTCTCAAATTCCCATGTGCTTCAAGGTCACCTCCTACATGAAGGCTCCCAGATCCCTCCAGCCTACAATGGCATCAGGTTGCTCTGAAACCACAGCCCAGTTGTTTCAACCACAGAATTATCAACTAAATTTTCATGGCCTAAATTATGTGACATTTAAAAACCTTATTTGAAACATGTATTGCTATTTAACTTATAGAGATCACTGGATTGTATGCTCCATGAGAGGAACATCAGTGTTCAATTCTGTTTGTGTCCCTATAGTGCCTGCACTCATTAAATTCATTAGATTGTACCTAGGGATACAGCTGTATTTTAATTAGAGAAATAAATCCGATTTAAAGACAAAGCAGCATGAACCTTCACATCCAACAATTGACACTGAGCAACCATCAGAAGGTTCAGGTTTTTCACCTGTCAGGTAAGAAAAATGACAATTGTGTAATAGGAATTTGGTGAAGATTGAATGCAATCATTTAGAAAAAATACTTAGCTCTCATCCTGATTAAAAGTAAGCATACCATCGACAAGACTACTATTTCTGTTACTAATGTGATATGCACATTAACCCCTGCTAAATCTGAGTAATGTACACAATAATGTTTTTCAAAGTGCAAGTTCAATTTTGGTAGCATGTTGTCATACAAATTTAGTCTAGTGGATGTTATCAATATCTTTTTTAATATAATAGAAAACAAAGTCTCTTACATATAATAAAAGCAAAGTTCATCTAAAACTTTGCTTCAGACACATGTGTGCACATGAGAGCACACACACAGACATGGTATGATGTCAAGTGTCAAAAAAGCTGGAAAGCTGCTAATGTGGAAGATACCTGTGTTAGCACAAATTTATGAAAAGGTCAGAGAGCTGCAATGCCTGAACTCCAACTTCTGAACTGTATTATATCATAGCAGAACCTATCACACCAAAAAGGTGAGAATTCCTCAGAGAATCCCCTGCCAGTTCCCAGAGATGACTTTTGCAATGTAGCAAAAACCACTAAGATGCCAAGCCAGGAACCTTAGTTCTTATTTCTTGCCAGAGTTTGGCAAAGGCAGTACCGTATATAAAAACTCAAAGGAGTCATCTCAACCCAAAATCTCCTTAAGTTGATAAGCAACTTCAGCAAAGTCTCAGGATACAAAATCAATGTGCAAAAATCACAAGCATTTCTATGCACCAATAATAGAGAGCCAAATCATGAGTGAACTCCTATTCAGAATTGCTACAAGGAGAATAAAATACCTAGGAATGGAACTCACAAGGGATGTGAAGGACCTCTTCAAGGAGAACTAAAAATCACTCCTCAAGGAAATAAGAGAGGATACAAACAAATGGAAAAACATTCCAGGCTCACAGATAGGAAGAATCAATATCACAAAAATGGTCATATTGCCCAAAGAAATTTATAGATCCAATGCTATTTATTAAGCTACCATTGACTTTCTGCAAAAAAATTAGAAAAAACGACTCTAAATTTCATATGGAACCAAAAAAGAGCCTGTATAGCCAAGACAATCCTAAACAAAAAAACAAAGCTGGAGGCATCATGTTACCTGACTTCAAACTATACTGCAAGGCTACCATAACCAAAACAGCATGGTACTGCTACCAAAATAGATATATAGACCAAAAGAACAGAACAGAGGACTCAGAAATAATGCCACACATCTACGACCATCTGATCTTTGACAAACCCAACAAAAACAAGCAATAGGAAAATGATTCCCTATTTAACAAATGCTGTTGGGAAAACTGGCTAGCCATAC
The DNA here is from genome assembly GCF_001604975.1 of Cebus imitator. Taxonomy (NCBI): domain Eukaryota; kingdom Metazoa; phylum Chordata; class Mammalia; order Primates; family Cebidae; genus Cebus; species Cebus imitator. The sequence goes on along the minus strand of NW_016107360.1, from coordinate 15,292,609 downwards.
GCAGAAAACTGAAACTGGACTCCTTTCTTAAACTTTATACAAATTAACTCAAGATGGATTAAATACTTAACATAAGACCTAAAACCATAAAAGCCCTAAAAGAAATCCTAGGCAATACCATTCAGGACATAGGCATGGGCAAAGACTTCATGACTAAAACACCAAAAGCAATGGCAACGAAGGCTAAAATCAACCAATGGGATCTAATTAGGCTAAAGAGCTTCTGCACAGCAAAAGAAACTATCATCAGAGTGAACAGGCAGCCTACAGAATGGGAGAAGATTTTTGCAATCTATCCATCCGACAAGGGGCTAATATCCAGAATCTACAAAGAACTTAAATAAATTTAAAAGAAAAAAAAACAACTCCATCAAAAAGTAGGTGAAGGATATGAACAGACACTTCTAAGAAGAAGACATTTATGTAGCCAAAAAACATATGAAAAAAGCTCATTATCACTGGTTATTAGAGAAATGCAAATCAAAACCACAATGAGATATCATCTCATGCCAGTTAGAATGATGATCATTAAAAAGTCAGGAAACAACCAATGCTGGAGAGGATGTGGAGAAATAGGAATGCTTTTATGCTGTTGGTGGGCGTGTAAATTAGTTCAACCATTATAGGAGACAGTGTGGTGATTCCTCAAGGATCTAGAACCAGAAATATCATTTGATCCAGCAATCCCATTACTGAGTATATACCCAAAGGAGTATAAGTCATTCAACCATAAAGACACATGCACACAGATGTTTAGTGCAGCACTGTTCACAATAGCAAAGAATTGTGTATGATCTGCCTAGACACAATGGCAGCTTTCCTTTCCCACCTCTGAGTAGTTAGTGCTCTAGTCAATAAGCTGTGTATGTATATTGAAGAACCTGGGATCTGTCATCAGAGAGCAACGATCCCCAAACATTTTGGCATTCTTCCTGGTTCGATTCTCAACTACACCTACTCTCAAATTCCCCATATTTTATTCCATAATTTATTTTCAAAATACAAGTGAAGTATATTAGTCATGAGATTTTTATGTATTTGTGTGTGAGACACACCTGGAGATAAAAGGGGACATCCTAGTGGATTGAGAGCTGGGAATGTCGCTCCTCATTTGTGAAGTAGGAATGCAGACTTGCGGGAGACCTGGGAGCACGAATGTGGCCAACCTCACGGCAGTGTCTCGATGGCTGTGCCACATAATAGCAGTTAGGGTTGTCTGCTTGCTATGTGCATGTTCTACAAGATCCTCTCACAAATTTGGAGAATAAAAAAAGATATCCTCCAATGAATTTTTAAAATGTTATTCTCTACTGCATCTGGAGAATTGCAAATTGAGATGCTTCAGTCTCCATAGGATGACTGTGCAAGAGGGGTCCCCTATCTCAGCAAAGAGGATCTAGACAGGGATACAGACTGGTCAACACCTTCCAGGAACTTACTGTGGGGGAAAAAAATTTCACTCTCCTAGTTGGCTATTTCAGGGCTCTGTAGCCATATATTTCCATTAGCATGTGACTCAATGTCATGAAAAGAGGGGTAGAAACGCTGTCAACTTTCCTTACAACAAACAAGGGCAATGTTTTGGCAGTTGCTGTACATTTTCAAATAAACCTCAAAACAATAGGTCTTAGCCTTCACATTTTCTGTCTGAACATGGGAAGAAAACTGGAAGATTTAAAAAGAGCTGTTCATTCATTGAACAATTCTTTATCAAGTCCCTGCCCTAATGAATCCTCCACTGCCCCAGGCAGTGAGAATGCAGTGAAGGAGGAGAATTGGCAAGCTCCCTGTGTTTGTGGACTTCTGGTGCAGCGAGGATGCTTGTGCATCCTTTTACTCAGTCATCACAGTTCAGGACATCTCACACCAGGTGCTATGCAAATTGGAGGAAGAGGGTAGATTCAGTGGTAAACAGGGTAGACATGGTCCCCACTCTCTTGAAGCCTGAATAATCAAGATCCAAAGACCACCCATTTGTCCAACAAATATGGATTACTAAACTACAGTTTATCAGACACCACACTAGGTGTGGAGGATATAAAAATGCAAAAGACACAACTTCTACCCTCCAAGAACGAAGAGTACAAGATGGAAGACAGATATATAAACTATAAATATAAATAAGTAAATCAAAAGCTTTAGTGGAGGGGACACAGATGGGGGCATTGTCCACTCAGCTTGGGCAGGGCCACAGAGGGGCCAGGAGAGGAGTTTCCTGGAGGAACAGGTACTTGACCAGGACTATGTAGATCACAGGTCAGAGATATTTCCAAGGTGGGCCAGTGTGGGAACTTCATTTCCAGGTTATTTCTCCTGTTACTTCTTTCCAGATGGAGGTGTAAGGCTCCCAGCCTCCTAGTACCTCCTATACCCTTCTCTCTAGGGATGGAATGCCTTCATCTGATTAGAAGGTATTGGAAGGAAAATTGGGCAAGCTTGCCTCAAGCTCTTCCTTCTTTCCAGTCAACCTGCTCTTGTGTGTTCCCAAGTAAGCCAAGTTAAAAAAACCGTGGGAGGCCTGCAGTGGTTCAGGGTCTTCTATGATTATTCAGAATAGTCTGTCCAATTCCAGGGTTGAGTTAACACGGGCTTGTAGCTCATACTCCAAGAGACATTTACCTCCGCTTTATCAATTATAAAGTTGATCTTTGGCTTCCATTTGCCTTATTTCATTAAGAAATTGAATTCAAAGAGAAAGGAGTTGCTACTTACTGAGAGCTCCCTCCGAGATTCTAACAGAAGGGGGTTTCAGGTAGAAATATTCCCCTAGGAAGGGGAAGGTACAAATCACTTTCAAGAATTTAAGTTCCATTTGACTTGGATGTCTGGAGTAGCAGCAATTTGCCTAAAGTGAGCCTGGAGAAGCCGGCCAAGGCAACATCACGGAGAGCCTCATAGGTCTGCAGAGGAGTCAGCCAAGGAATCCTACACAGAAGAATGTATCAATAGATTTGCACTTTAGAAGGATTGCTACACTACGGTAGCAAAGTGAGAGCTGCAACCTGAACCATGGAACCAATTATGAAATGGCTCCAATGAAACATGTCAGTGAGTTAGAAAGAAGAGGACAGGCTTCAGGGGTGATTAATAGAGAGAAACCAGAGATGTACTGTCTGAATCTGGAAACTGAGGAAGAGAGGAGAGGGGGAAGAACACACACATGTGTGACCTAGATCAGGCAAGTTGGGAGGGGACCGTGATAAGACCCTCAATTTTGAACTTGTTGAGACTAAGTGCCTTGTGGAATGTCCTGAATGAATTATGTAGTAGGCAGTTGAATGACAACTTTCTCTGTCTGAAGTTGGAGAGAGGTCTGAGCTGCAGCTATAGACTTTGAGGCATGGATGGGCTCTAAATCAGTGCAGGACCTGAAGAGAAATGAGAAGCAAGACCAGAGTGCCAATACTTAGTGTTCTGACTACAGCTCCTCTTCTGTGTTAAATATTCTGTAGGAGAAGCTCTCTGTTTGCATTTGGAGTTATGACTCCAGATTCTCCCAGAATTACTGTAGGTACCTTACCATAAGTGACAATACCAGGATTTTTTAATTTTTTGAATGTGATGAAAGACCACACAGACAAATGCAATACATGATTTTTAATTACAAGATTTGTGAAACAATATTGTAAAGTTTTTAAAAGTTCTTCGTTGTATAGCTTTATGTCATAGAATCAGATATGGTAACAAGAAAAATTAGTGACCTAACTCAAAACCATTCTATTAGCTAAGCTGAATTACAAGTTTAGAAAATGACCTGAAATAATTTTTTTCAACCTAATGATCAGTATCCTTATTTGCATTTTCGAGATCTATAACATATTTACTGATAGCATTTGAGGGGGAGATTAAATTAACAATTATATGCAAAGCACTCTGGCACATAGTACTCTATAAGTACTGATTATTATTATTTGTGAAGGAGCTGAGCATTTTTGGTAACAGAATTGTAATTCCTCTGCATGCAGATCACCCACAGCAACTTTTTTTGAGACAGAGTCTTGCCCTGTCGCCCAGGTTGGAGTGCAATGGTGTGATCTCAGCTCACTGCAACCTCTGCCTTCTGGGTTCAAATGATTCTCCTGCCTCAGACTCCTAAGTAGCTGGGATTACAGGCACCCGCCACCACGCCTGGCTAATTTTTATATTTTTAGTACAGGTGGGGTTTCACCATGTTGGCCAGGCTGGTCTTGAACTCCTGACCTTGTGATCTGCCTGCCTCAGCCTCCCAAAATGCTGGGGTTACAGGCGTGAGCCGCTGCGCTCAGCCGCAACATTTTAGAAGGAATGAGCTGGTTTCCCTTTTGCTATCACCTCCTTCATTGCTAGTCAATGTTTACTCTGGGAAGGCCAACTAATGTAAGTATTATCCCAAATAAAATAGAATTAAGAAGAAAAACCTGTAGCCAAAACCAAATTACAATATAAGTTAACGGTCATGTATAAACACTATATTATTTGTGAATGCAGATTTTTCACACCACTGTCCCATATTGTCAGAGGTCCCCTTTGACATGGAGCCTTAGAAGATGAGGGAAATAGGCCACCTGACTTAGTTGAGAGCCTCCCAACCCTCTCCACTCCAAATAGTAGTAAAAGACTACTTCCCATGGAGAGAAAGGAAATGAATATTAATTGGTATTTTTGAAACTATTCCATGATCATCATTGTGTTAGACTTCACATTTCATCTCATGTAGTCTTCCGGGCAGCTCAGGGAGGGGGATACGGTATGGCAATTCCATTTTAGACAAAGATTGAGATTCAGAGCAATGAAGCAACTTGCTCAAACTCATAGAGCCAATAAATAGTGGATGTAGAATCCAACCCAGGTCTGCATGACCAGTAACCTCACAATCTCTCCGTGCACCTTTGTTCCCTAGAGAATTACAGTAGTTCACTTTAACAAGGCTTCTTCAAGGCAGGCTTCATGTAAGCACCTCATGTGTACTTTTTCTTTAATCCTCCTAACAATACGTGGGGTTCATACTATTATAAGCCACATTAGGAAACTGGGACACAAAAACTAGCCCAAGACTACACAGTAAATAAGCAGTGAGATTCAAATTCCATCCAAGAGAGTCGACCTCCAGACCTTACACTCTTCCACGCTAAACTAAAAGGCCTCACTTAAGAGAACCAACCATAATGTTCCAAGTTTTAAGGTGACATTAAAACATGTTAAGTTTCAACCCAGCAAGGGAGAAAAAAATGATGTTATATGATAAAGACAAATTGTCTATAAAATAGGGGGGAAATTCTTGCAACAATTCAGCTCTGGTTGCACTAGAATAGCAACTGTTTCTAGATATTAACACACATATTGTTTATCAGATAAGTTATACAGTCTGAGCAAAAGAGTTTTCTCTCCAAAAATTTTGTGCTGGGGAAATAGTAAACGAACTCCTAAGCTTTCAAAATGATAATCTAGCATTACTTAAAACTACAAATTTCTTCCTAAATGTATTTAAATCTTACCAGTGAACATGATTCTGGTTATTAAAAAGTAATTCTGCAGAAATTAGCTTGCAGCTACAAAATTAATATAATTCATTTATTACTTGCAGCCACAAATCAAGATGCTGTTAACACTGCTACACACAATTTAATATGCACAGTAAGTTTCCATATGGCTTCAATTTTAGGTTTCTGGTCACTCCATTGAATCATTCACAGAATAGCCCAGCATGTCTAGTTAGAGGGCACTTGACCTAATCGAAATATGAAGCATGGACTTTCAAACTGTGGAATTAAAGGTTTGGTTTATGTCTCATTTTTATTATATAAAACAAAAATACATTTTAGAATCTATAGTCATATTATTAGAGATTTAGTGATGGAGAAAAGCCAAAAGCACTCAATCTTCAATGCTACTTAAGACTCCTATTTTTTCTGGTTCCCAACTTCCTTCTTTTCACTATTTTTCCTAACAAGATATAGGAGGAGAAGGAACACACACACACACACACACACACACACACACACACACACATACACACTCCTACTTGATTTATTTAAGCAGGTTGGGATAATATAGTTGTTCAGAGCTTAAGCCTTCTTTGTGAGCATACCAGAACAGTATGGTGTCATTTGCTTCAAAACAAGATTTCATGATGCCTCCATTTACAAGAATATAAATTGTGTAATGAATCGTAAAGAATCAAGTTTTGTAATGAATGAGATACATACAACTTACATCATTCCAGAAGAGTAATAAACATGGTATTTACACTTTATATCTCAGGCCTCAAACATAGGGAATGTCTCTTATCTGTTTTCCTTTGCTGGTTCATTTTCTGAGGAACTTATGTCCCTTGAATTGTGTCGTTGAGTCTCTCAGTGTGCTTTGTAGTGAGGACTTTTTTTCCCCTTGGCCATTCCCACCACGAAGGCTGGTTGAATAAACAAAACAACTCAAATCACCTTTATTCCAGAATTTGTCCTTCATCTTTCTGTCAATCATGATGAAGTCTGTGATGACATCATTACTTTTCACTCTATATATCCTGACAGATGTTTTTCTGCTGTCACTTTCAAAAGTTAAAGTGACAAAGAAAACCTCTGATACAGAAAAAAAAAAATAGTGGCAGTGATTTAGCTTCTCAACTTTACATTTGGCAATTGCATACTTTTGCTTCTGTTCTATATAGAAGGGGCAGTGGATATGTAGGAAAAGAGAAGATGAGCTGAGAATATAGAAAGGCAATAAATCTTTACTCTGATTTGTACCAAACAATGATATTCTCATTAGAAAAGGAAGTAATGCTAGATGAGAGACTAGAAAAGGAAGAAGGGCTGAATGAGAGAAGCAACCCCAAAGGGTTCTTATTCTCAAGCTGACATAAAAGTGCACATCTCTAAAGAAGTCTTTTGTATTTTGACCTTAAGCTAAAAAAAAAAAGTAATTAGAAAAGAAACATTGTATAAAGATCCGTTAAGAAAATAAGATTACAGTTAAAAAGGAAACAAAGCTTGTTAGACTAATGATACCTTCCTCCTGAATGATACTTTAAAGTGTTACTTTACAAGGATTATCACAACTCTTTTGACATATTGTGGCAAAATAAATGTAATTACCTGTCTCTGATGGCAGAAAAAGCAGAGAAGTTTGAAATAAGTTAGGCGACACAAAAATTCAGTTAGCAAATGGCAGAATTTAACTTAGATCCAAGTCTTTCAACAACCAGTCCTACAGTTCTGCCATAGTATTGCTTGAAAAAACCTAGTTGGCGTTGAAGTTTAGTTATTTTATAAAATAATGCAAAATCTTGCTTTAAGAGTGAGATTAATCTGACTTGCATATTTCCTAGAAACAATGGACCATAGTATCTGTTTTATGACTTTTAAGGATCAATTATATTTCCTTGAAAGTTTTACTACAAATCTAAATACATAGGATGCTTACAAACATCATAAATTTATCCATTTGAATATAGACTCCATACCATGGAAAAAGGTATATTTTGGCAAGATACCTAAGGAGGGCCATGGACAGATTAGTTGACTTCTTATAGGAGTTGAGGAAATATGCTAATTAAAAGAATCTTACAGAAAAAAAATCTGTGTCATGGATTCCCGTTTGTCCTCCACAATACAAACATGCACTGCCCATCTCCCTTTCAATTCGTGGGGTATTTACTCCATCATCTTCTCATATTGTATTTATTCACTTTATGAACCTTCTACATGAACACTCTATAAATGTCTGTGTAAGAACATATGCTTTCTATCAAATTGTAAATCTTGGTCATATTGTTGATTCACATAGCATTTGATATAGCATTCATCACAGTATTCTGTACATAGTAGGTGCTCAGTAAATGTTTAACCAAATCCATTTACGTTATATCCAGAAAGTATCCCATGGGTTTACCTAGCGCTATCCCTGTCAAAGATGATGAGAATGAGTTTGGTTTGTGTCTCTTATCAGTTTGAAATTGTAACTTCTTACTTGGTCGCTGAATGTCAAGTATCCAGGCTACCATGTGGAGTCTGACATATAGTCAGTATAAAAAAGCAACCCACTGCAAGAGTTAAACATAGTTACATTTTGTATGTGTCAATTTCTGCAGAGGATCCTAGAATGAAGTCCAATCTCTTTGAATGACTTTTAAGAAGTTTAGAAAGTAGCAAGCTTTGCCCCTTTAAGAAATCACTATGTCAAAAGGTTGGTCAGAGGTCGAGCTATATAAAACTACAAGGAGATTAGTAAGAAGTTCTAGTGAGTACACTTTCCTAGTTATTTGTTAATGGAGGGAAAACTCAGCTTCAAAGGGCAGAAAGCTAGGCAGGAAAGTAATGAGGCAGAGGAAAATGACTCCCTTCTGATTGGAAAAGAATCATTAGGAGGGAATCACACTGAGGAGCCCTGGTGGGGCTCTGATCTCTCCCTTCCAGCTTGTCCTAAGCAATGTGGGGCAGAAAACCACATGAGTCTGAAAGCTGAACAAAACATCAAGCCCAGTTCCTCTGTAAGCAGAGAGATGGGGGACTGTGCGTTTGCATACAGAGTACTAAATAGCAAATAAGAGAGAGAAGAACAAAGATTAACTTTTCCATCATTTGTAATGATTGCTCACCAGAGTTGTCCTAAAACTCAAATATTCAGGACAACATCTTAGAATTTACATCTGTAGACTTCCAAGTCTTTCTGTCCAGGTCTATGTTGGACACTGAATCAGGGTTAAAGTAAGAGGGAATTGGTAGCAGCTGCTTGACAGCAGTTGAAGAGTAATGAGCAGGTACCTACCTGTTTACATGATTATATTCTTCATAACACATCCTATTTATATAATTCCTCAAAGTGTTCTATAACACAGTTAACAGTGCATCGAGTTTTAAACGGTTGTATAACAAAATGTCACCATTCTGCTTGTCACTATTCCTCTCTGGGAGCAATTTTCCTTCTTCCAAGAATGACGTCTTTTCACTAATATTACAGATTCTGGCTATGTGATCATAAGCCCATTGAGTGCTCAACCTAGCCAGCCAAGGGAGGCCTTCCTCTGTGAGATCTTTGTTCTGTTCCTTAGGAAGGTATTGGGATGTGTTGCTTGTTAGTCTTTGCCCTGCTGACTAAGCACCTACCATTGTGAGCAATGAGGTGTACTTCTGTCTGCTCAAGCCCCATAGTAGATGTTCTGTTTTGTTGGGCTCCTACTCTAGAAGCTGGGACAGTTTTTCTTGTGCCTTCTCTGTTCCATAAGCTTGGGGACCCTGGGAATCGTGGCTGTTTTCACCAAAGTACCTTCAAAACTTCTTGACAGAGCTCGATGATTTTTAAGCAAACATCAGTCCTTGTACGCTTTCTTGATGCACCAGAGTTTTAAAATTGAAGGTCCAGGTTAGATTTTAAGGTTCTATTTGCTTGTTTTAATATTTGTTAACTTTTCCTGATTAGTTCTGATAGGAAAAGTATTACATGTTCATGCTAGAAAATTTATAGAAGTCTAACTAGCAAACTATAAAATATGCCCTATCTTCTATCTCTATAAATTATGCCTTCAATAATGACTGATAAAAAAGGCCAAGTTCAAACAGAGAATACTCTGACTCCTTGGAGGTTCTTCCCGGAATCTGGCAGCATGAGGAAAATCAGCCCCAGGTGTTGGCCTGTACCTCTTTTCTTTCTATACCTGACTCCACATGGCCATCACTTAAGCCTAAGTAAGCATGTTCTACACTGTGAGGACTCACCCTGCAGGTCAGCCGCCCTGAAAACATGCTCTAAGACATTCAAGAAGGAAATTCTGGGTCTCAGGAATCTGGAGCTTGGACTAGGGTGTGTGCACACATTTAGGGTGGATGTCTACCCATGGCCCTCTGCCACTCTGCCTCTCTCTGTCTCAGGGCCATTGCTTATTGATAACATTTTTGGGAACTGGCTTCGAGATGCTGACATGAAGATACAGATATTGGGTTGGTACAAAAGTAATTGCAGTTTTTGACATTTCTTTTAATGGCAAAAACCACAATGACTTTGGTACTGATCTAATAGTTTGGGTTACTGGGATTTATTTATGTGGTTCTCAGTCATTTCATACTCTTGTGAGCATCCTTGGTATAGGAATGGCTTCCCTGGAGTAGTCCTAACCACCAAGCTGCCTGAACCCTCTACTGAGACAGGAGGATGCAGCCCCAGAGGTGGGGTTATCATAAGAGTGTGTCCTGTAGCATCAGCATATGTGGTAAGGGACAAAATGTCAGAAGCCAGAAGCTGGTCAGTAGAAAGTGTTTCTTTCTATCAGATGTCTATCATTCTATGTGAAACTTTCAGTTTCATTCATGTCTGGTCAAATAGAAGTTTTCTCCTGTCAGCATTGTACCCAATTAAGCTGCACATCCAAGTATAAATGCACCAACATTTGCCCCTCTTTTGACGCAATAACACATTTGATAAAGCTAAAACACATACCATTTTAACTGCCACTTGTAAAGACATTTTGGAATGTTCAATAAAGCAACAGTGAAATTGCCAGATCTTGATATGAACATATGTGAAGTATATCTTCTTCTTTGCTAATCATTAAATTTATTTGTAAATACACATACACACACACAGAGAGAGAGAGAGAGAGAGAGAGAGAGAGAGAGACTGACTGAGAGACTGAAGATAAAAATTATGCACCATTAAACAAAAGCAATATTATGATCAACTATGGTAAAGACTGGCTTAGCTTTCTACTCTATTAAAAATTGTACTACCAAATTGTTGTTACAAGAGGAGATGATGAAGAATTAAAATATACATACACAAATTTGGATTTCATAACTTTTGTAGTATTTTCCAACTTTAAAAAAATCTGCAATGTGCTGTGATTTTTTTTCTCACTTTAAGTAAATATTCAGTTAGGACCTAAATTTTTACTTTTCATTTTGCCTTTTTTAAATTAAAGCTTCCCTTTCCCAATAATCATACAAACTCCAGGTTTCATCAAGCTGGTCCTGCTTCTCTGTACAGGAACAGATGAGCAAAGGTGATGGTCCCAAACCTGGCAGGTGGGATTAACATCCAAAAGGCAGGATGACAACCAGAGAATTTAAAGGGCTAGGAAAAGGCATAAAAGTCAATATATTCAGACTAATAGGAGGAAAAAGTTAATGTGAACCGAGAAAATATTTGACTTATAAATATTTTAATAAAAATGTACTATTCTTTCAAATTCAAAAGTGAGCTTCTTACTTTTTGTACTTTATCACATTTGCCTATGCTACAGGGCACACTCCTGTGATACTGCATCTCATGTCTCAGTAGAGGGTTCAGGTGCCTTGGTGGTTAGTAGGACTATTCTGGGGAAGCCATTCTTGTACCAAGAATGCTAGCAAGAGTATGAAGTGACTGAGAGCCACATAAATAAAATCCTAGTTACCCAAATTGCATGTATCCCCAAGTCAGCATCTCTTAGCCAGGTCCCAACAATAAAATAAAATACTTGAGTACACATATGCTTAATTTAATGAATAAAACACAATTCATTTGTTATTTAGGGCCACTTACTATATTTGTATGTAAATAGTTAATATGTGGTCCTAAAACTCTTAACAAAAACTGTGTGTGTGTGTGTGTGTGTGTGTGTGTGTGTGTGTGTGTGTTTTAAGAGGCTATCAAAGCACAGACTCTAGATTCCCTCCATGTAGATGCAAATCCTCACTGAATTGCCTCCCAACTGTGTGGCCTTGGTCAGGTAACTTATTCTTTCTTGGCCGCAGCCTTTTCACTTGCATATTTCCTGAAACAGTAGCACCTGCCTAGTGGTGTGATGTGAGGATTAAACGAGATAATACGTGTAAAATGTGGACAGCATGCCTGACTCAGAATAAGCGCTAAATTCATGTTACCTCTAACTTGCTAATCAAATACTTTTCTTACAGACTATGATAAAATGAACTTCAGTCAAGCTGGAATGGGTTATTACAAAACTTGAATCGGATGGTAGCCAGATAGGTTTGGCTGAACAAATTGCTTTGTCTCCAGCCCAGTCACACGATGGCAGAAACTCTGACAGGTCATGCCATGTTACACTGATGAGAGAACATGGCAGGGAGGATATTAAATTAGTCATGAATGTGGCAAGTGATTGATATCATCTGTAACCCTCTAGGATTTGTCGGCATTGCCATGCTGGCCAATTTAAAGTGCGACACTTACTCTCTTAGTCAGATGTTTGAATTCTAGATTTATGCTGAGCAACTTTCATCCACTGACAAAATACAAAAAAGAATTACAAAACAAAATAAATCCCTAAGTGGTTAATTGTCATGGCAATAAAACTAAAATAGGTTTGTCACATGATCATAGTACAAGATTCTAAGTACTACAACTGATATTCATAAATATAGATTTAAGAACTTTCTGTTCTGATTCAATTCTATTGCAAATTAGTAAGTTGTAAGAAAATATTAGCATGTGTTCTTTTTATCTTTATAATCTATTCCTTTACTTGAAAAATTAGCTTTGGACCTACCATAGCAGTGTTTTAGAAAAATAAATGATGAATGCCAGTTTTATGTGAAAGGCTTCAGCCTTAAACGCTGTGGCTATCTACAAAATAATATGTTCATGCACAGAAATCTCTGAAAAGACTAACAGTGCCGTAAGCTTTCATAGTTTAAAAGAAATAACAATTTTCCATTAAAATACAAAAGAGTATGAATGGATAAAGATACTATGGTACACACACACACATACACACACACACACACACACACACACACACACACACATTCTGGATTATTCAGCCTTAGAAAAAAGAAGATCCAACATGGGTGCACCTGAAGGACATTGAAGTAGTGTCAGACACAGAAAGAAAAATACTGCATCATCTCACTTATATGTGGAATCTTTCAAAAAGGATCAACTATAAAGAGATCGAGAATGACACAGTGGTTACTGGGGCTGGGATCAGGGTGGTGGGGGAGGAAATAGGAAGATTTAGGTCAAAAGATGTAGCAGATAGATAGGATGAACCAGTCTAGAGATATACATCAGGAGAACTGAAGTTAATGATGGTGTACTGTATTCAAGATTTTTGCTTAGTGAGTAGATTACAGCTGCTCTTGCCACAGGAGGAAGTGGTGGGGAGAATGCGTAACTGTGAAATGACGAATATGTTGACGTGTTCCACTACAGCAATCATTCAACTATATATGTGTCTTATTACATCATGATGTAGCCTTAAATACACATGATAAAATTTATTTTAAAACATAAAATACAAAAGAAATTAATAGAGGTAATTTAAAACATGTTCAAAAATAAAGAATTGGATAGTTCTTTTTAACATGTCTCGTCTTCCATAGTAAGCTTACATAAAAGGCACTATTTTCTTCAATGTTGAATCTGGAAATGTGGAGTGGATGGGCAGATCCACTATTACGTTTCCTAAAGTATAGATCCCTAGTATTTTATGTGATTAATACTATTTCATCAAACATGTATTTTAAAGCTGCTGGGCACAAGGTGTCCACAATGCTACAGTTACATTTTGTTTTGTTCAGTTACAGGCATAAATAGTAATATGCGATCCAGAAATAAATGCCGTAAAAAAGAATAGAGGAAGACTTCTGGTTAAAGATGGCTGTGACCATGTGTTGCCATCACTCTCTCCCAAAATTCTATTAAAATGCAGGAAGACATTAAAACATTAATTTCAGTACATAGCAGCACTGGAAATCTGGAAACTCTAGCACCAGTGGACCAGAACAGAGAACAATTTCTTAAATATGTAACTGGAAGAAAAAAAAATACGACTGAAAACTATAGCCACTTCAGTCCAAGGAGAGAATTCCTACTGTCCAGGTGAGGTTCTCCAGGAAAAATTCATTATAGCAACTCCAAGAGTCTGGGAGGACGTAGATGAGAGAGGCTGACTAGTTAACAAATTAAGTGGCAATTTAAAAAAAAAAAAAAAAAGTTACGGCAGGCCAGGCACCGTGGCTCAGGCTGGTAATCCCTGCACTTTGGGAGGCTGAGGTGGGTGGATCACTTCAGGTCAGGAGTTCGAGACCAGCCTGGACAACACGGTGAACCCCCCCAACCCCCATCTTTACTAAAAATAAAAAAATTAGCTGGGCATGGTAGTGCATGCTTGTAATCCCAGCTACTCAGGAGGCTGAATCAGGAGAATCACTTGAACCTGGGAGGTGGGGGTTGCAGTGAGCTGAGATAGTACCACTGCACTCTAGCCTGGACAACAAGAGCAAAACTCCATCTCAAAAAAAGAAAAAAAAAAAAAAGAAATTTAGGGCAGTTCCATAATCTCCGTGTTCTTGGATCTCGTGTTTGACTGTGGATTAAATGATGGAGGACAACTTTCTGATTTTAGAATTCTGACTTCATTTAGTATGGGGCAGTAGAAACAAACAGCATTGTAACAAATGTATGGTCACTAAAAATTTGCCTCCATACACAGAAGAAAAATCACCTGTACTCCTAGAAAGGAAGAGCCTTTTCAACTCTACTTCATGTCCTTTTCCTTCATCCAGCTATCAGAAAGCAGGGCTTTCTAAATCAGAGCACAAACCCATAGGCAGACAGAAAGTTTCACTTGAGATGAGGAAGTAACCCTTCCTAACAATATTGTTTAAATTAGATCATCTATACTACAGACCACACACACAAAAAAACACCAAACATGCGAAAAATTCTGGCATGAGACATAATTGCAAACAGAAGAAGAACCCAGAGAACACAGAATTAGCACCAAAAACAAAATAAAACTTTAAGTGAATTATTCTCTAAGAGATCTGTAAAACAATCACATTCATAAATTTAAAAAGAGCAGGCTACTATCAAAAAAAATAAGCAATGTTAATCTTGTCAGTTGACACAGATTACTTTAAAAAATCAATAGACAATCTAAAGTGCAAAATGCATTTTTAATACTGAAACAGAACTGCAATAACGCTTAAGCATTGCTAGTCACTTTCCATGAGAAAAGAAAAAAGCATGAAAGAGCCTGGGACATATTGAGTCTAAAAACCCATTTAGTTTGAGTGCATTGGAGGTCGTGAGCAGACAGAG
Organism: Cebus imitator; assembly: GCF_001604975.1. NCBI lineage: Eukaryota > Metazoa > Chordata > Mammalia > Primates > Cebidae > Cebus > Cebus imitator. The sequence goes on along the minus strand of NW_016107360.1, from coordinate 15,277,591 downwards.
TGGTGGGAGATACTGTTGGAGTGTGGATTAGGGGATCACCAGGGAGAAACTGAGGTTGTTTCAGGGCTGACGAAGAGTCAGTGGCTGAGAAACACAGCAACAGAGGGAACAGGTACAAGGCAGCTGACCACGTAAGACTTGGCTGCCTTTATCTTCCTCTCATTCTGATGAGAGCTAATCCCAGGAGAACCCACATATACAACAGAAAACATCTGGCTGAATATTCGAGTGTAGGAGCAAGAACAAACTGTTTCCTAGCAGCTGCAGTTCTCTGCAGGAAAGGAGGTAAGGATCCCGGGAAGCTGCCTGACCCACATTGGAAGGACTACTCCCATTCTTGGCTAAGTAACACTTGATGGTAAGGAGCTAACTAGCACAGGTAACAGTACTCACCTGCCTTCCAAAGGAATCCCATTCCTCAGTATTCCTGCTTCCATAAACAAACACCCTACCCAAGCTAGACTTTTTAAAACATGTTTTGGTTAAAGTTCTGTTGGCATAGCTCATCAGTGGGGGAGATTTATCTTAGGATAACTGCTAGAGTCCTGTGGATAATAGAGGTGGCATTTACACTTGTGTCATTGGTGAACACAGTAACGATGCTGTGCTGGCAAATGTTTAACAACTGGCTGAACGGGGGGAAAGCCTTGATTTGTAGCATTTGCTCATTTTATGATTCTCCCACCACGGCCAATCTCAAGCTACCAGTGTAATGCCACCACATGTGACATTGGGAAGAGGTGCAGAGGTCACATCTAATACCCCAGTGCATGCAGTGCTATCACTCCCACGGTAACATTTGTCCTTCTAAAGCAAGCCCCACTACTCGCTGGGACTTTTCTGATCCTGTTTTGGATTTATCTTTCACCTCCTTGGAAATTATCTTCTTGCTGACACACTTTGAAACTTACTTGCTTAATACCATTCCCACTGAAAGGAAACAATCCTTTAAATGAGCATTTAGGTGGGAATATGAATAAATGTCTAAGAGAATGGTCCACACCAAACTCAGTTCAGAAACCTACTAACACGACGTAAAACAGGAGGGAAAAAAATCCCTCTCTGCTTCTGAAAAGCTGGAGACAAATCTGGACTCTATTCCACTATTTTCCCAGAGCTAGAAAGAAAGTAACTAGTTCATAAATTCCATCAGGAGCTTGGGGATTTTTGATGTAATGAGTTTTACAGTTTCAGAGGAGAATGCTTTGCTAATAATTATGTAACAGTAATTAAATCTGAAAAAGGCTCTACTCTAACTATGTTGATTTATTGCAGCTCCTACAAAGTACTCCTCGAGCGTGCATTGGAGTGTGGGCTGCCTCCCTCCAGTTTTCTTTAAATTCTCACAGAGCACTGGGTCACAGATGGTCTGAGCTGCTATATTTTCCCTATTAAATTCCTAATAATCTTTTTCTGAGGCTGAGTCATGGAAGCCTGGGGATTTCTCATTTTAATTAGAAGGTTTAAGGAGCTAACTCTGTTTGAAATTTTCTCCTAGGAGGGATGGGTGCAGGTGATCCCATTCAGAAGAATGACACAGTACGGGGGCCAGGACCATATTTCCATATTAGATTGCAGCTTGTTTGGCTCAACTCCTGTTTCCGAGGTTGATGATGCATTGTCTGAATTTGAAGAATAAACTTCAGAAAACAGGATTATTCGAAGATTATTCTTTTTGGGGACGGTTTTGGCATTTGCTCCCCATTTCTACTTTGTATATAGAGAATTGATTCAGGAATGTGATTTATTATTCCAAAAGAAGTTTAAATCATATTGATTTGAGCCACAGACACCAGGGAACAGATTTGGGGACCATTTGTCCTTCTTTATCCCTATTGTTTTCTTCCTTTAGCTCCCTCTGACTTCACTCCCAAATTCTGGGACAGCCTCATATTAATTATGATCTTCAGTTTTACTAGCAGAAGAATGCAAAAATGTGTTGGAATGAACAGAACACAATATTTAGAGTAATACCTACAATTTGTTGGGTAATCAGAGAGCAGCCTGTGGGATGAACCCTGGGGCTGGGGTAAAATTATCTTTTAGAGTTCACCAATAAGTTTGATCATTTGTAGGAAACCTGTTAGGTAAAATGCAGTGTATGGTGCTAGGCACAATTCTCTTGCCATTATAATGCACAAAAAGAAAAGGCTTCTAATAGGACAGCTGCTCAAGTTTCGCCTCCCCCAGTCACAGAGCTGGTTTCTCTGCTTCTGTAAAATAATGAGCACCTCATGCTTTGAATGTGGCACAATTCAGAAAAGAAGTCAAAATGAACTGCTGCTACCTCTGTAGACCCCTGTAGTTTTAACAGAAGCATGTGTTTCAGAGCTGGCAGCAACTGCATTTTTATAAATCCAAAAAGTGCAAGCAGCATGGAAGCATCATTTAAAAAATCAATTTTGTAAATGTGGGATTCTGGCTTTTTAGTTAATTGTACCTCAAGAAGATTTTTCCCCCTTTCATATGCTGTCTGTATTCTAAAATTCTCTGGCTCCTTCAGTTTCAGTGAATTGAGTCATTTCAAGGTTTGAGAAGTATCCTTAGTTAGGTATTACTAATCTTCAATGATTATTTTCTTGACTTCCTATTTTTCATACATTTCTCAGAAAAGATTTTAGTTTTTACAGTCACAATTTAAAATATCAGTATAAAATATTTATATTTTAAATACTCTATATGTGAAATATAAAATATGTAAATATATATACATCCCACTGTTAGGCTGTGTGATGTTTGCCATGTGTATAATGGAAATTAAATTGTGAAAGAATGTAATAGTTTCCACACTAAATTCTGCGTTACATTGGAAGGTTAAAAAAAGTAGACACCTGTGCAGCTTAAGAATATTATACTAAAAACAATTTTAGTATAAAATTCTTTTAAGGTATTTAAGGCTTTTTAATCTGTAAGCGCAAGCTGATGTTTCTCGAATGTACTGGCTACAGCCATATGTTTAGCAGTTTCATTCGTGAAATGTGTGGACAAGTGGCTGAGGGCTGCCAGACTGCCACTGTGTGAGCAGGCTGGCCTGTGTGACGGGTGTGGATGATACCATGATCGCATGGAAAGCCACCCACAGCCCCCCATTGTGTGTGGATCCAACCAGCTTCACGCCTAAAGGCCAGATTGAGGGAAGAAGGAGCAACCTTTTCATACCCCATCCACAAAATGGCTGGCTAGGAGAGTCAATCCTGTAGGAAATGGTCAAGTGACAATGTATGTGGGTATAGGGACCTAGAAAAAAAATCTCAAGTTGTGTAGGTTTATTCAAGTTCTTAGATGAAAGACAAAAGCTTTGTCTGAAACTTCCACATCTCCTTGTACCAGACTTCATCAAGTTAGGGAACATTTCGTCAGGGAAACAGTTAAGGGCACTATGGCTGCAGCCAGGTTCTTGAAGGAGTTAAACAAGGAAACATATCAGACTTCTGATTAATGGCCAGGGACATTCCAAGCTGCTTTGCCTGTCTCAGCAGTACACGGCTAGTGCAGCGGGGTAATATCTAATAACTAATCTTTGACACAAGAATTAAGTCATTTTGCAAGAAAGCAGATCATTAGAAGCCAAATTGAATTATAAGTAATACTATCTCTGTGGAGGATTGTAAATTAATTGGTTTTTAACAATAACATTCCTGTATTTTATTAAAGCAGCGTAAGAATTCGGTGAAGAAACGAATGTAGCAGATAAACAGGCCAGGTGCTGGTGATGCAAATGGAATAGATGACAGATGGTGAGTAGCACGCTCACTCACTGTGTGTGTATAATGGATAGAGGTAATCAAATTCCTTTGTGAATTGGTGACTTTCTTTACATCAAGAACTTTAACACAGGCTGGTGTGCACTCCTCTCCACCCCCTGCCCCTCAGCTTGCACATGTGCATGCACACACACACCCCTCTGCTTACAAGCATGTCCATCCTCATTATAGCCTATGCTACTATCAGAAAGATGGGCCATTCTATTATTTACATAACACCACACACAAATATCATTTCACCAAATCAACCTGTATACACCAAACAACAGATTTCTCTGATGAGAACACCTCACCGAGGAAACAAAGCAACCTGTTTAGATTAAAGATGTTTCATTCAGTAAGAGAAGTGATACTTAGACCAAAAGACTGGGCTTCAGTGAAAAAGAATTGCCTTTGGCGATTACATTGAGTTTTCCACTGTTCCACTGGCATCTTTAAAAAGTGATGAGCATTCTGATGGGTCTCCTTTTCACCCCCAAATCATGGTTTTGGAGTCTCAAAACCCAAAGAAAATGCTGATGCAAGTCAACCATTAGTAGATTCTATGCAAACTGACTTTTCTCCTCACCATTCTGATATGAAAGATTTATTTTACTGCTGCCTCTGATAATGGGAAAAGTGTATTCAGCAAATCCAAGGACATAAATTCACGTCCCATGCGGAATCCAGAAAAGAGTTCCACCCGGGGTCATAACATATGAAGATACAACTCTGAAAATTACCTTGCACATGTTCAAATCTACATTTCCAGTCCTTTATTGTTATCTTAGCTTCATTTCCATCTTTCTAACTATTCACTGGACATTTCCACTTGGACGTTTAGATATTACTTTAGTGTCTGTATGTCCAATATCATACTTATGTCATTCTTGCCAAAACCAGGGTCACATGGAAAGTCTCCTTCCTCTGACCCCCCTTTTCCTTGGACTTGAAATTCTGGAGTTATCCTTGATGCTTCTCTTCTTTATACTTCTGTGCAGTCAAAACACATAAGCTCTTCGACTTTTCTTCTAAACCGGCATAACAATTACTATTTCCTCTCCAGTCCCATTTCTAGGTACTACACTGGGCATCGTGGCTGGGCCACTTCCTCAACCTCCTTTGTGGTTTCCTCTCACTCTGCCTCTGGCATCTCCAATGCTCCCTGTTCCTCTTCAGACAAAACATCCCTTCCCACTGTTTTGAAGGCTTTGTCTTTCCGACCTCACTCAGTCCTCCGCTGGCCCTCATACTTCTCCAGCCAGATTCACTTCCCACAGGCTCTCCAAGCATAGCATTTGCTCCATGGGGGGTCAGTCTCCCAGGCTGTGCAGTGCCGTTTGCTCCAGGCTAATCACCCACGATCCGTGCAGCCACCATGCCATGTCCCTTCAACCTCAGGACCTTCAGGCATGCTGTTTCCTTGAAATGTCCCCATCCCTTTCCTGCTCCCTAACTTTATAGAGGGCTGCTCAAGCTCCTCCTCTGTGAAGATTTCCCTAACCACTGTCTCGCAACCTCACAGCCAGGGACTTATTATTTAGTCCTTCTCAATCATTCGCAACTTTGTTCTCTGGTTGCTTCATATGTGATCATTGAGTGTGCCCAGATACACCAGGAGTCCGCTGAGATGAGGGCTGCATGCTACATACATCTGTGCCTATTGCTACTGGCAAACACCGCCTAGTGCCTTTAAGCCATTGTGCCTGCTTTCTCACTGCACGGCAGGTACCAGGCACAGAGGCCTCTAGCATTCTTACTCTCCAGGAACATTTCATCATCTTGACTCAAAGCATTGCCCTTCTTCCCATTCCCTGGAAATTTGATTCTCACCATGGTCCTCTCTGACTGATTGCCTTCTTTGACTTCTGGCTGGGAGCCTTATCTTACTTACGTAAACCACTTTTCTCTCCTTGGCCCTGGGGCTCCTAATCGGGCTCAAACCAGCCATTATTCTTCTCCCTTTAAGGAATGTTCTCAACTGATCTGCTCTCATCATGCTGAGCAATATAGTAAGGACCTAACTAATGTATATTCAGTGATGGACTATTTAAGGGAGAATACATTTTTCTGTACTTTTTGGGTTACAGCACAAATTTATCAGATCATTCTAAGCTATACTTTATTTGCCCTTTCTTTATACATACATGCGCCTACCAGAACACCTCCACACACCAGGCCCTAAATTAGATTCCAAGGAGTTGAAATGGCATTTGCATTGCAGGATTCTGTGCTTAGGGCAGCACAAAGCACAAGAGTTTGGTCTGGTGGTGCTAATTTTGTGTGGACTTTTCCTAAGGGAATAGTGTGCCTTTGGACTGTTTCTGATTTCCTATTAGATGGCATTAAAGGAAGTGTATTATATCCTGAACCTAAAAGGATCAGCTCTTTAACAAACTAAATTGACCTTTCTGCTTTTTTCCCCCAGGGAACTAGGGTCTTCCTCATTGCCCTGAAGCCCCCTTTCTTCCCTGGCAACAAATTGATTTTGTGGCTGTTTTGTTTGGCTTTTTTACATGACAACCACATATATGGTAAAGAGTAATGACCAAAAGTCAAACTCCTGGGCAACTGGGGATAGCCAGATGAGACAATAAATATAATTTGTTGAATTACTGAGGTAGCTCCTGTTCTGCTGGATGTGTGTTCAGCTTCAACATCTTGTCAAAGAGATGATGTCATCAGAGTCATAAGGCAAGTGGCAGACCACCTGTTAAGTGTCCAGTCACAAGTTAAATCCAGGGGCCCTGAGTTTGCGAATATTCCCTTTTATTTTTTACTTTTTGAGACAGGGTCTCACTTTCTCACTCAGGCTGGAGTGCAGTAATGCAATGACAGCTCACTGCAGCCTTGACCTTCTGGCTCAAGTAATCCTCCCACCTCAGCCCCCCCAAGTAGCTGGGACTACAGGTTCACACCACCATGCCTGGCTAATTTTTTCGTATTTTTTAATAGAAATTGGGTTTTACCATGTTGCCAGACCCTTTAATTCTCATAATTCCCGTTTGAAGCTCTACGCTTTTCAACAAAAAGCTTTGTATTACCAAAGCTCCACAAGACTTGATGTTTCAGTCCCTACCTACAACTCTGAATTTATCACATTACGAACTTCTTAAAATTGACAGGCTTGCAACCCACCAACCATTCCAGCCCTAACAATTCCTTAGCATGAATGAGCTCTATAAATATTCTAAATGAAAGAGGGACTGGTACACATGTATAAGAGTAGCTGATATATTGGGAAATAAAGGAGTGATTTGACTATTCAGAACATAAATCACCTTTCTTGTGACCAGTAGAAACCTAGATTCTGACTGATTGCAGCAGTAATACTCAGGATTATCACACTGAGCTCTTGCTGAAAATTAAATTTACTTATATCCCCTAGATTTCCTCCCTCTCTGACAATTTTGGTCTTTCTTTTGCACAGGAGAAATTGTGCAACTGAGTTCCAGAGCCTCGCCTTCCTAATGCATCTGTAAACAGCTGCAGCTCCCTATTCAATATTGGCTGCAGCTGCCATAATACCCCAGAAGGACAGCCAAATGGAGAGAGTTCCCCTTAATTGCCTTGCCACCCCCGATTGAATTTATGTTTTGTTTTTAAGTAACATTTTGTTGCATTTGCATTACTGAAATTACCAGGTTACAGTAAACTATAATCCCAAATCAATGTCCCCCCAAAGAAACCAGACATGAACTTTATCACCAACAACAAATTCAATTTTCACATTACCTACTGACAATGAAGCTTGTGCCAGCAACACTTGCGGATTCTGGAAAAGTTCTCCAAACCAGAGGAAAGCCACAAATCTTAGGTTTTAATGTCTCATCATTTGCCTTTTTATTTAACGATTGGTTTTCACCTGTAGGTGAAAACTAATCTTTACATCTTTTGCTTTTGTTTCTAAAATCGAATGACATGACACATAAAGATATTCTCAATTAGAATCTTCACACATTGCTAGTGGGAATGCAAAATGGTGTGCAGGTACAGTGGAAAACATTTGGCAAATTTCTCAAAAAGTTAAATATAGAATTATCACATAATGAACCAATTCTATTCCCAGGTATACATACCCAAAAGAATTGAAAATGGGGATTTAAACACATATACCAATGTTCATTAACAGTGTTATTCATGGTAGCCAAAAAGTGTTCACTGACAGATAAATGGATAAATAATATGGCATAGATACACAGTGTCATAAAATGGAATATTACTTAACCATAAAAAGGAAGGAAATTATGAGACGTACTACAACATGGATCAACCTTTAAAATGTTAGGCTAAGTGAAATAAGCCAACTCAAAAGAAGATTGTAAGATTCCACCTAATATGAAGTATCTAGAAAAGGCAAATTCACAGAGACAGGAAATAGAATAAAGGTTACCAGGGGCCAAAGGGATGGGAGAATGGGGAGCTACTGTTTGTGAGTGCCGAGTTTCTAAGATGATGAAAAAGTTCTGGAAATAGGGAGTGCCGAAGGGTACATTGCAAATGTGCTCCATGGTGCTGAATTGGAGACTCAAACATGGTTAAAATGGTAAATGCTATGTTTTGTATACGTTAACCTGATAAAAATGTTACCCCCAACAGTCCAGAGTTTAAAGTTGTGTTATATATTTTCATATGAATTCTGAGAAATAAAATGGGTCAAAGTATAAGGTTCAAGGCAACAAAGCATTTTATCTACAAATTTCTAAAGTCTTTATCAAAGATGAAACCACAAAGAGCACTCAGCTCTATAACAATATGAGAGATGCCTATGGGAAATATAGGCTACCTCTTGTATAAAAATTGAAAAGAAAAAAACTCAATTATTTGTTCTATCAATGACGGATGCTCTCGACTCTACTCACCTTGCAGAAAACCAAGTTGAAAACAGTTTGTGCAGAAAACCAAGTTGAAAACAGTTTGTCCAGAAAACAGTTTGTTCCCACTCCTTCTCATTTCCATTGTACTTCATTCCTGGGTGTTGGGAGAGGAATTCTAAACCTTACGGAAGTTTAGAATTATCTCGTGAAGTATACAGCTCCACCCCTTAAAAACTGTGCCCATTCTGTGAGGAAGGCTATTTACCTGTTCTGCCCACTTCAAGGTATTTTGAGAAGCAACAGCTGTTAATGACGGTAACTAAATCAGGCCCACCTGAATTCTTTAGCTTGCGGCTTTAGAACAGTGGTTCTCAGACTTCAGCTGCATCCAAGCCATCCAGAGGGCAGTTAAAAAGCAGAGCCACTGGGCCCCACCTGCAGATGTTTCTGATTAAGAGGGTCTAGCGTAGGGTTAGGAAATAAGCATTCTAACCAGCGCTGAGGCAGAAGCACAAGCTGTTGGCACAGGGATTGCACGTTGAGAACCACTGCTTTAGAAACATAGCTTAGGAATAGAGAAGACTAAAGTCAAATGACAGGATGGATTCTCTAACTAAATACATATATGGGCATGATAAAAATAATGAACAATTGAAATTTTAGCATGGGCAGAGGATTAACTATTTACCTTAGACTTTAGGATTAAAACTTATGGTAAAAAGAAGGGTATTTCTGATCTGGTCCTGTTTTTGTGTTTGTTTTCCATAACTATCTTTTTTTTTTTTTTTTGAGAAGGAGTCTCTCTGGGTCACACAGGCTGAAGTACAATGGTGTGACCTCGGTTCACTGAAACCTCCACCTCCCAGGTTCAAGCAACTCTCCTGCCTCAGACTCTGGAGTAGCTGGGATTACGGTCACGTGCCACCATGCCTAGTTAATTTTTGTATTTTTAATACAAACAGGGTTTCCCCATGTTGGCCAGGCTGGTCTCAAACTCCTGACCTCAAGTGATCCCGCCTGCCTTGGTTTCCCATAGTGCTGGGATTACAGGTGGGAGCCACTGCACCCGGCCCCTTGACTATCTTTCTAATACAATATTTGATATATTCTCCGGAATATCTGTAACCTATATGTAAATTACACAGAAAAATTATGCAAACACCTGTGACCACTTCCCAGCCAAGAACCAGAACATAATCAACAACTTACATCCACCTATGTGCTTTTTTCCTCTCCCATTCCAAGTCTGGTTCCTCATTAAAAGGTAACCACTATCCTATTTTTATATTTTTTTAAACTTCCTTTTGCACATTTTTGAGATTTATAAAAATGCCACTATACTATATATAGTTCCAAGTACTGTTCCAGGCAGGATTTCCTTCTAGACATTTCTCAGCAAATTTACATATTTTTCTGAATCCCAAATTCTGAGAAAAGTCAGTCAAAAAAAAAAAATTCTTTAAATGAGGAAAAGTACTAGAATTAGTACCTAGAATTGATACTGCTTTGAAGGAAACTGATGTCAAGTTGAAAGCAAGAGCAGGAAGAGTTGGAAAATGGAATAAAGTGTAAAGACTGGATTTTCTAGAAACCAGGACAGTAGTGTCATGGAGAGAAGCATCGTGATCTGATCAAGTCAGCCTTGCTTCTTCTAGTAGTTCTCTACAAGTGTGTATTCCTGGTCCTGTCTGCTCATAGTGAATCATTCTCACAAATAAAACAAATATTAATGAGTTTGTAGATATGCTATACTTTCTATAAATCCTTTGAGTGGTGTTTCAAGGAATAACAAGTTCTGAATGCAAGATCATTTCTTAACAATGTGAACACGGATGCGGGGAGGGAATCAACACACACTGGGGCCTGTTTGCAGGGGTGGGAAGGGAGAGCATCAGGATAAATAGCTAATCATGCTGGGTTTAATACCTAGGTAAGGTATTAAGGAGTGAGCCACTGCGCCCAGCCCCTTAACTATCTTTCTAATATAGTATTCGATATATTAAAATATATCTTAATACCTAGGTAAGGGATTACCTGGGTAATAGATACTGGCCTTAATACCTAGGTAATCCCTTACCTAGGTATTAAGCCCAGTATGCATTAGCTATTTATGGGTTGATAGGTGCAGCAAATCACTAGGGCACGCGTTTACCTATCCAGCAAACCTGCACATGTACCGCAAAACTTAAAATATGATAAAATATCAGTTCTTAAATAGTTTTATCATGTGATTCCATGAAGTGCTGTTACATTGCTGGGAGATTGAATGTTCAATTATTGCAATGCTATATATAACGTCCGCTGGTGTTTCTCATTGTTTGGGTATTTGCTGTAGGCTATAATTCTTGGTAAATACTGCTAAACAGCATATTTTATTTACTAAACAAACATTTTAGATATCCATAATAACAAATAAAGTATGAAATAAAAAATGAAGAGTTGGCAGTATTTTAAGAATAACTATGATTTCAGGAATTTCTGAGGATTCTTTGAAATTCTGAATTCTCATTCCTGAATCCCGGAGTTTACCATAAGAATTTGAAAACAATGAGAAACTTGCTTTTTTCACTGTATATTTATAATTCTAAATTATACCAATGTTGTTTAATAAATGTACCTTATTTTCCCTGTAATATAATATTCTGCCAGGTTAATACACTACAGTTGATGTATCCAAACTGTCAATAGTCATCTGGGATTTTTTCCTTACTTTTGTGAATATGAAGATTTCTGCTATAAATCATTTTTCTGGCACATATTTCTTGCTACATTTGTGTAAGAGATGATTTCTGTAGGGAATACAACTTTTTAAGATAATGACAAATTTAATTCCAAAGTGATTGTACACATTTATTATTTGCTACCATTATACAAGAGGTCATGCTGCTATACATCCTCCCTGACACTTGATATTAGTAGACATCATTTCTCCTTATAAAATTTCCAATCTTTATTGTAAAATCAAAACAGAGGCAAGTCATGAAGAATCCCAGTGCTAGTCGTAGAGTAAAATGTTGAGAGAGTATCCAAGTTCTTTAACAGAACAATAAGATACAAATATATCAGGCAATTGATAAAGCAAACACAATCTCATTACAGATATTAAGTAAATATAATAGTTCATTCTTGTCCAAAACACATCTGCGAAACTAAGAAACTTACAGCTCATGTGCAAGAGACTTTATCACCTTTCTTTGTCAAAAGTAAACAAACATAAGATCAGATTTTCATTTGGATACACTAAAATCACTAAGCTGCCATACAGTATATAAAAATTCATTATGTGAAATTTCAAAATAAATATTTGATTGCTATAGTTTACAATACTATATGTAATTATACATATGTTAGTCTTACGTATATTACACTGGAAACTTTACATTGTAAATGTTAGAAATAGAACTGCCACAAAGGGAGTTAATTGTAACACATTATGTACAATGTACTGGGTGCAGGTATGGCTGTAATTAAGGTGTCAGCCAAGCCTAGGGTCTCATCTAAAGACTCAGTTAGGGAAGGAGCTGCTTCCAAGCCCATATGGTTGTTGGTAGAATTCATTCCCTCATGGGCTGTTGGACTGAGGGTCTCAGTTCCTTGCTGGCTCTTGGCCAAAACCTATCTTCTGTTCCTTGCCAGGTGGATCTCTTCAACATGGTAGCTTGCTTCATCAAAGCATGTAAGTCAAGAAAGCAATAGAGAGAATCAGATAACAAGATCATGAGACTTTATAACACAATCACAAAAGTGACATCCTATTCTCTTTTTTATATTGTTAGTACAAATAAACAAGCTGTTAGGCATCCTAATTTTGCCAAACAAGTTAGTGAACAATATCTCATTGTGATAGTAATTTGCATCTCCCCGATTACTAATGAGGCCAAGTATCCTCTAATAGCTTTATTCACCATTTTTCATTTTTTGTAAAATGCTTTTTAATATGATTTTTCCTTTTTTCTCAAAGGTTTGTAGAAATACATACATATACATATAATATTACTTTGTTAATTAAATGTGTTACATATTTCTGGATATATGACGTATTTCTACTTTATATTGTTTATGAATAAATTTTTAATTTTAATGTAGACACTATTTTTGTGCTTTATGTAAAAAATTCTTTCCTATACTGAGGTCAAAAAGATAATGTTAGATTTGTTCTTTGTGCTTTTCATACATGTATAAATTCAATATTGGTTTTTGTACATGGAATGAAGTAGGATTTATCTTCATTTTTCCTCCACAAGTTATTCTCCTACCATTTATTGAATGAAATGCTCTGTCCTTTCCCCAACATCTAAAACACTCCTCCATCATATATCAAAACTCAATGTGTATGTGGATCTGTTTCTGGGCTCCCTCATCTGTCCAATTACTGTTTGTCTACTGTATCAATTCTATACTGTCTTAATTACATAGTTTTACAATAAATCTTGATATCAAGAACAGTAAGATTTTCTTCCCATCTCCTATAATATTTTGATTCTTCCTGACTCTATGGTCTTTCCTATAAATTTTAGAATCAACCTCTTAGATTTCATGAAAAATCCTCTTAAGGGTTTAATTGGAAATTAATTTATTTGGAAATAATTAGCACTGGTACTATATTGGGTCATCCTATCTATGAACATGGACTACCTCACTATTTGCTTGGCTTTGTTTAGTGCACCTTACCAAAGTTTTACAATTTTCTTCATATAGGACATGCATACATTGTGTTAGGTTTATTAAGTGCCTTATAGTTTGATGTGGTTATTAATATACATCAAACCTTTCTTTTCTTTAAAACTTTTTAAACTGTGATTAGAATTTATTATTTTTACATTTTCCCTCAGTAAAAGCAAGCTGCCATGTTGTGAGCTGAGCTGCCCTGTGAAAAGTTAAGGAACTGAGGCCTCTAGCCAATAGCTAGGAAGAAACTGAGGCCTATCCAAATCCAGTGAGTTAGCTCGGAAGAGTATCCTACCTGGGTTGAGTTTTGACATGACTACACTCTTGCGAGAGACCCTGAGCCAGAAGACCTACTTAAGCTGTCCTGGATTCCTGACCTATAGAAACTGTGATGTAATAAATGTTGCTCTAAACTCCTAAATTTTGGGGTAATATGTTATGCAGCAATGGATAACTAATACACATATAATGGGGAAAATGGGGCTAAAGGCATAACATTTCTAGAAAGATTTTGAAACATCACAACTTCAATTATTGTTTTCAATAAGGAATTAACTCCTACTATTTCAGGCATTACTCATTTTGGTAGGGAAGGTCCATTTGGTGATAAGCGATGATCAGATGATTGGTAAAAATTAGAAAACACTGCATTACCATTGAAGAAAACACATCTATTAACTTTTAATTAAATCAGGAAGCATTGATAAGACACCTACAATTTGTGCAGCAATGTTTTAGATGACAGAATGAAAACAACATAATTAAAAGATAGGCCCTGCCGTTGATTGAACTAGAGTCTATCGATGCATAAACTCGCTGAGATTATGCAAGGCAGGTTGCAAAGCCATTTTCATTCTTCCCGGCCATCTGGATACCTTACTCAGAAGCTCCAAATGGACAACACAGCTTCTAAAATTTGGTTAGCTTACTTCTAGAAATTAGTTTATGTAATAGGAGGAGCGGCAATTAAACACCAGCATCTGGCAATATCACTGTAAGATGGTAGCATAAGCATAGATGCAAGGGAATCAATTTTTCCAGCTTCTTTTTAAAATAATCCCTAAAATACACAAATAGAAGAACATTTGAGACAATCATTAATTAACAAAGACTTCTTGAGCACCCACTGTGTGCTAGGGACTGTGTTATGTACAGCATAATAGAAGAGAATAAATTAGACATGGTCCCTGTCTCCACTCAGTTTATCTTGTGGTGAAAGATACACAAATAAATTATAACCACATAGGACGATGCATCCGATGAGGGAAATTATAGCATGGTGAGGATCACCTCCCTGCAGTTTAATTTACGCTGTGACCTGAAGGAAGAAGAAAATGAGAACATTACTAGTGGAGGAAGCAGCATTCCCAAGGCCTGGAGATGAAGAATTTGGCCTTCAAATAACAAAAAGAGCAGTGCGGCTGGAGTGTTGGGAGTATGCTGGAGGGGAGAGTGAACAGAGCTCTGTAGCCAGCTGAGAATGTTGTATGTTATGTGAAATGCAATAGGAAGCCTCTGAAGGAATGTAATTAGGGGAGTGACCTGGTCTGATTTGCACTGTTAATAGATCACTCTAGCTACTGTGTGGATAGGAAAACATTGGAAGAACAGCAGTGGAAGCTGGCACTGACCTCTGGATTTTGTAATCAACTGTCCCTTGTGTCTGTCCTGTATTTCTCTGATATTTGCTCCCATTATGTTCTACTTCTTTTTCTTTTCTTCCATATTCTAAAAGGATTGACAGAACTCATCTTCCGACGTGCCATTTCAGTTTTCTGAAGTACCCCATTTTCTGTCTGTATTACAGTTGAAAATTGTTCAGTTGTGCTTTTTGTCTTAACATAGACTTTTCAAATCTCAAAATTGCATTTTCTTCAAGTCTGTTTTATTGGTTCCATGGGTGCAAGATATCTTTTATCTTTTAAAAACAATATTATTGTTTTTTCCCTTATTTACAAAATGTAGGCATCTTCACATTTGGAAAAAATAGAAAGTGCAGATAAGCAAAAGGAAGAAAATGAAAATATAGCTTTAATTGCACTCTTCACAGATCATTAGTGTGTGCATATGTAAGTTTTGCACCCTTTTATTGCCTATCTTCTTTCACTTAAAATACATCATGAAAATCTTTCCATATGAACGTTCATCTCCAACATCTTTTAAAGCAGAATTATGTTTGTGTGTCTATACTTGTCATGTCAAGCAATATCTTCTTTTCCTACTTATCCTTGAAATGTCACTGTTCCCAGGGATCTTTTGGGGACCCTTCCTTCTTTTTACTTTATGTAATGTCCTTGAGAGAGTTTATCTATTCTCATGGCTTCAAGGATCACTTCAAATAAACGATGCAAATCACTAAACTACACTTCTAGCCCAAATCATTTTCTATTTAACTTCAGACCCATACTTAGCCAAATACGTAACATATCCATTAGATATCAGACAGTACTCTTTCTCAAACGGTAATGAATATTAAAATCATCTGAGAGATTGTTAAAAGACAGATTGCTGCGCCCTGCCTCCAGAATTTTTGATTTAATGCTTCTAAGATGAAACTCAAAGATCTGCTTTCCTATCAGGTTCCCAGGTGCTGCCGATATTGCCATGGGGACCACACTGTGAGAACCACTGTCCCATAGTGATCTCAAATGAAGAATACTCTAAGTAGTAATAACCCTCTTTATCCCCAAAGCCTCTCACCCTTACTTTTAACATTTTATTATAGAGTGAAATTCAGATAGAAAGGTGTTCATACCACATGTATTCTACTCAGTGTATATTTCATAAAGTGAACATTCATGTGTCAGCAGTACCTAGATCAAGAAACAGAACACTGCCAGCGCCCTCAGCAGCCACCTCATGACCTGTTACTGTTGCTACCCCTGCCTACCAAACTGATTTCAGATTCCATAGCTTGGTTTTGCCTAGTGCTATGCTTATGGAAACTGCATCGGACACTGTGGCTTATTTGTGTCTACCTACCTTCACTCACCCTATTATTGCACTGCAGTGTCCATTTCACCCTCATTTGTGTCTGTCAGTCACACAGCTAGAAAGGTTAGGCACGTTCTAGTCTCCCCACTTTCACATCCAATCTATGACCGGGTCTAGCAACTCTAACTTCTAGTTATGTTTTCAACTCATCTCTATAATGAAAGTCTCAAAAAGGATTCTTATCACCTCTTACCAGAACGATTAAGATATTCTCGCAACCTGTTTTCCTGCCTCCTTTCCCTTGGTTCATCCACTTTGGTGCCAATTTGGTCATTTAAAATGGAAACTTGACACACTCCTTTACTTCAAAGTAAAAATCAAGAACCAGGTTTTCAAATGCCACCACTTCTTTTTCTTCATGCAGTTTTATTCTTTCTTACGGTAGATGGGGATTCTCCACAGGGCAGAAAGCAAAGTTGATTGCAAGCTAAAAACTTTACATCTCTCTTCCTCCTCTACTTAGGAGGACTGACTTGCATCCTTTAGTTCAGTTAAAAAAAAAAAAAAATCCCAAAGGAGAATTTTGATGAATTCAGCCTGGCTCAGGTGACCAACCGTGGGTAGCCAGCAGGGATAAAGGCCTGAAAGCACAGGCACGACCACAGGGGAGCCATATCAGGAGTGGCATCCCCATGCCTGCAACCCACACTGAGACCTATACCACCCATGTAATTGGAATTCCTAAAAGCTGAATTTGACTAGTCAGAGAGAAACAACATCCAAAAATAATAGGAAAGATGAGGAAAAACATGAATCATCAGATCTAAAATGTCCTGGGCAAGAATATTGAAACCACACTTTAGCCATGTCATGATGATGTTTCCCAATTCCAAGGATAAATAACAAAGTAAGCCAGAAGAGCTCTGGACTAAATACTGGGGAAAGTTAACAGGAAACAGAAACTTTATCTTAGAATTCTGTACTCAGATGATTGTTCATATAAGAAAGAAAGTATGACGTTTTTGGACGTTCAAAGACTGAAAATATGCCACTTTTGCCCATTTTTGCTGGATTAAAGAAAGCACTAGCAAAAATCATGTAGTCACTCAACAACAAAAAATGACTGAATGTGGAGCTCAAGAGAGGAAAAGTAAAGACACAACAATGAGCAGTATAACCAGTAAAACTTGTAATTATGTCTAAATAATTGGAGTTGTGAATTTTAATGCTATTAATAATTAAGACTGGGCATGGTGGCTCATGCCTATAATCCCAGCACTTTGGGAAGTCCAGACAGGTGGATCGCCTGAGGTCAGGAGTTTGAGACCAGCCTGAACAACATGGTGACACCCTGTCTCTACTAAAAATACAAAAATTAGCCAAGTATGGTGGCACACGCCCATAGTCCCAGCTACTCAGGAGGCTGAAGCAGGAGAATCGCTTGAACCCAGGAGACAGAGGTTGGGGTGCAGTGGGCCAAGATCATGCCATTATACTCCAGCCTGAGCAACAAGAGTGAAACTCCGTATCAAAAAGAAAATGGACAATAATAATAACAATTAGTCTTTCTTACTTCGAAGTAGAAGATGTTAAGTAAAGGACACTGAAACTACAATTCTGGGTTATAAAAATGATTGGTGGGAAGGCAGGTAGAAGGTAAGTAAAGCAAATTAATGGTCTTTTATTTTTGTAGAGATAGTGTTGCAAACATTATTACATTCTGGTTGATCAAAGACAAAGGTAACTTCTAATATGTTTGATGCAAAGCTAAAATCAAATTAGCAAATAGTAGCCCCAGGGTTAGCTGGCTATTTTTATAAAGTCATATTGGAAGCAGGGCTAGGATTAGGGTGAGACAAGTGAGGATTTGAAATACCCTGAGATAGGATTCCTGTGATTACTTATTTTTACTTATTTTTCCTATATTGTTCATTATGGATTTTCTGTATTGATTTTGATTTTTTTATATACATTCATGCACCACTTAACAATACATTCTGAGAAATGCATTGTTAGGCAATTTCATAATTGAGCAAACATAGGGTGTACTTACACAAATGAGGTGGTATATGTACTTGTCTTGTATTTGTATATATTTTTTCCTATCAAAAACCAATGTCCCAGCACCATTACAGGATATAAATCCTTTTTCCTACTTGACCTGCAGTGGTAATAACAAATGCCATATACCAGGTTTCTACTTATGCTCCGTGATAATCTTATAGGACCACTGTTGTATATGTGGTCTGTCGTCGACCAAAACTTTGTTATTTGGGTTATGACTTTAATGCATGAAAATACTGAGATTTTGTCTCCCTTGTAAATTTTGCCCTCAAGTTTCCTCATTATTCTCACTCTTGTGTAAGCCCTGCATCAAACTATTTGAAGAAATATTATTTTAAAGCAAATCCAAAACAACATATCATTTCATCCATAAATATTTCAGGATGTATCACTGACGATAAGGCCTCTCTGTTTAACATAGCCATAATACTAATCTCACCCATGGGAGTTTATTATATAATTCTGTTTTTGTATATGTTTCACATCCTCTATGTGAAACGAAGTTTAAAAAAAAACTTATTTGAGGAAATAAACAAAACAGAGGAACTTGTCCAATCCTTTAAAAAAAAAAAAAA
>NW_016107360.1:15222934-15258670 GCF_001604975.1 Cebus imitator | reverse complement strand
TTTTGACACGAGGTCTCACTTTGCAGTGCAGTGGTGCAATCACAGTTCACTGCAGCCTGGAGCTTCCAGGCTCAGGCGATCCTCCCATCTCAGCATCCCAGGCAGCTGGGACTACAGGTGTGTGCCACCACACCCAACTAATTTTTTGTGCATTTTGTAGAGGCAGGATTTCTCCATGTCTCCCAGATTTGTCTTGAACTCCCGAACTCAAGCAATCTGCCTGCTTCAGACTCCCAAAGTGCTGGGATTACAGGTGTGAGCCATCTAGCCTGGACTTCATTACACATTTTATGAATGTAACAAAATAGCATAGGTACCCCATAAAAATATACAAGTATTATGTATTAATTTTTAAAAAAGAAAATGGGGGAAAAGAGCCACCCACAATTCCACAACTGTGACAAAACCCCTGCTATTTCTTGGGATATTTCTTTCAAATCATATATAAAAATAAAACTATAATTATCCTTAAAAAAAAAAAGCTAATGAAAGCAATGCAAATGAAATTAGTAAGTTCAATAAAAGAAAAAATCAAAGAAATATTTTCCATTGATAATATGGATATTAGTACTTTTGTACTTGAGAAGAAATATCCATTTATATTTGCAAAAATTTTAATCTGTATCAAAGAGATACAGAGATATATCATTTGCCAATTGACATTGCATTAAAATTTATAAAACAATATTAGAAAGACAAAGACATTTAGATAAAAGTTTCAAGCGTTTCCATTGCTCATAAGAGAAAATTAGAAATCCTCTCAGCCTCTCTAGACCCTGCACCATCTGCCCCTAAAAGAATTCACTTTTTGAGCTTTTCTTCTGTGCCCACCACAGGCTTTCCCTATGTTCAAATGTGCCAAAATCTCCTGAAAGGGGCCAGTTCCCTGTGGAATCACATACTCCTGCCAGTACCCTCCTTAACCTGGCTAAATTGTGAGTGATCCTTCCAGGCATATTCTCAGAGAGGCATCTCTTGGGTTCACAATAGGATGGATTACTCTATTCTGTATCTCATAGCAATTTTATTCTCCCTCTAGGACATTTATCATACTTAGTAAATATTCAACCTGTAGTTCACCCTCTGTAGACTGTGAGCCACCTGAAGGCAGTGGCTGTGTATTGTTCACAGCTCTTTAACCAGTGACTAGCATATTGTTCAACACACAGTATGTGCCCAATAAATTATTTGTTGTTGAATGATTTCAATTAGATGTTTACTATCTATTCTTATGATTTATTTGCTATTTCTATTCTGGTACCATAGGATTTTTATTGCAGCCTTTTTAGTATCTATTTATAGCTGATGGAGTAAATGCCTTTTACTAGTTCTTTTCAAAATTCTCTTGACAACTGTCATATATTTAGAACTAGCTTGTCCAGTTCCAAAAACAAGCAAACAGAAAGGACAGTTGGGATTTGGATTGTAATTGCATTATATGTCTATATTCATCTGGGGAAGAGCAACATTTGCATTATATTGTTTCCTGCCATAGCCAACCAGGATGCCTTTTCCCCTGTAATGATAGCCCCCAGGGTATATGCACAGCATTCAGTTGGCTGACAAATTTTTGGGGCTTCTGCTATCCTCAAGGTAGAAGATAAACAGGGAGTCGTGGAGCATTCCTCTTCCAGTACAAATACACAAACATCCTCCAAAAGTGATAAAGTGGCGGAACATCCTCAGGAGAGCTTCAACTTTCTTCACACTTTGTCCTGGGGGTTCTCTAATTTTACCCAGTCCCTGTGAGCTCTTAGACCTTACGTGATCTTCCCTTTGCTTATACACTAAAGCATCCAAGCAACACCGGCGTCTTGGAATCCAGGTCTACCCTCTAATATTCTAAATGTCCGTACCAGTTAGAGGAAACCAGCATGCTCCACCTTTTCCACCTGAAGTCTTAGTTACAGAGGACTGTAATGGTTCTGAAGTCTGGAGGCAGGCACGTTTTCCTAATAATGGAGATTCTCTAACTCAATTAGCCAGGAAGAAAAGCAATAAAGGAAAGGCAGATGTCTGGCAGTTCTAAGCATTCTGCCTTAGGATGCCTCCAGTAATGAGTAGGGGGAGGGAGCATAGTTTCACAGTTTTCTGCTTCGTTTGAGCTTCTGTGTACTTAATTTTAATATTAGAAATCCAAATGTTTAATAATATCACAATGCCTAACTCCATTTGTCCTGGTCTTATCTTATATCCTTCAGAAAAATTGCTTCCACAGTGGAGTCTCATGTCTTAGCCAGGGGTTAGTTTCCAAAACCAGCATTCAAGGGGACAATTGCTTATAGTCAAAATTATCCTTGAAAATTCTTAAGTTGCCCCTCAAGAACAATATACAGATATAATCATCTTACAATAAATTCAACATCACTTTTTCTTCCAGTACTAAAATAGATTGCTGTTTCATAAGTTGCATACCCAGTGAAGGAGTTGGCTTGCATCAGGGAGATCTATTGCATGAAATATACATAATCTTAAAAAAAACACGCACACACACACAAACACACAGAAACGTGCTGCATGGAGTAAATAGAGTTTAATTTATATATGCTAAATGGGCATATGACATGACTCCACTGTATTCCTTTTTATGTATATTTTGTTTTTTAATCAAATTGATTCACAAGTAGTTTATAGTTTCTGTACCCATTATGAATGAGCTATTTTTTTTTTTCATTTTAATTTTTTGCTGGTTGTAGCTAGCAGATGGGAAGCTATTGATTCTCATATGTTTTTTTTGTACTCCAACAATTTAATAACTTCTGTTAGCTGTATTAATAGTTTTATAACAGATACTCTTGTACTTTGTAGGTATACAATTATACAACCATATCAGCAGTAAATAATACTTCTTCTGTTCTAATATTTACACTGCTCATTTTGTTTTCTTGTAACACTTGTTTGAATCTTCTGATCCATAGTCAGACGCATTATCCATTGCGCCACTGGCCCCGAGCTTTTAACACGTGTTTGAAACTTCAAAATGTTTTACAACATAATGTTGATAATGGGCATCTTATTGTTATTAATCTCATGGTGAATGCCTTATTTTCCCCCTATTGTAGTTTTTGCTCTTGGTTCCATATAAGTTATCTTCATGATGTTCAAGAAGTTTTCTTATATGTCCTATAATAAATGTAAATTCAATATTTATTTTAAATCATGAATGGCTACTTTTTGTTTAAGAAACCTTAAAAAGATTGCTAGATAGGGTATTCCAAGGGGGGAACTGGTATGCTGATTAAATTAGGTGTGTTTCCCGTGCTCTTAAGGTCTCATACACTGAAAGAAGATATTAGAGAACATGAAGTAGTGGGGACCTCCACAATTATGCCCATGCACTTCCCTGGCTGTGATGAAAAGCACCTATCAGAAGGATCCGGAAATATATTTTAAGTTTCTCATGGTGTAAACTACTCTTATTTTGAATCACCGGGTGTTTATGCTTTTTAAAAGATCTGATGACCTGGGTTTACACCACCCAATATTTAGCAGAGTCTTAGGGCAAGCCAACTCAGAGTGGATTAATGTCTTTCACACCAAGTTATAAGTTTTTCTGGGTTCTGTTTGTGGCACCAACCAACAGACAGCAAGCTGCTGCTATTTCTAGACCCTCAATCTAGTTCTTAAAAATCAACCACACCAGGAGAAAGAGTTCCATCTACCATCTCCCAGTCCTGGTATTTTCTTTTAGTCAGTAACAGCCACCATAAGAACTGAGAAGGCAACAGGAATTTATGAAAACACTGACTATGACACCATCACTAGGAGAAATAAAACATTACAGACCTAAGGGGTTATGTGCTGCCTGTAAAATCACTTTTACTTACAATCCAAGACCACCCCTCATGCTCGTCCTTTTGCCATTGCACATCCCCACTCTACCCATTCCCCAAGATAGAGCAAGTGACACTGTATGTTTCCCTATCATCAATTTCAACTGAATTTATTTGCATATGGCATTTGTCCATTTTAATATTATGATCATGAGTCAGGTTTCTAGAATTGTAGCAATGGAAAGTTGTGCCTACACAGTTGTGTGTTAGTTGCATCTGCTCCACTATCTAAACTGCAATTGTGTTCTGGCCTCATGTGAAGCTTACTTTGAAGAATATAAGCACTAAGTAGTCTCCTTTGCTAACCCGTTCCTCCCAATATTTTCACTGAATTCATGAATAGCATACTCTGTTTTATTGAAACAAATTACCTGATAAATATTTAGATTTATTTATTAAAATATTTAAATTTTCTCATGTTAGCCATTAGTTGAATTCTGCCTGTGTATGTGTGTAAACCTAGCAATAAATATTGCCTTCGTCTTAAAAAATTAGTAGTGTTTCTTTTTTTTTTTTTTTTTGAGATGGAGTTTTGCTCTTTTTTTTTATTTTTGTTTGTAATGGCGCAATCTTGGCTCACTGCAGCCTCCGCCTCCTGGGTTCAGGCAATTCTCCTGCCCCAGCCTCCTGAGTAGCTGGGATTACAGGCACGCGCCACCATGCCCAGCTAATTTTTTGTAGTTTTAGTAGAGACGGAGTTTCACCATGTTGACCAGGATGGTCTCGATCTCTTGACCTCGTGATCCACCCACCTCAGCCTCCCAAAGTGCTGGGATTACAGGCTTGAGCCACCGCGCCCGGCCTAGTAGTGTTTCTTAATATGTTTAGAATCTTATTTACTCATTCTTCTCACTATTACTTATTACATGTTTTCTGGGTGCCAGGTATTGTGCTAGGGAAAATGTTGGTAAAATTTATCCGCCTTTCTCCTAAATGGATGACTTGAGATGTTTTGAAAGAGCATAAATTAAAAGGGAAATTCAGAATAAACTGTAACACATACCACAGCATATAACAGACCTTCACTGCAAAGTGAGTTTCAGTGTTCAGAATAAACTTGTTCATAGTCATTTGTAGATCCTGGATTAAATTTAAATTCTTAGCTATTTCAACTGGAAAAAATAAATTTTGTTATTTCTCTTATGTGTCCTTGATATTATACTTAGAATTCCTGGTGAGTATATTTGTTTTTAAAGATTACATATAATTCCTTAAAAAACCTATTCTGTGAGGATTTCCATTTCCAGCCATTTTCCATTTTCATTCCAGGATGGAATGAAAGGAACCAGATATAATCCTACCTACACACACACACACACACACACACACACACACACTCTCACACACACACACACACACTCCTACCTAAAGAAACTAAATATCTGGTCAAGATACATGAATTGATGATTCCAGGCATTGGACAACACATAACACAGGACAGTGGTTGCTGAGAGAGGGGAAACAAATGAGGTGAGTCACACAGTTACATTAGCCAACTTCCCAGAGACAGATTCCAGGCCATGGGGCAGGGAAGGGGAAAGCAGGCAGAGGCCCAAACCCTAGATTTGTTGAGGAGCCACTGTTGGTATTCTGGGGAGGCCAGGGTAGCTACAGTTCTTAGGGGAGAATAGTGGAGAGAAGAAAACTACATATAGAGACAGCTGTGAAGAACTGTAAAGAAACCCTGGTCAGTCTTCGGCTGCATGGCAATCAGCACATATGTGTGAAGAAACTGCCCAAGGTTGGGGAAAGAACCATCTGAAAAGATTACAGTAAACACGTCTCAAAACTAACAGATTTGAATCCAGTATCACTATTTCCTAGCTGTGTGATCTTGGGCAAATCATTTATGCTCTATGAACCTGTTTCTTCATCAGAAAAGTGGATATAATAATACCACTGATACCAGAGAGTTTTTGTGCTAATCAGAAAGAATCAATATTACATAGCATGAGAACTGGCACACAATAGTTGCTCAATTAACAACAAAAACAAAAGGCATCCTACAAATAAAATAGAGTAAAATAAAACTAATGGAGGACTTGGAATAATTCATGTTCCCAATGACAAAAATGGAAAACCATGTCATGTTATTTGTGAGGCATTGCATGGAGTACTCTAAAGGCTATTGTCTTAGTAGTGGACAAAAAAAAATAGCCCTAGATTAAATACTGCCCTGATCCTACTTAACAAAGCTTAAAATCAAGATTTGAAAGGATAAAATGGTTTCCAAGTAACTTAACTTCATCCCAGAACAGAGCTTAAGAATATTTATGAAAACACAAGGACATCCACCACTTCCCAAGTTAAAAGCCACAATATCCGGCATCCAGTAACAAATTACTAGGCATGCAAAGAAGCAGGAAAATATGGCCCATAATGAGAAGAAAATTAATCAACAGAGACTTTAAAATGTCATAGACGACATGAGTAGAGAATAACATTAAAACAATTATTATAACTAGATTCCACATAGAAAAGAAAGATTGAGCATGTTAAGTAGAGGCATATAAGATATAAAGACGCAAATGGAAGTTCCAAAAACTACAATGTCTAAGATGAAAATTACATTGAATGAGATTAATAGCAGTTCAGACAATATAAAAGAAATGATTAATGAATATGAAGACAAAGCAATAGAAATTATCCTAAATGATATACAGAATGAAAAAGATTAGAAGAAATGAACAGGAAATCAATGGGTGTGAGACAACTGGAAATAGCCTAATGTACACATAATTGATGTCTCCAGAGGTTAGGATTGGGGATCTGAAAAAAATATTTGAAAAAGCAGTGCTGGCTGAAAATTTTCTAAATTTGATGAAAACTACAACCCCACAGGTTCAAGTTCAACAAACTCCACACACAATCCAAAGAAAACTGCATCAAGTAACATTATATTTAAATTACTGCCCAGGTGTGGTGGCTCACACCTGTAATGCCAGCACTCTGTGAGGGTGAAGCGGGTAGATCACTTAAAGTCAGGAGTTCAAGACCAGCCTAGCCAACATGATGAAACCCCATCTCTACCAAAAATATAAAAGTTAGCCAGGTGTGGCACGCACCTGTAATCACGGTTACTCTGGAGGCTGAGGCAGAAGGATCACTTGAACCCAGGAGGCAGAGGTTGCCGTGAGCCGAGATGGTGCCACTGTCCTCCAGCCTGGGCAACAGAGCAAAACTCTGTCTCAAAAAATAAAAATAAAAAATTGCTTAAAACCAGTGATAAAGAGAAATCTAAAAAGTAACCAGAGATAAGAATTGCAATGAACTTCTCAGAAACAATGCAAGCCAGAAGTCAGTGGAGCAACATATTTAACAACTGAAAGAAAAGGAAAAAAACCCATCAACCTGGAATTCTAATCTCAGCAAAAAAAACTTTCAAAAAGGAATGCTAAATACATACTTTGCAGGCACACAAAGCTGAAAGAATGCATCACCAGCAGATATGCACCACAAAAAATGTTAAAGGAAGTCATGTGGGCTGATAAAAAATGATCAATGATACCAGATAGAAATCTGATGCTACACAAAGGAATGAAGAGTAACAGAAATAGTAAATATGTAATTAAATATAAAACTCATTTTTGTTACTTTTACAATATCTTTAAAAGAGAACTGATTATTTAAAACAAAAATTAAAATGTGTATTGTGGTGTTTGTAACGTACATAGAGGAAAAGTATAGGGCAAAAATTACGCATAGGTCAGGATGGAGGGATAGAAGAATACCACTTTAAAGTCCTACAATGCACGAAGTTGTAAACTATAACTGGAAGGTAGACTGTGATAAGTGTGAAATATATACTATAGACAGCAAAACATTCACTAAAACAAACAGGTTATAACAAGTGAGCCAATAAAGGAAACAAAATGGAATCATAAAATAAAAAAAAAATTAATGCAAAAAAAAAGCAGAAAAGGTAGAAATACGAAACAAACAACAGATGGGACAAATATAATCTATTCTGAGAGAATAATCGGAAGTACAAAAGTTAGAAACAAAGGGATTTATCATGGCACTATCTACAATTCAAAACATTGGAAATTGCCTATCCAACAATAGGGAAACGGTACAAAGGCACTAAAACTGTTGTTTACGAAGAGCATGTCATAACATGAGAAAACACTAGTGTTATGAAGTAAAAGGAATTAAAGCAAAATGTAAAATTTTATATTGAACAATAGCTCAACTACAAAAAACCATGATAGGAAAGAAAAAAGTGGGTGGTATGACAATAGTAATTTTTGTCTATGTTTTTTCAATTTTCTATAATAAGCTTATATTTCTTTCATAATCTGAAGAGAAAAACTGCAATTAAACTTTAAAATTTTGTCAGGTCCTGTGCTAGACCTAGTCACATACTATCTCCTGGCTCCCCACAACAATGTTGGAAAAAAGAAATATTTTTCAGTGTTTTCAAATAAGAAAATTGAGGCTCAGGGAGCATATGCCAGGCACACAGAGCTAATGTGTCAGAATGTTGGCAGTTACTGTTGTTTTCTGCATAGATTTAATTCCTTAATCTGGGTGTTAGAAACCAGGTATGTCTGATTCCAAATACCATGATATGTATTTGTCACAGAACTAATTTTAAAAAGACATGAAATTCTCTTTATTTTGTGTTGTTGTTTTGCAATCTGGGGGATAAACAATATATAAGATTAGCTGATGTAATTCAATCAGATTTTTAAAAACTGAATTGCCAGATATAAGCTGAACTTGATAAAGTAGAAAAAAATCATATCTTATGGCTAATAAATACAAAAAAAAATGGCAACTATAAAAATTATTCAAGTTCTTATAAGAATTATCTTCTCAGAGAAGCACAGATCTTAATTGATTAAAACCATCATTTGCCCAGTGGAATTTAAGACATATTAGAAGACTTTATTCATAGAAACAAATACCAACATGCTGGTTGGAAAGTCCCTATGCTCAGTAGTCTTATAAAATACTGTGCATGAGCATATTGTTTATGTTTTATACATACAGGCATGCATGTTTACTAAATAAGTGTATTGTCAATTGTTATCCTTCATCACAGAGTAATTTATTTACAACAACATAATTGAAGCTGATGCTAAGTACTTCTACTATCCATAAATGCAGAGAAATCTAGTTTTAAGATATCTCAGTATCAAACTTGAAAGGATGATCTGTTGCAAAATCGAAAGACCTGGAGAAATTTGCATGCTATAAAGAAACTTATGGCTGGCAAGCACAAAGTATTTATATCATTTATACTTGAATCTTCTTAATATGTTGAATCCTTTAACGAAAAATATCTGATCTGATGCAAAAAGAAAGCAAGATATTATGTTTTTATTTTTGTTTTTCAGTGCTGGTCGCCTAGAGAGCAAACACAATGCTTCTACTGCTCTGGAAAATCTGAAGCTACAAAGATGATTTTCAAAATTAAGGGCAACTCACAGCTGAAAATTATACCTTTGGGCAAAGGGCCAATTCGGGATGCGTTTCTCTCTGATTTGGAGCCGTGCCAAAGTCCCTCGCTCCCATTTGTTCAGTTTTATAGCTAACAAATAAAAAGGAAATACTGAGAATGTAGCTGAAGTGTGGCTATGTGGAAGTCAGTATTTAAGGTCTTGCTTGAGATGCATGTTAACATGTTAGAGTTGCCTGGTAAGAACAAGAATTGCTGGGCATTTTCGAAGGAGCAGAACCTTTCTATGGAAAGAATGCCGCTGATTAGTGGAGCGTTCCGGGGGTACCAGACCTCCAGGATTGCAAAAGGAGAAATGGGAGGGGCTAGGAAACCCATCGCCAAACAGCCACATTTTGACTTTAGCATGAAAAACAGGATTCGTTGAAATAGACTTAGAAGTTGACGACATCATTTCTAAAATAAACGCGTGGTTATTTTACCACCTGATTACCATACTAAATCGTTATTTTCACCTTACACCTACATCACTGCTAAAGATCAAGCTAATTGGATTTGACAGTTTTCACAAATAAAATCCCCCAAATAACTTTATTAATACTATTACCGTTTTTCAGGTTGCATATAAAAATGTCTTGCTTAATTTTTCATTATAAGCCTAAATTGGAGAAACAAACTTAGCTTCCTGCGTCTTTCCGCTTAAAAAGAGCTGTTCTTTTTGGAATGTTACAGCTTTTAAAAGAAGTAACTGTAAATGAAAAATAAAATAATTCTGATTTAGCCACTGTTAACACTCAGAGTATTAATAACCACGTATACATAGTGTAATATGTATAATTATGTAATTTTGTATATAAAAATAAAATGTATACAAACATGTATTATATATACTATATCCATATATAAATATATCTATTAAAGGCTAAAAATATCCTCTTAAATGACATATATCACACATAAAACATTTTAAAGCAGAATTATCCATAAGAGTGGGTCATCCTCCTTTGCAATATACTTTATTTTCATTTAACCGTGTATATTAAACAGCTTTCTGTGAGATTGCTATTTTAACTGTAGGTAAAGAAAGACTGAGTATCCCTTTTTGAACAGACTTCAAATGAAATGTGTATAACACCATTCCATGAAAACTTTTTTTCCTCTAGGCTCTACACATTCTTTTTTTTTTTTTGAGACAGAATTTCACTCTTGTTACCCAGGCTGGAGTGCAGTGGCGTGATCTCAGTTCACAGCAATCTCTTGCTCGGATTCAAGCGATTCTCCTGCCTCAACCTTCTAAAAATTTTTTATATTTTTAGTAGAGATGGGGTTTTGCCATGTTGGCTAGGCTGGTCTCAAACTCCTGACCTCAAGTGATACACCTGCCTTGGCCTCTCAAAGTGCTGGGATTACAGATGTGAGCTATGTCGCTGGGCCAGTTCTACACACTCTTAATACAAAAAATGTAAATAGCTGTTACTTTTGGAATATACAGCACAATTTTTTAAAATCTCAAGGCCTTTGGAATAAGGCCTTCAGATCTATTTTGGAGTTCCAATTCCACACAGCTGTGTGATCCTTGAAAAATTACTTAAACTTTCTGAACCTAAATTTGAACTTAAAATTTTTTAAGGATTAAGTAAGATAATGCATGTTTTTGCTTAATCTCAAAATACTATTGACAGCTAGCACTTATTCTGTGTTATTTAAAAAATAATTTTATTGATATTACCCACCTTTCACTTCCAAAAATCTCATAGGGATTTTCACCTGGAGTTGTGATAAATGTATACCTTGAGACTGTCCACCTGTTTAATATTCGGTCATCTTGTATTGCTTCAAGAAATCCTGTGTATAACCTGGACAAGTAGACTCAATTCAAGGCTTTCTCCCCTTCACATAAAGTACCAGCTCAAGCTAGAATACAGAGGCACGATCTCAGCTCACTGCAACCTCCACCTCCCAGGTTCAAGCAATTCTTGTGCCTCAACCTTTCAAGTAACTGGGATCACAGGCATGCATGCACCACCATGCCCAGCTAACTTTTTTATTTTTAGTAGAGACAGGTTTCTGACATGTTGCCCAGGCTGGTCTTGAACTCCTGACCTAAAGTGGTCTACCCGCCTCGGACTCCCAAAGTGCTGGGATTACAGGCGTGAGCCACCATGCCCAGCTGGTGTCTTCCCTAGGTAATTTTATTTCCACTATTTTAAATGTGAACATTTTCTAATATATTTTCTACTGATTATTGATTCTATAAAGTTACTGTATTTATTTTTTAGCTTGTTACTTTACTTAAATGTATTACCTCAAGATGGTCTCATTAATTCTCTTGGCAGAAGTCCATATCGCCTGTCAATAATGATTATTCTATATCCTTTCTTACGACAATTTTATGTATACCTGTTTCATATCTATTACATTAGCTAGACTTCACGAAAATGCTCAGTAATACTAGGCAAAGCAGGAATTTTTGTCTCCCTGATTTTAGTTGAAGTGTCTCCATGAACTTGAGCTATTCGTTTGCAATATGCATTTTTTTAAATTGTGTAAAGGTAGTTTCCTCTTATTTTTAGTTTTCTAGTACTGTTTTCATCAGTGGTAGATATTTAATAGTTCAAATGTTACATAGAACATCTATTGTAATAAATTTGTATTCTTAACTGCTAATCTATTGATTTAATGAATTAATAGATATCCTAACACTAAGTCATCTCTTCTAGAATAATGCCTATATAACTCTGTTGTATTATTGTTTTTGATAGACTGTTCTATTCAGTTTGGAAATATTTCACTTGGAATTGTTGGCATTGATTTTCCTTAGTCATTCTCTAGTTTCCCTTTTCATACCATCTTTACCAGGTTTTGGTACAAATGTTACATCATTTCTTAAAATGATTTAGGACATTTTTTTTTTATCCTTTCATTTGTCCTGGAAAAGATCAATAATATAGGAACATGTTCTTCAAAATCTAGACACACTATCTGGATTGCAGCTTTTTCATTAAAAAAAAATTAGTTTAAAGTTTTATCTAATTCACTTGTCAAATGCTTTGCTGATTATTTGTTCAAATCTTCTCCTCCAGAGGCTGCCATTTCACCTCATCCTCTTTTCTTCGGGTTTAAATTCTGTCATTATTTTTAATTTTAGTTTTACAAATGTTTACTTATCTTTTCTGCTATCCCTTGCTTTTTATTATAATCACCTTTTATCTTTTTCAATGCCTTTCTCCAGCTTTCTTGTTGTCTGTCAGTTTCTATACTTGCTTCATTTTTTGATTTAGTCTTTTCTTTCCTTTACATCATTGTTTATTGCAACCCAACACCTTGCTTCTAGGGTTCATTTTCTTTCCTGCTGAGTGAAATTCTTAGGTGTTCTTTCAATGAGTGTGTGTGAATGACACATTCACAGGGGATCTGACTGAAAATGCCCTCGTATCACGCTCACTTTGTGTGGCCACAGTGATTAGAGAATTCAAAGTGGACAATTGTTTTCTCCTCGCATTGTGAAGATTTTTTTTTTCAATTGTCCTAAAACACCTATTATTGCTGGTGAGACATCTGCAATAAATCTGATGGTCATTTCTTTACTGCCTCTTTTCTCTCTGGTAGCTTTTCAAATTTTCTTTTTCATAGATATTTTATAGCTTTACTGTGATATGAATAAGAGACCATTTTTTAAAAAATCTATCTTGTGCAGGACTATGTTTCTTCACTCTGAGACCTCATTTGTTTATTCAATTATGAATAATTATCATCCATAATTTATTTTAACCTTGCCCTTACCTTATTCTGAAGTCTTGCCTTGTGGAACTACTGTCTCTAACTTGCTCTCTTTCTCTTCTCCATGGCTTTTATCTTCTCTCTCATACTTAAATCTCTTGCTTTCTTTCTGAGCTGCGTTCTGATTCATTTCCTATAGTCCATATTTTAATTAACTAATTCCACATTCAATTATATTTAAGCTCCTTTTGAACTTCCCTATTATTTAAAAATTATTTTTTCTTTATATTCTTTATCTCTAGAATAACCATCTGTTTCTGTTTCTTATTCACACTTGTCTATTCTTTTGTCCATATAATCTCAATCTTGCCTTGTGGATTCGATTATTCCTAAATTTAAAAAATATATATTTCATTTAAAATATTTTCACTTATTATCTTTAGTTCCTCAAATGTATTTTCCGTTCTCTATTGTACTGGCTAACAATGTGGCATGGGTTTCTTAGGGCACTGGAAATTAAGAAAACTCTTTTAGTACTCTCAGAAAAGAGAAGCATTGAATTTGCTGTAGGTATCCTTAGGTATTTCCATGTCAGTCTTGTTATGGAATCGCCTAAATTCTTGGTCCTATGGTTTCCAACCCACAGAACCTATGGGTTAGAGTCTATAAATCTATAACCATTGAGCATTGTTGTAGAATAAATAAATAAGTCTATTTCCATATACATTTAACTTCTGCCTCTCGAGTGATGATAAGCTTTATGGGTGGCAGGAATCTTGTTTATCATGTTCATTGTCTTGTTTGCAATCAATAAATATTGAATCAATCATCAATGTACAAACTGTTTTCAGTGCATTTAAAAATAACATTAATGATAATATGTAGCAATGAAAACATCAGCTGGGAACCTTCAAGAGTTCCATAACATTGGCAGTTTATGTCCTGGCTGCCTAAAGCCCTCTCCAAGACTTCTGCGAATTTGTGAGCAGCTTGTATTCTCTAGTCTTCTTCTACCTGAAGGCCCCTGTATCCTTACAGGAAGGCGGTCTAAGCCATTTGCTACTTCAACCCAGCATGACACGTGTCTCCTTCTTTAGTTTTTACAACCAAAATGTGTTTACATCTTACAGTTTTGAGTTTACAAAACATAAATTTGCAGATGGGTGGGAAGGTCAAAGAAAGAGAGTCATTTAGGGGACTGACCCCTCTTCCATTTTGCTAACCTCTCTTCCCGTCTTCTCTCCCCCTTTCCCACCCTTCCTCCCTGTCATCCTCTTGCAGTGCGTTTTTTTTTTCTTTTTTGAGAAACAGTCTCACTTTGTGCCCCATCCTGGAGTGGGTGATCTCAGGTCACTGCGCCTCTGCCTCCTGGGTTCAAGCAATTCTCCCACCTCCGCCTCCCGAGTAGCTGGGACTACAGGCACGCACCATCATGCCTGGCTAATTTTTTTTTTTTTTTTTTTTTTTTTTTTTGTAGAGAGGGTTTTCACCATGTTGGCCAGGCTGGTCTCAAAATCCTGACCTCGGGTTATCCTCCTGCCCTGGCCTCCAAAGTGCTGGGATTATAGGTATGGGTCAATGGGCCCAGCCTACAGTGTCACTTAAACCCCCAAATCCTGTCCTTTCTCTATGTTAGAGAGCAGTGCCTGCCTCACATTCCTGCCACCCCCTCCATGTAATCATCAGGCTGTTTTCTCAAAGCAAATTTGCTCCCTAAAAATAATCCTAGTATTAATTGTTTTTTTTTTCCTGGTGCTAATTCTTATAAAAGTTTGTCTTTTTATAATAGCCATCAGGCTATTCACTCAAAGCGAATTTGTCCCTAAAAATATCCTAGTATTAACTGTTTTTTTTTCCCTGGTGCTAATTCTTATAAAAAGTTTATCTTGTATGCTTAGTTATTAATATGATTAATTCAACATAAAATATTTTTTTGAATTTGAGTAATACTCAAATTCATGGCAACTTTTTATCATTACATATTTTCTCAAGCAAAAAATGTTAAAAGTTGACAACCACACCGTGCAGTCACCTCTGTGATGCACATTAGTGCCACATGTTTAATATTTCCAGTTCTCCCCACCTTCTGAGCCCATGCAAGGGCTGCACATCTAGGCTCCCTTGGAGCTGGGTGGGGCCATGTGACTAGCTTTGGGGAATGAGTTGTGAGTGGAAGTGATGACTTCTGAGCCAGGCTTTTACTGCCAGTGAGAGATCCTCCAGCGTTCCACTCTTCTTTTGCTTCAGCGATCAGAGATGATGGTGGCTCCATTAGCCTGGCTGCCAGAGTGGCCACAATGATCAATGACCTTCACTGATTCAGAATGGATAGGTAGAGTGACCCAGAAACAAAATGGATGGTTTTACAAGTTACTAGCATTTTGAAGTTGTTTGTCATTGCCACAGAGCCTACCCTATCCTGGCTGGTAAAGGATCTACAGTATCTTTTGACACAAAAAGGAACTGCTCAGATTTAAAAAGGTTGTGAGCTCTTTTGTGAGCTATTTTCTTGGAAAAGCACAGGGCTTTAGGTAGCCAGGACATAAACCGCCAATTTAATGGAACTCTTGAAGGTTCCCAGCTGATGTTTTTGCTGATTAATACCACATATTATCATTGATGTTATTTTTAAATGCACTGAAATCAGTTTGTAGATTGATGATTGATTTAATATTCATTGATTACAAACAAGACAATGAACATGATAAACAAGATGTGCTCTAGTACATCCAGCCTCCTAGAGCTACATTGGCTCCAAATATTACTATCAGCTCTTCAGGAGCATCAAGTTTGATCCTTCATCTGAATCTTCCACACCACCCCTAGTGATATTTCAGGGACCAGCAAATAAACATACCCTGATATTTTAATTGGTTTACTTATGACTTGTTTCTTTTCATAAAAGCTTTGAAATATTATATAACTAAAATTACTGACAAAGGAGTAAACAAAACAAAAATTAGAAATTAGGATTATAGGGGAGAAAGGAAACTGCAAATATATCGATGTATGTAAGTTCACAAACCCTAAATGCAGCAGAGTAATTCTAATTTAGCAGCTGTGACAAAAGGAGAAACAGCAATAACTTATCCTGTTGAAAATTAGGCAGCAGTTGAGGCTTTTGCAAGGAGGAGCAAGAGATTGTGGGGGAGTGGAAAAACATCTCATCAATTAGGAACAGAAATACAGTGAAGACAAAAGGGAGATCCACTTTTTTTTGCCCTGCTGAGTGAGACACACAGAAGATTCTACTAAGATTCTACTAAGTTGCTAGACTCAAACACTGGGAGCCTTTGAAAAAGCCACAACTAGCCTCTGACCACTATTTTAAAATGTTCAATTTGATTTAAATGTTTTATTTTTATATGTTGAAATTGGCTCCCATTTCTCCTTTTGGCTTTTCTAGTACAAAACTGACAAGGAAAGTTAGAAAACCTTCATGACAATAACAGCTTAGCATTAAAAAAAAAAAAGCTCTGATCACAGGGGATTGTCACTTCCCTGGCACACAAACGACAATGAGAACTGCTATAAAACTGCAATACATAGCTAGCCTGTCTCGTGTGTGTGTGTGTGTGTGTGTGTGTACTCACATGTTGTGCTCTGTTTCACTGAATTGGGGTCATTGCATCACTTGTTGTTAGTGTGTGTCCATTTGTTTGTGTACATCTGTGTGTGTGTGAGCTCACACAATGTTTCAATCAATCTGGTTCAGCTACAAACAATACCAGAGGATAATTTAAACACATTTTTTAGGTAAAAACTACATTCTTTTAAATAGCATAGAAGTTAGAAACTCTTAAAGCAATGAGTATACAAAAGGAAAAAAATCAAAATCTTGAAAAAGAATGAGCAAAATACTTTCAATAGTAAGCTACTAAACTTTAAAATACAGAGCACAGAAAGAGAAAAGTACAGAAAAAAATACAAACTACCAAAGTTCAACTTATCACATTCATTTATTCAACAAATATTTACTGAATGCTACTGGATGCCAGGCACAGTTCTGAGCTCTGGGGATATAGCAGTGGACAAGAGAGACAAGAATTCCTGTCCTCGTGGAATTTACCTGGAAGGTGGGGAGGGAAACGGACTATAGACAAATAAATAAATTATAAAATATGTTAGAGACAGAGAAGTGCTGTGGAAGAAACCAAAACAGAGAAGAAGGATAAGTGGGCAGGAGGGGTACAATTTGTCTCAAACACCTAGAACAGTTCCTGGCACAGAGATTTCACATGCACGTGTTTGAAAAGGCAGAAGTTCATAGCTAAGTGCCTTAGTCTCAAGACCAAGCTTAACATCGGAACCTTTACAGACTTACTGTGTGTTGATTGTTTCCATTAGAACCTCAGGGGTGCCAATAAAGCTATAGAAAGATAAGAATTCTAACTTGGAACAGTTTTGATGGATTTCTATCAGTTTCTTGGAAATGAGGACTTAAACAAGTTGTTACTGAGTGGCAAATAATTTTTGTTTTTGTGTTGTTTTTGTCTGTTTTTGTTTTTCTCTTTCTTTTTGAAATCATCAGGAATGAAGTGTATTGTTTCTTTTGCCTTTGGGGCATCCTTTCTTCCACGTCTAGTAGCTACACTTTGATTTTTTCTTTGAAGACCTGCCTTTCCCCATTTTTGGTCCATGTGGCTTGGGCATCAGGAGGAGAGAAGTGACCTGGCCTGGCCAATGAGCCTATTTCAATTCCTTGGCCAGAGTACTTGGTTCAGGTGCGTTGCCCAGTAGAAGCCAGTGGAGCCCTGAAATTCTGCTGGTGCTACTGGGAAAGAGTTATGTCCTCTTCTCTGGGTGTTTTAACTTTGCATGATGTAAGCCCAGGGTAGCCAGGGACCACCTGCGGGAAGGATCTACTAGAAAGTGAGGCCAACAGGAAAGAGGCCGAGCTGAGGACTGGAGAGAGTCCCAGTGACATTATATGGGTGCTTCAAAAGAGACTGTTTAAATTTCAATGAGCCAATACACTCCCTTTGATTGTTAAATAACTTTTCCATCAGCATATGTGTGAGTTTATTCAGAAAATATTTTCTAAGTACCTAACGTATATTCAAGGCACTGTTTTAAATGTTGGCAGTGTAGCACTGAACAAAACAAAGCCTTGCTCTCAAAATGCTTATATTGGCAAACAGGTAACAAATAAATATATCCATGAACATTTAATGTTGTGCCAAGAATTGTGACCTGTGAAGAAAAATAAGGCAGGGTCATGGGAGAGCAAATATTGGGGAATAGTTTAGAAAGAAGAGCTAGGGAAGGCTTCTCTTGGCAGAGATCTAAATAAGTGAGGGGTAAAAAAAAAAAAAACCTCTAAGTATTTAGAAAAAGTTCTTTTAAGCAGAGAGACAAAAAGTTCAAAATAAGAAGCCAAAGTGCTCTGTATATTTGAGGGAGACGTAAGGCAGCCAATGTGGCATGGCTGACACAAGGAATGACAATTATTCTTTCAGTGACCCTCTGCCCCACCTTATGTTTAACTTGCACCAAATATAGACAGAACATACGCAAAGAGATAACAAAACTGAGTCACCATTAAACAGACTGCAAAACTTTCTTTGACTTAGGCTTATGACTAAATCTTCAAGAAGTACCTTTCATGTGGGTTGCCTGCAAGGCTGGAGAGTCTGCTGAGGCCACTCGGACACTCCTGGTTGAGTATTTAACCACTGCCAGATTTTGTTCCTTGATATCTTACCGCTGCCAATTTTATAACAATTCTGAGTTTTCAGCCAATCATTTTATTCATCATTTTGTCTTCTGGCCTTTCTCAGTTACCTATAAACTGTAGAGAGGGTAATGGACTCAGAGAGTCTTGCTTGGAATTTTGTGAGAGAACGCAACATGTGGGATGAGGTACTTAGTAAAAATTAGTGGGTACTGATTGAAGTGAAGAATATACAATCAAGAATTCTTTGGCAAGTAGATAAACTACCCAATGTTTTCATATTATCTTCACGCCTTTCTCTCTAAAAGGCAGAGTATTAAGTTTTGGTTGAAAGCAGCCACACCACAAATCACTGCAGAATACCAAGCCATATGCGGGATAGCCCTTCCTCTGGTCTGCACTCTTTCAACAATACCACCTATAGGTCATTCTTGGCATTTTAATAGACAGTCACATCCTGCTTAGATGATGAAGAAAGTTATAGCTTTTGTGTTTGTTTTGTGAGCTGCACTAAAGTATAAAGAGGAATTGATTGAAATCCAATGGCTTCCTCAAAAATGGCAAACTGTCAAAGATTATAATCTAAATGTCCTGTGTTCCTCTGAGCACCTGAATTTTCATTCTAATTGTGAGATATTATAGACTCTTTTTAGGCATTAAATCACATACTTACAATTGGTTAAGATGATAAATATGTTATATAAAGATAATAAAAATAAAAAATGTTATACAAAGATAAAAAAAATAAGATGATAAAGATGTTATATGTTTTTCCACAATAAATTATTTCAGGGAATTTTTTTCTCAGAGTCTTGTTTGTGAATTTCCAAAAGGGGGAAATACATGATACAACATACTTTTTGCAGAAAATTTTATGTGAATGTCATGATATATACTCTATGAAACGTTGGTCATCTACAACAAATCTATAGAATAGTGTGTTAACTTGAGACTTTAACTGCATGAAAGATGTTCAATCTCCCCCACAATAGAAATAATGCAAATTCAAACTATAATGAGATACCATTTCTTAAGCTACCATTGACAAATTTCAAAATTAAAATAACACAGTGTGTTGTTAAGCTGTGGGAAAATAGGCATATTCATATAACCTTTAAAACATAAATCGGTATAAGTTGTACAAAGGCTAATAGGCAATATATATCAAAATACAAATGAATATTCTCTTTGATTAAGCAATTTCATTCTAAGAATTTGTGTTTCATATGCATATTTGCATGTGTGCAACTATACAGATAATGCACATATAGTTATGTACATACTAAGTTATAATTATTTATGTAATTTATAATGTACATATAAGTTACTGCTTTATGCTTTGCAATAGTAAGTATTGAAAACAACCAAAGTATCCATAACTAGGGTCTGTATAAAGAAATTTTCGAATAGCTATACAATGGTATACTATGTAGCTGAAAAAACAAAAGAAAAAAGGCATTCCACTTGTGACAGGGATTAATTTACAGCAGACCAACCTCCCACTAAGAACAACCAGAATAACCAGATTAAAAAGAAATTTGAAGCCAACAGAGTTTACCAAAGCAGCCAGAACCTGAAGGGTCAAGATCTTTAAGAGATGGGGAACTGAGATAACTCAAATCATTTACCATTTTCTTCGTACAGGCAAAGAAGCTGAGAAAAGGAGCAAAAAGAGGCTGCTAGGAGGCAGGGAAACTGAAGACAGCTTTCAGCAATCTCAAGATCTAGTGAGAGAAGAAAAAGGATTTCAGGACTGCTAAGATATCCAGGAGTTGAGGAGCTAAAGAGAAAGGAAGCAGAGATGAGACTGAAACCTAAAATGCAATAAAATAAATAAATAGAAAAATAAATTTTTAAAAAATGCAGCTTTTCCCTTGAGGCATTTGCTGACTGCTGATTTCGACATCATAGAAGAAACAAGA
This sequence comes from Cebus imitator, assembly GCF_001604975.1. Taxonomy (NCBI): domain Eukaryota; kingdom Metazoa; phylum Chordata; class Mammalia; order Primates; family Cebidae; genus Cebus; species Cebus imitator. The sequence goes on along the minus strand of NW_016107360.1, from coordinate 15,238,117 downwards.
GAAGCTTGTCCTGTAAGAGGAGCTTAGAAGAAGAGAAGCTTAGAAGAAAATGGGAGCAAAGAAGTTTAGAGCTTTTGGCAGTTTCACACTGGTAGGGAGATATTATTAAATGAAGTTTTGGGTCTTTCAAGAAAGATGGACAGTGATAAACACCCCAAGTTTTCATTTGGGATCTTTTAGAATCACAGTCTAGGAACTAGAGAAAAGCAGAAATAGACCAAGCATAACAAACTCTGAAACACAACCTTAAAACTGTTTAATTCCTGACTGAAATAATCTTCCCTATCCTACCTGACTGTCACAAGCTAAACTCATAAAGATGTCAATATTCCATACACAATGTCTGCCATACAATCATTTTTTTCTTCTAAAAGAGAACAAATAGAAAATAACAGAAAATAAATAATAGGTATAAATCTAAAAGTGATCCAGACAACTGAGTTTTCATAAACAGGCCTTAAAATGGCTATTAAAAACATGTTTAATAAAACGGAAGACATGATGGTAAAATAAAACTAAACAATTAGATCAAGTTGAAAATCTAGAATGTAAAAATAAATATATTTAATTTAGAAAATTAGGTGGATCAAATATTAAATTTGACAGAACTATACAAAGGATTAGTGTTTTGGAAGTTAGGTCAGTAGAAAATGTCTACATTGAAGAACTAAGGGGAAAATTTTGGAAAATTACAGAAGATATCATATATACCTACATGAGTTTTCCTTATTCTGGAATATTGGGTCTTTATGACTTGGATACCTTGGTACTCTCTAATGATACCAGTGGCTATACTTTTGGTTTGTTTGAATTTTATCCGGCTTTCCTAATTGTTGTTATCAGGAGCCTAGGTCTGCAACTAGATAATTCTTAATTATTGGAGGTGGAACACGTTTCTTTTTTATTCTTTTTTCTTTTAGTTTTGGTTTTGGGTTTGGGGTTTGCTTTGCTCCAGGTCTACATAGTATTGTATTATTTGAATGTACTAAAATGTCTTTATCCAGTTCCTATCTATAGGATACAGTGAAAATGAAAATGTCTAACATATGTAGTTGGAATCATAGGAGAGGAAGGGATAGAAAAGAGTATTCCATATTCAAAAAAGATAATGGTTGGGGATTTTATAAAACTTATTAAAGGTTATTATTAATATCATTATAAACTCCAAGCAGGACAAATATAAGTGAATATAAGTAAAAAACATACTTATTATATAATGGTAAAAATCTGAAAACTGAGCACAGAGAAAATTTTTTTAAATGGCCAGAAGAAAAGGATATATTAACCTTAAAAAAAACAAAAACAAGACTGACAAGTGACTTTTTAAAAAGAAGCAATGAAAGACAGAAGAAAATTAGATGACTGTTTTTTAAGTGCTGAAAGAAAATAACCAATCTACAATTCTTTGCCTAGAAAAAATATTTTTCAGAAATAAAGTCTAAAAAAAGACAATGAAAAGACTTTTCTCTATTGTCTCCAAAATTCCTGCATAAAGAAAATAGTAATCACATTTCTTTAGGCAGAAAGAACAGGATTCCAGATCCCAAAAAATAAAAATAAATCAGGAGGAAACAAAGAGCAGTGAAAAGAGTAAATATGTAGCTAAATCTAAATAAAAACAGGACAATATAAAACAGCAATAATGTTGTATGAGATTTAAAATATATGTAGAATTAAACTAAGTCACAATAATTATTTAAAAAAAAAAAAGGATGGGAATAGGTAAATCACATCAATGAGTTTTAAAGCCCTTATATTATCTGGGAAGTGGTAAAAACATTAATTTATTAATCCCTCATAAGTCAAGATTACATGTCACAATCTCTAGGAGGAAGAAGAAAATGAAATAAAATTACCTATTTAAAAATAAAAATTTCCTATAGGAAATTAAGAAATAGGAAAAACAGAAAGAGGACTACTGAAAAGATGAAACAAATGGAAAAATAGTAATATAAAAGCTTTAAAGTTAAAAATATCAGTAATTGCATATATTATAAACTAAAAATTCTAATTAAAAGGAAGAGATTTTAAGACTGAATAAGGATGAAACCCGACTATATGCTGAATAATAAAGACACATTTCAAATACAAAGGCATAGAAAGTTTGAAAATAAAATACAGAAGAAGATGGCATGCAAATACTAACCAAAATAATAAAAAATTTTAAAGCTGGCATAACAGAATTCATATAAGATTAGTAAATGTAGTGCAAAAACATATTACCAAAAATAATAAAAAATATTTTATTGTGATAAAAGCATTAGTTCATCAAGAATATGTAAAAAGCATAAGATAAGCTTAAATATGTAAAGCAAAAAATCAGTAAAACTAGTAAGATAGAGGAACCCACAGCTTTAGATTTTAGATTGAGATCCTTAACATACCTTTCTTAGTGACTGTAGAAAAGCAGACAAAAGATGAGTAAAATATAGAAATTTTGGACAAAGTGGTATAAAAATTAGAAACCAATAACTATATACAAAACCATAAAATATGTATTATTCTCAACTTGTGTTTGGAATGCTTACCAAAGTGACCATATGCTGTACCATAATCAAACCGAGTATGTTCCCTGATCACAGTGGAATCAAGCCAGAAATTACTTTAAAAAAAAAAAAAAAAAAGAACCCAGAAAATCTCCAAATGTATGGAAATTAAGAAGTACTCTTTGACATAATACAGGAGTAAGGAAGAAATCTTTAATGGAAATTTTTAAAATATTAAATTGAAATGATAATAAAAATGTAACATGTCAGATCTTGGGGGATGCATGTAGGGTCACTATTCAAAAGAAATCTATAGCCTTAAATATGTTTTAAGAAATAAGAAAGACTGAAAATAACTAAGCGAAATATTAGTCTCAAAAAAGCATAGGATACCAGCAAATTAAACCAAAAGAAGATAGAATCCTATTCAATGAGAATAAACTAATGAAATTGAAAAAATAGAGTAAATCAGCAAGGTCAAAACTTAGTTATTCGAAAAATCTAATACAATTGATAAGCCTCTAGTAACACTGAGTTTTTTTAAAAGAGAGAGAAAAGGCACAAATTATGAATACTAGAAATAAAAAGAAATGACATTACAGATTCAGTAGACTTCAATAAATAGGATATTATGAATAAACTATTGTCAATAAATTTGAAAACTTAAGTGACAAACTGCTAGAAAAACAAAATTTACTAAAATTAACACAAGAAATAGGAAATCTGAAAAGATCTACATTGATTACAGAAACTGAATCTGCAAAAAATAATTATCGGATATGAAATCTCCAAATCAAGAAAGATATTTTGGTCAATTCTGCCAAATATTATATTACAAACAATTCCAGAAAACAGCAAGAAGAAAAGTGCTGTTTCTTATAAAACCCATTTTATAAGGGAAGCATGATCTTGATATCAAACCCTGATAAGATATTGTTAGAAAGAAAAAAAACTGACATTTTTCACAAATATAAATTTAACAACCCTAATAAAATATTAGCAACTGAATCCAGCACCCAAGAGAACTTTATTCCAGGAAAGTTGGTTTATTCAAAAAGTAAAGTAATTTACTTTTATAGGATAAAATAGAAAATCATAAGATTACCTCAATAATTAAAATGTCTTAGAAATCTATAACTAAAGGAGAGCTGTATTGCTATAGGAAGAATATGGAAAACCTATGGCAAAGATTATCCGGAACAATGAAATATGAAACGCTTTCCCTTGGAGATCAGAAACAAGGTAAGATGCCTGCCATCATCACTTATTTCTATTCAGCATTGTTCGGGGGATTTTAGCCAGTACAATGAAACAAGAAAAAGAACTATTGGAAAAGAAGAAATGAAAAACAAAAGAATAAAAATTATGTTATCACAGATACCATATTATGTATATGTAGTAAATTATGTAAATGAAAGAAATCCATAAGAATATGGAGACAAATTATTAGAATTAATGAGTAAACTCAGCTAAGTCACTGGTTACAAGACTCACATCAAAAATCAATCATTCATATATACATAATATATAGTCTCATGAAAACTACATAACTTTCTTGAGAAATATTTTTTAAAACCTTAATAACAAAATTTTCGGTTTTGTTACCTGGACAGTTCTTCCCAAAATGGTCAATAGATTAAATATAATCCTAGCTAATAATCCAGCAGGGCTTTCACCTGTATGTGGGAAGTTCATATGAAATGGAATAGCCAAGAACAATGAAGATAATTTTAAGTATGAAGAATGAAATTAGAGTACTTATACTTCTGGATATCATAACTTACTATATATAAAGCAACAGTAATTAAAATAGCATGATATTTGGTGCTATCACACTAAGCACCAAATATCATGCTATTTTAATTACTGTTGCTTTATATATAGTAAGTTATGGTAGATAAATGAAACTGAGCAGAGAATCCACAACACTCTACCTGATAGAAACATTCACGTTATGACAAAGGTGAGACAGCAGTGCACTGAGGCCGAGGTGGGTGGATCACGAGGTCAAGAGATCAAGACCATCCTGGTCAACATAGTGAAACCCCTTCTCTACTAAAAATACAAAAAATCAGCTGGGCATGGTGGTGCGTGCCTGTAATCCCAGCTACTCAGGAGGCTGAGGCAGGAGAATTGCCTGAACCGAGAAGGCGGAGGTTGCGGTGAGCCGAGATCGCGCCATTGCACTCCCGCCTGGGCAACAAGAGCGAAACTCCGTCTCAAAAAAAAAAAAAGGATAGTCTTTTCAATAAATGGCTCTGAGTGGGTATGCAATCATTTAAGGGCATAATATGTAATGTAATGGGCACAAAAATATTTTGTAAACCAATTGAAGATCATGGGTTTTAACTTCTTGGCAGCATATAGTTGACTTGTTCTAAAAAAGACATTGTTGTTCAATCCCCTCCCCCACTAAAAAAAAGGCTCTGAGTGAATGGAACATTCGTACGGATTGAAAAAACGTGTTATTCCTATGTCACCTCACATGCAAAACTTAATTCAAGGAGGACTGTTGATATCAATTGAAAGATAAAACAATAAAACTGCTGAAAATAACACGTGAAAATATCTTCATGTCCTTGGGGTAGACAAAGATTTCTTAAGTAGATCCAAGGAACATTAACCATTATGAAGGAGGCTGATAAAATGGACTAGTTAAAATACTATAACTTCTGATTATTTAAAAAACACCATTATGAGAGCAGAAAAGCAAGTTACAGACCGTGAGAAGGCATTTGCAATACATGCAGCTGACAAAGGACTCATCAAATATCTCAGTAAGTTTTACAGATAAATTTTTAGAAAACAGAGAAAACTGAATGGAAAAATGGGCAAAAGTCTTTAATAGGCAGCACAGGCCAGACACGGCGGCTCACATCTGTAATCCCAGCACTTTGGGAGGCCAAGGCAGGTGGATCACCTGAGGTTGGGAGTTCAAGACCAGCCAGACCAACATGGAGAAACCTCATCTCTACTAAAAATACAAAATTAGCCAGGCATGATAGCACATGCCTATAATCTCAGCTATTCTGGAAGCTGAGGCAAGAGAGTCGCTTGAACCCAGGAGGCAGAGGCTGCAGTGAATTGAGATTGCACCATTGCACTCCAGCCTGGACAACAAGAGAGAAACTTAGTTGCAAAAAAAAAAAATAAAAAAATAAGCAGTACAAAAGTGGATATCCAAATGGCCAATAAACACGTAAAAAGAAACTATATTATTATTCATCAAGGAAATACAAATTAAACAATGAGATATAAGTGCATACTCTTTAGAATGACCCAAAAATACTGATAGTGACAAACAAGCTTAGGCAAGAACGTGTAACAAATGGGATGTCATAAACTGCTACAGAGAGAGGAAATTGTTACAACTACATTAGAAAACTATTTGGCACTATTTGCTAAAGTTGATGTACATAGATGAAATGACAGCAACATGTATGGAACTGGTGGCCATTATGTTAAGGGAAATCAGCCAAGCACAGAAAGACAAATATCACAGGCTTTCACTCACGTGGTAGGTAAAACGTAGATCTTTTGAAGACAGAGAGTAGATGGGCAGTTGTACCAGAGGCTGGGAAGGGTGGATGGGGGGATAAAGAAGTTGATTATTGGGTACAACTATATACTTTGACAGAAGAAATGAGACCTAGCATTTGATAGATCAGGAGAGACTATAGTTTACAATAATCTGTTATATATTTCAAAATATTTAGAAAAGAATAATTTGAATGTTTATAGCATAAAGACAAATATTTAAGATGATGGCTATCCCAATTACATGGATTTGATCATTACAAATTATTTAAATGTCTTAAATATCACATGTACCACAATAATATGTAGATTTATTATACACAATTTAAAAAAAATTTAAGTCCTTCAGGTTATTCTGTTGCACACTAGTGTCTGAAAATCACTGATCTGAGCCCTTCTTCTAACATACCTGTGGGTGCTAGCTGTAATAATACATTATCTGTAGTCCTTGAGTGATGATGTTTCACAGCTCCGTATTCCATCCACTAGTCTCTCCAGTTGGAAGTGTCCTTCACCAGCATCTTCCTCCGTATGACTAATTCCTGTGTATAATTTAAGATACAGGTAAACATCACCTCCCATAAGGAGGTCTGACTTTAATCTTACTCCTAACTCCCTCTGCATATGTTTATCATAACATATACATCATATTTACTTAGCAACCTCTCCTATTCTGGAGGACTGAATCTATATCTCATTTCACTTTATTACCAAAACATAGTAGATATTCGATAAACATTTTTTAAAAGAATAAATTAATGCTGCACATAACAATAGACAATGTTGAATGAAGAAACCAGACCCAAAAGAGTAGGTATAATGTATAATTTTATTTATATAAAATTCAAAAACAGGCAAAATCAATAAATGGTGATTGTGTTTGATTGCAAAAATGACTGCAATCTTTTGAAAACTCTTGTGTTAAAAGGCAGAGTCTCACCCCTGGAAACTAACCTGGCCTTGTGACTTGCTTTGACAAATTGAATGTGACAGAGCAACTTATCAGTTCTGAGTCGAGACTTCATGAAGCCTTGCAGCTTCTACTCTTGCTGTGGTTGAAATCCTGCCATTATGTGAACAAGCCTGGGTCGAGTTGCTGGAGGGATTACACTCCAGACAAAAGTCAGCCAGTCCCAGGCATCCAGCAGCCACCTGCGGGTGCATGAGTGAGCCCCTGCTGAGATGAGCTAAGTCTGCTCCAGCCCCACAGAACTGCCCAGCTGAGCTGAACCCAAACTGCCAACCCACAAATATGTAAATGACTGTTGATTTAAGCCCCTAAATTTTGGAGTCGTTGGTTATGCAGCAAATCTAACTGATAGGGTGGTGGAAGGAATAGTAATGATTGGAAGACCTGTTAACATGGACTTTCAGGGTATTTACAATAAATCTGCTTCCTGATTCAAGTGCTGATGAAACATATGCATTCACATTGTTAAGATTCATTGAGCTACATAATTATGATATTTATATTTTTCCTATGTATACATTTATTTCAATTCAAAAAGTAAAAATAAAATAAAATCTTCATGACTGAGATGAGATAATCTCATAGATATATTTTTAAGGGAGAAAATGAGAGCTCAAAAGGGGGCATATGGTATCTACCATTTGTGTAAAAAAAAAATGAAATGTGTGGGTGTGTCCATATGTTTGCGTGTGTGTGTGTGTGTGTGTGTGTGTGTTTAATGTATTTCTGTACTTACTTGTATATGCATTGTCTGTATCTTTAAACATACAGTACAAGAAATTAGCAATACTGCCTCCAAGAGGGAAATGGGTAACTTGGGGATGGAATGGTACTAGAAAGACAATTATCACTGCTGACCATTTTATGCTTTTTGAATTTTGAACAACATGAATTTATTACTTATATTTTAAATTTTAATATAAAGTTATAACTTTAAATGACCATTCTCTTAGGTACTCTGTTGTAAAAGATCACATAAAAATTTGGAGAAACCAAATGTCAAGAGAAATGCTAGAGAAAGGCTTTACTATATGAGGTCAAGTGGTAGGATTTGGGATAGGAAATAAAATATTATATTACTTCTACAGTTGTAACTTACCACCCAAAACTGCAATCAAGAAAAATCATTCATAGGATTTTAATTGTTTTGTACAATAATTCTATTGGCTTGCCATCAATCAGTAGAATGAAAATGCAAAAATTTCGACTTCAGAGAATTGATGAGTATTGGAAAAAACAGTAAAGAAGAGATAAGTTCAAGGGCCCAAATTAGAAGCAGAGTACTGAACATTCAAAGCGATCTTTTAATTGGTGCTTATTCATAAGAGTATGAATCACAGCGTAATTGAAATCCTTACAGACTAGTGGAAAAGTCACCAATTGTTTCCAATATAATTAAGAAAATGCTGTTTTTCCCAAGGGGGGAAAATCATTTATTCCATGTAATTCTGGAAGGAAAATTTTGTTTGCTGAGAGACCAAGAGATACCAATTTTATTGCCTTGAGCTTACCTTTCCTTTTATTATTTTTTTCTTAAAAAAGCAAATAAATAAGCTATCACTTCTGCTGCTACATTAATTCTGGGCTACAGCCCTTGTTAGGACCTCTACTTCCTTGGTACCCGCACTGTTTCCAAGGGCAGAGACTCCTGATTCTACAATCTCCAACTTTTTTCTGCCTTTTGGATCCTTGACTCTTTTCTTGCAAAGAACAAAGCATCAGGAACAAGTCACCTTTAATTTCACGCCTTGGAGCTCCTGTTTCCTGATAGTGAAGCATACCTCTTTCCTAGATATTTGACACTAGAAATTCTTCAGGTAAGTCTCTGGCTATAATTCTGTAGATTAGCCTAGTATCCATTCTCTAACGGGAGATCTCATTTGAATGAGGTTATTCAAATAGAATGACCTCAAAGTACAATGCAAAATAATACAATAAAAATTATGATTCATATAATAAAATCATATAAAATGCATATAATAATCACATATATATGCTTATTTCTTGAAGTTTTATGTCTTAATGTTTTAATTATTATAAAAAAATTAAAATAGATCTAAAATAAAGTTTTAAAAGGAGAAAGCAGGGTTATTTAAATGTAAATTAAACTGCTTGTGACATGTAATAGGGTAATGTTAGACTATGTTGTGGCAACACACAAGCCCCCAAAATTTCATTGATTTATCACAATAAACCATTTTTCATTCATGTAAAGTGCTCCATGGACGAGCAGCTGGCCTGTGTCTTTCAAGCTATGGCTTAGGAATCCAGGCTCTTACCATATCAAAGCTACATCACCAGAAACATGTGGTCTCTAGAGTTGCCGTGGGAGGGGGAAAAAGGGATAGAGAAAGCATATTGACCCTACACTCCCTTGGCCTAGAAGTGACAGTTTACTGCAGCTTGAAATTAATTGGCCAGGCATAGTCATAGCTCCACAACCAACTTCAAGGAAAGTTAGGATACATAGCGGGTACTGGATATTTGGGAAGCACTATCTTTGCCACATGGCTTTAGCCTGGTAGTTTGGGAAGGTAAGCAATCCATACATTGACTCTTTTTAACCTCACAGTCATACCTCAAGGCAGGAACTATTAATATTCCCATTTTGCTGATATGGGAAATGAGGCATATTGAGTTTAAGTACGTTTTCTAGAGTCACACAGCCATTAAGTGAAAGAGCTAGAATTCAAATGCAGTGTGGCTTTAGAGCCGGCACATTTAACTGCTACACTCTATTGCTTGTCACATAGAAGGCAAAGTACAGAGCCAAAAAATTATCAACACACTGGCCAATCCTCTTCTTTAATGAGTTACTTAAAAACTTTGTAAATATGGGATTCTTTCAATCAAAGAAAATTTTCTGTGCATATATTTTGTTTGAAATATTCAGCTAAATTGGCAGGAAAAATAATAATTTAATTGACTCTTGCTCTTTGCTTCAGCTATATAATCTTGGCCTTGAGGGTCCCTGAAAAGTTTTGAAGTTGGAATGCGTAGTGTATTTTCTTACCCTCATCCTCTTTATACAGGTTGCTGCTGTATGGAACATATGCAATGAACTGAATTAAAAAGGTGATTGCTCTGACTTAATGAGTAGGGAAAGAAATTCACATTTTAAAAATTTTGAATGTTATTCATTTCTGTACCCTTTAGGTGTCTGTGAAAAATTGATCAAAATCACAAAGGGATCATATCATTGAATATCTAGTGGTCTCACTTCCATTCCAGGAATGTTACATTCTGCAGGTCCCAGACAGACGAGCAGACTTTGTTTTTTATGTGTGTGTGTGTGTGTGTGTGTGTGTGTGTGTGTGTGTGTGCGCGCGCGCACGCGCACGCGCGCGTGTTTTGGCCCCAAAATAAAACAAAGTTGACTAGTGCTTTCAGAGGAAAAAAAAGAAAAACAGGGAGGAAGAAAGAGGTTCAATTTTTAGTTCCATGCGAGAAAACTGGAATCCATAAGAACAAATCTAAACTTTACTTTGCACGATCAGCAGCACGCATTAAAGGAAAATGGACTTCTACAATAAATAGTTTATGAGTCAGTGCTCACTGTGAGATTTTTCTGGAACTGCCAAATTTTGTGGTTTCCAACCTCAATTGGTTTTTAAGCTTCAGGAGAAAAAAATTAAAGCCAGGACTATCATTTACTTACTCATTACAATGTTTTAAATAAAGTTAATTTTGATGTATCCAGCCTAGTGAATTAACAACAAAAAATATTGTTATGTCTAGAACAGGTGTTTCTATAATTGTGATACGTTAGTTGGGATTTTTACAATGTAGACTAGTTCTGAAATTCATGCCTCTTTCTGATAGATATCGAAAAAAAGTCGACGCTGCTGGAGTCAACAATCTTTAAGGATTTCTCGGGCTGGGCGCGGTGGCTCACGCCTGTAATCCCAGCACTTTGGGAGGCCGAGGCGAGTGGATCACGAGGTCAAGAGATCGAGACCATCCTGGTCAACAAGGTGAAACTCCGTCTCTACTGAAAATACAAAAATTAGCTGGGCATGGTGGTGCGTGCCTGTAATCCCAGCTACTCCGGAGGCTGAGGCAGGAGAATTGCCTGAACCCAGGAGGCAGAGGTTGTGGTGAGCTGAGATTATGCCATTGCACTCCAGTCTGGGTAACAACAGCAAAATTCCATCTCAAAAAAAAAAAAAAAGAATTCCTCAAGGGCCTAACACATTTGCAAAGGCTGTGCTGAGAACCAGAGACAAGAACTCCGTTTGTATATTCTCAATTCTGTTTTGTTCAGTGTCCTAGAAACAGAGATAGCATTCTTTCTGTAATAAACCCTCTTCATAGCTCTTCTTTCCTGCCCTTATATCTTGTCCAACCATCCCTCAAGACTTAGCTAAACATTTCTCCTCTGCAAAGCTATCCTTGATTCTCTAAGAAACATTTTTTGTTCTAGGCTGCCACTACAACCTTTTGTGCCTGCTCCCTTATAGCAATAGTCTTAATGTATCGCAGTGATCTCTGTGGTAGACTGTAGGTAAGTTCACAGAAGCAGAAATCATGGCTTTTATCTTTTTAAGCCCAACACTTCTTACACTTTCAGTTCTGTCACATTTAGGTGCTTAGCAAATAAATGAATACATCCAATTTCAAGGTGGAAATAAGAAAATACACTGCATGTAGACGTGGAGAAAAGAGAATCTTCTATATTGGTGGTGGAAATGTAAATAGGTTGTTGGAGCACAGAAAATGATTCCCCAAAACATGGCACTCTGGCGTGCTGAGTGTTTTGAAAATTGAAACCTCAGAAATAAGCTTCAGAACCAAAGTCTCTCTGATCCTCTTTCTCAAAGCACCAGAAGGAACTCTCCCTGGAATTTCTTTATCTAAGAGAGCTTTTTTCCAAAAGAAATGCAATTGTCTTAAGACCCTCTCCCTTGGAATCTCACCAAATAACCAGGAAAAATCAACATCAGGAGAGACTGGAAATTGTCACCACTTCCAAACAGACTTTTCATCTATTTTCCTGAGGGCAGCTCCAGAGACTGCCTGAGAAACCTTATCTGCATAGTAAGATAACCTTTGTTTACAGTGAAATTCCATCTCTCACCTCCCCCAGACCTCAAAGGAAACTTGTTATTTATTTCTGCATTTCTATCTCCCTTCTTCTCTGTGTAGAAGGGTGTATAAGAATCTATACTCCACTGAGTTATTGGGTAATCATTCTCCTGAATTCCCCTGGGCAATGCACATTAAAATATATTTGTGTGCCTTTTTCTCCTGTTGATGTGCTTTGTCCGTTTATTTTCAGCACACCTGCAGAGAGTGAAGGGGGACGCCTTCCCCCTTCACTCCTGCATGGTACAACCATTAAGAAAAGTCGTATAGAGGTTCCTGAAAATATTATTACCATTAAAGTAATGGCAAAAACCGCAATTACTTTTGCACCAACCTAACAAAAATTGAACTATCATATAATCCAGCAATCCCACTTCTGGGTATAGAGTCAAATTAAATAAAATATCACTCTCTCAAAGAGATATTTGCCCTCCCATGTCCATAGCAGCATTATTCACAAAAGCCAAGATAGGAAAACAACCTAAGTGTTCATCAATGAATAAATGAATTTAATATATATATATATTTCTAGTATATATTAAGATATATTAGTATATCTTAAGCATATATAAGTATCCTAACATATCTTTATATTTAAAGATATAGATTATATAAAGCTTCAGAGACATATGTGTGTGTATATACACACACACACACACACACACACACACACACACACATATATATATATATATATATATATACATATTTTTTTTCAAGGTCTCACTCTGTCTCCCAGTCTGGAGTCCAGCAGTACAACCATGGTTTACTGGAGCCTTAACCTCCCAGGCTCAAGTGATCCTCCCACCTTAGCCTCCTGAGAAGCTGGTACTACAAGTATGTGCCACCACACCCAGCTAATTTTATTTTTTGCAGGCACGGGGTCTCACTCTGTTTCCAGGGCTTAGTTTGAATTCCTCAGCTCAAGTGATCTACCCACCTTGGGCTCCCAGAGTTCTGGGATTACAGACGTGAGCAACCACGCCCAGCCACAAAATATATTTATATTCAACAGAGTATTATTCAGCCTTTAAAAAGAAGGAAATCCTGCCATTTGTGAAACCATGGATGAACCTAGAGGATATTATGCTAAGCCAGGCACAGAAAGACAAATACTACATGATCTCAAATGTCAATCTGAAATAATGAGATTCAGAAAATATGGTTACGTATAGGATTTATTCTATCTCAAAGCTTGGGAAAGACCACCCAGAAATCACAGACTTCAAAGAATGGGTCAGCATTCCTAAGTGAGGAAGTTAAAGTCTCACTATACAGGGAACATTTTCTCTTCAAGATAGGTACGTATTACAATAATCTGTACAGCTTGCTACATTTTAAAGAATATTGCTTTAGCATTCCTTAAGGCTCCAATAGGGAGAGGTAATGGTCTCTAGGGGGTTTATCTCTGGTGCCATTTGGCCTTTCCTAATCATTCATTGGACAGGAATGAGAAAGAGATTTCATCTATAAATGGAGAAGCAGAAGTTGCAGCAACCAATCATGTGACTTAGGCCGCAATATCCACATTCCTCTTGATACTGGTGGGCTGGAAGAGGTTCCCACGTGCTGATGAGACCTTGACCCAGGCAGGTGTCCAAGCTCTTGATGCCACCCAGAAAAACCATTCAAGGATGAGTCAGAAAATAGTGATAGCAGGAAGAGTTATTGCAAAGGGAACAGTACACACTCAAGGAAGGGGAGCATAGGCAGGCATACTCGAGAGTCTTGTGATGGAGTCTGGGCTTTCTACCTTTGTGAGTTTCTTTAATCAAGGGGTGAAATATTTATGAAGATTCCTGGAAAAAGGTAGAGATTTCTGGAAACTGTGGTGCCACTCATTTTTACACCAACTATGGGAGTTCCCAAAACTGTCATGGTGCTGGTGGGTCTGTGATTGAGTATGTTAATAAGCACATAATGAGATCCTAGGAGAAACTCAGGCCAAATCCAGTGCCATGTTGGGTCCAGCCTGTCCCACACCCTGGTTTTCAGGGTCTTATCAGCCCCTAGCTTCTGCAGCTTTTTGAACAGTTTCCTTTTGCTAGTCATGTGAAACTACTGCCTGGAATTTTCTATTCTCCAGCAACCATCCTATATTATTCCTGTCTCACTCTCAAGGCTCAAAATAATGTAAAGTTCCAGCAGCTTTAAATTTGAATGATTAGAGGTTGAATTATTTAATTTCACAAGTGTGGAATCTAAAAAAGTCAAACTCATAGAAACAGCAAGTAAAAAGGTGATTTTCTGAAGTTGAGGGTTAGGGAAAATGGAGAGATATTGGTCAAAGGTTACAAACTTTCAGTTATAAGACAAATTCTGGACACCTAATATACAGCATGATGACAATAGTTAATAATGTATCACATATTTGAAATTTGCTAAGAGAGTAGATGTTGTTCTCAACACACAGAATATGTAAGGTGATGAATATGTTAATTAGCTTGTGGTCAATTCACAATGTATCTGTGTATTAAAACATCACTTTAAACATATACAATTGTCATTTATACCTCAATAAAGCTAGAAAACACAGAAAATACATTGCATATGGAAAATAGAATGAATTCCCTACGATAATAATGAAACTGTGATTTCCTTACTGTTTGAGAATTCAAACCAATTTAAAACATAACCTATGATAAAATAATTTATATTATATAAGCAACACAGTATTTGAATGCAAGCAATTTGATCCTCCAGTGAAGTGCAGCAGTTTCCACTACTACCTAAGTTTCCTATGCTGTGTTAGAAGTTGGTAGGTTTAAGTTCAAATTAGAGCTAAGGAGAACGCTGGAAGCATGCTGTCTTGTTAAGAAATTAGCATAACACGGACGGGCACGGTGGCTCATACCTGTAATCCCTGCACTTTGGAAGACCGAGGCAGGTGGATCACCTGGGTCAGGAGTTTGAGAACAGCCTGGCCAACATGACAAAACCCTGTCTCTACTAAAAGTACAAAAATTATCTGGGCATGGTGGCAAGTGCCTGTAAGCCCAGCTACTCAGGAGGCTGAGGCAGGAGAAGCTGGAATCTGGGAGGTGGAGGTTATAGTGAGCCTAGATTGTGCCACTATACCGCAGCCTGGGTAACAAGAGCAAGACT
>NW_016107360.1:15220506-15221565 GCF_001604975.1 Cebus imitator | reverse complement strand
GGGCTATGTGACCCTGCCCCGTGGCTCCCTCGTGGAGAATGTCTTCTAGTTAGGCTTTGATCAGTGGTAAGCAGGCACCAGCTGCCTGCCTAGTTTATTTTGGGTCTATGAGAAAACACAGAACACCTGTTTGTTAATAATGCTCACCTGTTCAGAGAGCATAAATACGTGGGTCAGCGGCTGCTGGAGCTTCTCAACTCAGAAGACTGTCGACTCTGAGAGCCTCACTTTTGCGTTCTCTATTTCCTAATTTCTTCGTTACTGTCTGAGTTAGGGTCTCTACAACACGCTCAGTAGTCTTGACAAGCTAAAATAATGGAAAAGCTATCTAAATGCCTTTAAAACATCTTATTTCTCCTTTATATCTTCACTCAAATCCTGCTTTTAAAAAACGGCTATTTGTACTAGGGCATTCTCCTTCTCTAGAGTCATTCTCTCCTCCGTCACCTCTGTTTCTAAAAGTCTCTATTCATATCTGTCCTAACACTATCATAACCAAAACTTGGATAGATGGAGAAACAGAAGAAGGATAAGCTTAATTTCTCCCTCATAGCTTCCCCTCCAACCCCCAAGACTCTGAGTTCGCATTCTCAGGAATAAATGACGTTCTCTACCAAGAAATTTTATTACTTGTACCATGCTTTCTTCTGGCCATTCTTAAATGGCTTGAAAAATCTAAGAATGACATGAGCATTTGTAATATACGCTAACTCTAGCTGACTTTAAGTGAACTGGACGTACACCCACTTAACATATCCCATAAGATAATACAGCCTCTTCACCAGGAGCCTGAAGCTCTCCAGTCACCACTTGCCTCTCTAATACCCACACCCTGCCTCCCAGGGCACTGCCAGACCTTCCTAGCTTTCCTCTGAAAATAGAGCATAACTGCTACTTGCCAACATTCACTGTAACGTCTGTATTTAGCAAGTTTAGTTCTTACTGCCAGCCCGTTGCTTCTGAAAAACACCTGTCTACTTCTATTGAGTTCTGATGGATCCCAAGCACTAAGAACGGTGCCTGCCTAGTGTGTGGTACAAATACTTGCACCTAGCATTC
>NW_016107360.1:15218144-15219671 GCF_001604975.1 Cebus imitator | reverse complement strand
TTACATACAGCTGGCATAGTCCTCATGTGAAACAAGGTCTCATTGCCACCTATTTTTTACCTTGGTTTGTTGGCCTCGGAGGAAGAAAGTCCTATTTGAATATTAATGCCAAATCCATGTACAGGACAACATACCAAACCACATAGCACTTAGCCCCAATTTATATTTTGTCCCCTTCTCACTGTATATCCACACAACCGGATTTTTACTTTTCATATAGAAAGGATTCATTATGGAGTAATTTTCACCAAATTTCAAACCTTGAAGCAAAGCCACATTAGAACTTGTTTAGATGGTGAAGGCAGGCATTGCTAATATTGGACTTCAGAATCTCTCAATTGCTTTTTGCCCGGATATTGCATAGACGCAAGCCCTCTTTTCCTTCATGAAGTGCCCTGGCCTGGCCTGCAGTATCCCTTGAACTTTCTGTGCAGCCATCACTACTCCTCCACAGAAAGGAATGAAATTGTAGCTTGTCAAATGAGTCGGCTTCAGGTGACTCCATTCCTGGCCACTTCAACGCCTCATTTAAAAACCTCTGAAGAAACAGATGGAAAAAGTCGTAACGTCTGTGAAAACTAGCACAAGCTTGTCAATCTAGGAGAACGTGGCTTTAATGCCCATAGTACCAGACTCATAAGCACCATGCTGCAACGAGGGACACCTTTGTGCTTTGTTTCTAAAGGAAAAAAAACTTTGTTTCACCTCCACTATATACAATATTTAGCTGAGAAGCACGTGAGCCGTACCAACCAGAAAACTAGCCACCTAGTCCTTCACTAAGACATTTTTTTAGGACAACCAGATGGTAGTTTCTCATCTCACTCAACCGTATCTGCAGCCATACCTGTAATCCCTGCACTTTGGAAGACCGAGGCGGGTGGATCACCTGAGGTCAGGAGTTTGAGAACAGCCTGGCCAACATGGCAAAGCCCTGTCTCTACTAAAAGTAGAAAAATTAGCCGGGCATGGTGGCGAGTGCCTGTAAGCCCAGCTACTCAGGAGGCTGAGGCAGGAGAAGCTGGAATCTGGGAGGTGGAGTTTGCAGTGAGCCGAGATTGTGCCACTATACTCCAGCCTGGGTGAAGAGAAAGATTGTCTCAAAAAAGCAAAAGAAATGAGCACAACCCTTCTCCAGTTAGTCTAAAAGGGTAGAAAGACGGTTTCTCTGGCCCACTGCTCATTAGTCAACAGCATAGAGGACAGGGATGGGACAGGGATCAAGAATCCAGGCTCACCTGCGGAAGAGATCTGACTGCCTCAGAAAGACGCTGTTCTCCAGACCTGTACCACCTGGTAGCTGGGCTTGCCATGGTGCCTACAGACTAGCACAGGGTCCCAGCTGTGGCCCATTATTGGGAAGCTGCAAACTTGTCTTTGTGAGAAGATCGGGAGAGACCTGAATCTTTCATCAGCTGCTGGCCTCTGGGGTCTAACAATGCCCTCCAGAGCCCATGTGGTCCTCCCTGCAGCCTCTACTCAATCACCAGGAAAAAGGGATGCCCATAAGAGCCACAATTAAATATC
>NW_016107360.1:15191131-15212874 GCF_001604975.1 Cebus imitator | reverse complement strand
CTAACAATGCCCTCCAGAGCCCATGTGGTCCTCCCTGCAGCCTCTACTCAATCACCAGGAAAAAGGGATGCCCATAAGAGCCACAATTAAATATCAGAATTCAGCACATCCCTCTTTCCTTATTATCACCACATTTCTAGACTCACTCTGCTGCTTTCACTGGCAACCCAGAGATGTCACTGTTCTTACACTGACACATGGGGTTATATAAGGGCACACTTGCTGCCAGATTCATATAAAGAAAGGACAGCCTAAAGCTTACTAAATACTTGAGCCTTGGAGCAGCAGTCAATGGCCCTACCTTGTCAGATGATCTGACACTTCCTGCATGCCCAGAAATGGGACAATGTCAGTAGCTGTTCTTTCTCCATCTCCACTCTTAACTCCTCTCCTTCCCTTGACGAGCACTCCAGTGGATTTATCATTTAGCCTCTGAATTTACATTGTCTATTTAGTTCTCATGTAACATGAAAAACAGTTTTGTTTATATTCATGGTGTCATGCCATTGAGCATTTTTCTATTTTTCATGCTACCTAATATTTTGAAACCTATCCATGTTTCTCGGTGTAAACCTATTCCGTTACTGTCCATGGAATGTACCCCATTTTTACTTTTTCCTCTTCCCCTCTTCAACTTTTTCTTTCCACAAATCATCCTGCTATGAATATAACCTTTGGCAACCTGAACCCAAGATGTTGGCTTAGTGCCTAGCTTTGAAATCGGCCTTAGTCTATACTATGATTGTATAATCATATTCAGAGGAGCATTATCTTGTGCTGAGTGTATAATGGACTATATCGTTTGCTGAGAGTGATGGCAAGGAACACCAAGCTAGCCCCCTAAGCAGAAAACTTTTCAGAGTATTCTAAAGTAGTAAGCAGCATGTGTATATCACACACCAGTTAAACTAGTTCTTTAAGCATGGGCTATGTGACCCTGCCCCGTGGCTCCCTCGTGGAGAATGTCTTCTAGTTAGGCTTTGATCAGTGGTAAGCAGGCACCAGCTGCCTGCCTAGTTCATTTTGTTTCTATGAGAACACAGAACACCTGTTAATAATACCTGTTCAGAGAGCATAAATACACGGGTCAGTGGCCGCTCGAGGTTTAACTCGGAAGACTGTCAACTCGGAGCCTCACTTTTGCGTTCTATCTCTATTTCCTAATGTCTTCATCGCCGCCTGGGTTGGGGTCTCTACGACACGCTCAGTAATCTTGACAAGCTTAAAATAATGGAAAAGCTCTTTAAATACCTTTAAAACATCTTATTTCTCCTTTATACTTTCACTCATATCCTACTTCTAAGAAAGGGCTGTACTAGGGCACTCTCCTTTTCTGGAGTCATTCTCTCCTGTTTCTAAGTCTCCACTCATATCTGTGCTAACATTATAACCAAAAATCGGGTAAATGGAGAAACAGGGATTGGCTGAATTTCTCCCTAGCAGCTTTTCCTCCAACCCCCAAGACTGAGTTAGCATTCTCGGGAACAAATGACGTTCTCTACTAGGGAATTTTGCTACTATTACCATGCTTTCTTCTGGCTATTCTTAAACGGCTTGAAAAATCAAAATCTAATGCTGACCATTGGCAATATGCATTAACTCTTGCCGATTTTAAGTGAACTGGACGCATGCCCACTTGATAATGCAGGCTTTCCACCAGGAGCCTGAAGCTCTCCAGTCACTTACCTCTAATGCCTGCAACTGCCTCCCGTGGCACCGCCAGGCCCTCCTGACTTTCCTCTTAAAATAGAGCACAACAATGGCTACTTTCCAACATAACTATAATGTATTGACCAAGTTTAGTTCAGTCTGCCAGCCCTTTGCTTCTGAAAAGCATCTGTCTGCTTCTATTGGGCTCTGATGGATCCCAAGCACCAAGAACAGTGCCTAATATGTGGTACAAATATTTGCACCTAGCATACAGGAATGAATATGAATGAGCACATGAACAATCTGCACAAGTGCTCCCTGGCCTTTCTATGGGTGTTTCCCTGGGGCACTTGGACAAAATCCACGGAAAGTTCTTCTCTGGGAACACCAGCCTCTTACCTCCCTCAATCCTCCTCCAGTTTAAACGACTTCCTCAGCTCCTGCAACTGATGGGTCTCTCTCCCAAAGCCAATACTCCCTGTAAAATTCTATGCGTAGTTTCCAAGCTACCTGCCTTCCATGGGGCTGTGTCTGATCCATGAGAAACATACCCCCTGACGTGCCTTTGGTGGAGGCGCAGCTAGCTTTCAGTGCAGCCTTTCCAGGCTCTGCTGCTGGGCAGATAGCTCCAGCCAGTTTTTCAACTTAACCCTTCTGGGCAAGGAAGGTGACACACCAGCTCTGTCTCCAGGCTACAAGTGCCAAGTCCCTTTGGGCCTTTCTCAGGAGGCCTTGGCGAAAGAAAGCCTATCCTCCTGTCCCACCGAAGAGGTAGTGGGAATGATACCGAGCTCTATTAAGTATCTCCAAAAGTATATCGCCTGGCTACCTCAGCTTCCCCCCTTTTATATCAAGCTGTCACCAAAAATCTCCAGACATCTCCTGTTACACATGTTACACTTGTGACACGTTTAGACTAAAAAATGGTCTGAAATTCAACTGGGCATGCTCTAGTTTTCTCTGGCCACATTACATACAGCTGGCATAGTCCTCATGTGAAACAAGGTCTCATTGCCACTTATTTTTTACCTTGGTTTGTTGGCCTCGGAGGAAGAAAGTCCTATTTGAATACTGTAATAATGCCAAATCCATGTACAGGACAACGTACCAAACCACGTAGCACTTAACCCAGATTTGTATTCTTTGTCCCCTTCTCACTGTATATCCACACAACCAGATTTTCACTTCAGTTTTCATACAGTAATGATTCACCAAGAAGTAACTTTTACCAAAGTTCAAACCCTTAGGAAAAGCCATATTATAACTTTTGGTGAAGGCAGGCATTACTAATACTAGACGTCAGAATCTCTCAATTGTTTGGTGTTTTGTTTTTTGTTGTTGTTTGGTTTTTTTTTTTTGCCCAGATAGACTCAAGTCCTTTCTCGAAGTGGCCTGGCCTGCAGGTATCCATTGAACTTTCTGCTTTCTGTGCAGCCATCACTACCTCTCCACAGAAAGGAATGAAATTGTAGCTTGTTAAATGAGTCAGCTTCAGGTGATTCCATCCTGTCCACTTCAACGCCTCATTAAAAAGCTCGGAAGAAACAAAGTCATAACGCCTGTGAAAACTAGCGCAAGGTTGATGTCAAAATCTAGGAGAACGTGGCTTTAATGCCCCTAGTACCAGACTCGTAGGCACTATGCTGCAACGAGGGACCCCTTTGTGCTTTGTCTCTAAAGGAAAAAAAACTACACCAGAACTTCGTTTCACCTCCACTATATACGATATTTAGCTGAGAAGCACGTGAACTGTACCAGCCAGAAAACTAGCCACCTAGTCCTTCACTAAGACATTTTTTTAGGACAGCCAGATGGTAGTTTCTCATTTCACTCACCCCCACCTGAACCCCATCTACAGCCAGAGACTGCAACTCTTCAGAACACCTGAGCGAGACTTAGGCTGTGGGCTACCAGCATAGTAGTCTCCATAAATAAAGCACTATGGGTCTGGGAGGAGATAGAAATAGAAGCAGTAAAAAACCAGGGCTAGAGTTTTCCATGTAGTCCATCTGTTCCATGTACTAGTGAGCCGGCAGTGGACGTAGGAGTGGATCCCATTTCTGTCTGAGAGAGCAGAAGTCGACAGGAAATGTGTGAGGCGCTGCGCTCACCAACCTACCCGCCATCTGCGACTCCGGCAGAAATTCAGCCACTACAGAAGCGGTCAGAGCAGAGGGGTAGGGCCTCCTCCCACCTGCTTCCCACCTGGGGATAGGGCTTCCAAAAAGTCAGGAAGATTAAGGGAGAGAGAACACCTTCTGGAAGACTCGAGGGGGGAAAAGATACCTCTAGAAATTTTTACTCAGACCAAAGAAAATGTAAGTTGCTTGTATGTCAATAGACGAGATGAAGTAGAAAAATGTCAGAATCTAAAAGCAATAAGATGGGAAGAAAGGGTTTGTAGTAAATGCTGTAAGGAAAAAAACAGAATTAAGCCTTCATTTAAGGCAGAAATAGCAGAATTGGCACTGGCAGACTGAGTAATGTGGAGGACAAACTTGTGAATTTATCCTATAATAAAGAGGGAAAAGACGAAGATGTAAATGACGAAAGTGGCAGATAAATTGAAAGATACAAAAGATCTAAATGATCTGCCTGTAAATATTGGTGGGCCAATTAATCTGATGGATGAAATTTAAATGGGAAGGGAATATGTTGAAAGATACTGTGAGGCCTGAAACTGAGATTACCACCTGAAACAAGGAATGCTTCCAAGCCAGCAAAAATAAATGGATAGACGGCCTAACCAGAAAATGGACAAAGACTCTGCAGACCGAACTCACAAAAAGGGAAACACAAATGGCTAAATAATACATGAAAAGATACTGAATCCCACTGATAATTACAGAAATTCTATTCAAAGCAAGACATTCCTCTTCACCCATCCAAATGGTAAAAATAGAAAAATCAGATGATACAAGGGCTGGTGAGAATAATGGTGGGGTTATAGATGTCTTCGTGGAGTACAACCTGGCAGTAAATAAGTGATTGCCCCTTCCCTCATGCAAATCAAGAGAAGGCGAAGGAATAAGCAGCTGGGAGAGAAGGGCCCAGGAAGGTACAAAGGAAGGCGTTGGGAAAAATCATGGTTGATCTGGGGAAAAGTAAAATAATGAACAGAAGTAATAGAAATAAGCCAAAACAATTTTCCTGCCTTTTCTGCAATTTTCACTTTTAATGTATTAGTTATTCATGACTTTTGTAATCTATCATCCATAGATATCATTTAAGTTATTTTTAAGCATCTATTATCTTACCACCCAAGGTTTACAACTTAACATTTGGTCTTTTGAACATTTTCTATGTATAAGCACTTTCCCAAATCATTTAATAGCCTTCAAATAATGACTTCATCATGTTTAAAGATTGGACAGCATTACTTGAATATATCATTTCTAACTTGTCCCCGTTACAGAAAATGTGCTGTTTTCAAATTTTAAAATACTTCATACAAATTTTGTCAGCAGTTGATTACTTTACCGGGCATTCATAGATGTGGAATGACTGTAATTAAACACTTAAGATTATTTCCTATCGCGTTGCCTTCAAGAACAATACCAGTTTGATACTCCTACAGTGTGAAATCTCCATTTGACATTGCCAATCATATCTTTTAAAGTGTATGCCAATTAATAAGTGAAATAAAACATTGATCTTTTTAATAAGTTTGTAAATTTCACATTTGTAAGCCATATGTGGCCTCTGACCTTAGAGAAGTCCACAAAATCTGGGCTTAAGCATCAGCATCTGGGGCTCTGATCTTACCATTCAGACTCACCATCTGCAGCCTTACCTTACCTGCCCCGGCACTCCCAATGCCCTTCACCTAGGGCTGCTTTTTACTTTGCCATAGTAATTACCACCTTCTATGCTTCCTAATTCACATACTTCTTGGTATTTTTGTGTCAACCTCCTCCTACCATTTTGGTAATCCCCCCCAAGAGCCAAGATTGATACAGTTTGCTTATTGACACATCTCAAGAGTCTACCGTAGAGTGAGGATCTTTATTCACTAAGCAATACCTACTTGGTTAGTAGATCAAACAGGTATGGTTACTCATAAATCGTTTTTGTTTTAATGAATATTACATCTTAAGTTTCTACCAAGTAAATGGGTTTTAAAAAAAACTGGCACTTCCATATAATTATCCAGCAAAAGAAATGAGCTATCAAGCCATGAAAAGACACGGATGAGTCTTAAGTAGTGCTAAGTGAAGAAAGGCAATCTGAAAAGGCCACATGCTATATGACATTCCAGGAAAGGCAAAACTATGATAGTTCAAAGATAAGTGGTTGCCAGAGGCTTGACGGTGAGGAATGGAGGGGTTAATAGGTGAAACACAAAGATTTTTAGGGCACTGAAACTGCTCTGCAGGATGCTGTAAGGGCGGTTACTTGACATGCATTTGTCAAAACCCATAACCATACACCCCAAAGAGTAAACAAAATGTGAACTAGACTTCAGTTAATAATGCATCAAAATTGGTTGATCAATAAACTTATTGTACCAATGCAAGATGTTCACAAAACTCTGGGAGGCAGAGGGCATATGGGAATTCTCTACTTCCTGTGCAATTTTTTGTAAACCTAAAATTTCTCTAAAGTATTAATGTAAAAGCAAAATATCTACTTTGCTCTTAGTTCTCTCATGTGTTGCTTTAACATTTACATTTTTAATCTAAATGAAATTTGTATACAGCATGAAATGAGGCACAAAATTTAAAAATTGTTATCCAATTTCTACAGTAGCATCACATTTATGCGAGTCTACCTTTATTTTACCTTAGGAATAACAATGCCTTTAATTCTTGAGTTCTTGCATATAATAGTTTCAGGAATTTTGGCTTTCAATACACTTAAATAATGGACACTGCTGTTTCCTCGAAATGCTCTTCACTTTTTCTTGGCTGCTTTCATTCATCTATCTTCCAACCAAACCTAAAATGCTTCAAGTTCCAAGCTGAGATTTTGAATATCGTTGTGTTCAATCAATATCTTCATACAGCCTACTACGGTATTGAATAGTCTTTCAGAAATCTAACCCCTCTCACTTAAAAGTATTTGTTTCAGAAGCAGAGTCTGGCTCTGTCACTCAGGCTGGAGTACAGTGGTAGAATGATCGTTCATTGCAGCCTTGAACCTGTGAGCTCAGAAAATCCTCCCACCTCAACCTCCAGAGTGGCTGGGAGTACAGGTGTCTATCACTTGCAGCTAACTTTTTGTGGAGAAGGCTTGCTATGTTGCCCAAGCTGGTCTCGAACTCCTGGCCTCTCGCCTTGGCCTTGTAAAGTGCTGGGATGACAGACATTTGAGCTTCTGTGCCTGGCCTCATTTCTGAATTTTAAGCCTACAGTGCAATGTTTTTCAAGCCATTTTTGTTGTAAGAAATTAGTTCCTAGGGTTACTCCACAATTGCACACAGGAAAGAAATATGTAGTACACAAGTTTATTAAACGAAAAACATGCCAGAGCCTTTAATACTACAATGAAAATAGTGACTTTCTTGAATGTGCAGCATCTTCTACTTAACCTTGGAAGTCCTCTGTCCAGGACACCTACAATACTTGTCAGAAGCAGTGTTTTCTGAAACATGGGAAAATGTCCATTGGTTACCAATATGATATTAACTGTTGGTTTGAAAGCCAGCTCCTAACTCACTCACTTATTTAAAAATATGTATTAAGCCCCTCCAGTATAACAGGACTCTGCCAACGCAGAAGGCTGGATGATCTGGCAATGGCACCCCTGAATTATATAAACAAGTAAATACAAAATTCTAATACTGTGTAGTAGAATGCTTAACACAGTGGACAGGAAACAAATTCAGGTAACACTGGTGTGGTTAAGGAAGTTTTTCTAGAAGTAGTAATGTCTGATCTGACTTCCAAAAGATGCTAACCTAACAACCTGGTTGTGAATGTAGATGGCTATTCAAGGAAAAGGAGACTGTGCAAAGGAAGGGAATTGCATGGCATGTTTGAAACACTGCAAGAATTTAAGAGTGGGCTGTAGAAATAGCTTATAACCAGCAAATGACACAATAGAAATATTGTCCTGGCTGCTGCATAGAGAAAAGACCCAAGGCATGCAAGATTGTAGCCAAGAAGACCAGTTAAGCTAATGCAATATGAAAATAGACAATCCATACTTAAAGGACATGAACAGTTACTCTAGATCCTTCAGATTGTGTTGCTACGTTTATTAGAAAACGCGTGCCTTGGCCAGAAATGGTGGCTCGTACCTGTAATCTCAACACTTTGGGAGGCTGAGGTGGGAGGGAGGATCTCTTGAGCCCAGGAGTTCAAGGCTAGCTTGGGCAATGTAGTGAGACCTGATCGCTACAAAAACTAAAAATTAGCCAGGCATGGTGGCATGCACCTGTAGTCCCAGCTACTGGGGGGTTGGCATGGAAAGATCGCTTGAGCTCAGGATGTTGAGGCTGCAGTGAGCCATGATGGTGCCACTGCATTCCAGTCTAGGCAACAATGAGAAACTGTTGCCAAAAGAAAACACAATACATGCCTTGGCTATCTTGGCTATACCTTCTCTCATCTATTTACATCATACCTTCAAGAAATCTCCAACACAACTCTACATGCATAGCTTTTAAATTGCAGTTAATATAAGAGGATACAGAGGTCCTTTCTGTCTGCTATAAAATTTCTTACAACAGAACCATATAACAATTAACATTAAAGTATTTCCTTATAAAATTTTACATTTCATTAGAGGGATATGACTGCATTTTGCTTTTGTTAATTTCCAAGAAGCTCACTATTGTTTGTAATTCAAAGAAAATTGGTTTTCTTCACTTATTTCTACCTTTACCATGTTTTTAATTCCTGTTTTATTTTCTTTAATAGATTTTATCTTTTTAAGGTAACAAATCTGTCATAAAATATACTCGAGGGCAAGGATGGGGAGAAATTTTCACATCCTATTTTTGTGGGAGCAATATAATTCTGATTTTAAGACTCAGAAGTTAAGTAACTTGTTCATATGCACACTTAAAGTACATTGCGGGGCCAAGCTTATGTCTTGCTGACCCTAAGTCTCATCTCATGCTAGACGACTACTCAGGGTCTCCTAGGCAGGAGGACTTGAAGAAGCTGAATTTGAATGAGTCTTTTAATTTAAAATAAGTCCAGATGCAGTGGCTCATGCCAGTAATCCCAGCACTTCAGGAGGCTGAGGCAGGAAAATCACTAGAGCCCAGGAGTTTTGAGACCAGCCCTGGGCAACATAAGGGAGACCCTATTGCTACGAAAAACAGCAGGGCATGGTGGCGCATGCCTGTGGTCCCAGCTTCTCAGGAGGCTTAAATGTAGGGAGGGATCACTAAGCACAGGAGGTTGAGGCTGCAGTGAACCCTGTGCCCACCGTACTATAACCCTGGGCAACAGAATAAGACCCCATCTCAAATCAAAATTGATGTTTAAATCATAAAAAGGAATCATGGAATTATTTAGCCTAAATCGGAGAAAGATGAGTGGTAATTTCAAATACATAAGATATGTTACTTGGGTGTTTTCAGGTTGGAGACAAACGCCTAGATTACTTCAATGAACCATTTCTCATAAGGCTGCACAAAGGAACTGAAAAACTACAGAAGCGTCCAACAGCCCCAGAACCAGACTCATAGATGTTGGGTTGACTTTTAAGACACAAGCCACGTTGAGCCACATGGTTTCCTTTTCCTCTTGATAGCAGGGAAACGCTGCTTACCATTCCAATGACCCTCTGTCATGACCACAGCTCCTCTGCATTTGTGCCTAAGATCTCTTCACCACGCAGCTCTTACACTGGTCTCTGCCTACCATGAGGCTTTTAATTACATATGGTTTCTGTTCAACTGTCTTTACTAAACTCCTTAAGCAACAATCTGACTCTTCAGCCTCTAGCCAGATTGAATAATTTCTATTTTTCAGAGGTGTTTGTCAGGTCACCTGGAAGATCAATGATCCTTCTAAGGTTTTTATGGTGTTAGGTCTTTAAGTCTTTTTAATCCAGCTGGAGTTAATTTTAGTGTAAGGTGTCGGGAAGGGGGTCCAGTTTCTGCTTTCTGCACATGACTAGCCAGTTTTCCCAGCACCATTAAACAGAGAATCCTTTCCCCCTTGCTTTGTCCAAGATCAGATGGTTGTCTTGGGGTTCAGGGGTGCCCTCAGTTCCCCTGAGAGGATGTTTCTCCTGGTTGTTGGCCTGTCGCTCTCCAAGAATGGGAGAGGAGACCACAGCACAGTGAGCACATAGAAGTAAATGCCAGACTTAAATGTAGGAAGTGACTTATTTAAAGCAAAGAAAGAAACGGCTCACTGAGTGAGAGAAAGCAAAGCCGCTCTCAAACTCCGTGAGAAGAGTTCCCAGAGGGGGAAAACCAGAGAGGGAAAGCTCCTCTCACACTGAGAATCCAGGAGAAGACCGCTTCCACACCGAGTGGTAGGGAATTGAGAGAGATGGAGTTTAGGAGAGGAAAAGCAGCTTCCACACTGGGTGGAAGCAGAACCCCAGAGCGGGAAAATCCAGGAGGGGAAAGAGCTCCCACTACAGTGAAAGGGATTCCAGAGAGCTGGAAATCCGGTGTGAGTGAAAGAGCAGGGGGATTTATCCTGGGAGACATTCCCACCTCCCCAAGTGCTTCTGGCCAATGAAAGGAGTTCCTTTAAACTTCTGCTGGTGTGACTTAGTTTCTTCCTGCACCCACAAAATTTAAACCTAAACCATTAAACTTCCCAGATGAAGATGGATGAGAGAGGGAGAAAATAGGACTCTAGGAAGTTCTTGCCCTAGAAACAACCCTTGTGGACCCGATAAGAGAATACATTCTTACTGGCATTGCCTCTGAGGCCTCTGTTCTGTGCCATTGGTCTATCTCTGTTTTGGTACCAGTACCATGCTGTTTTGATTACTGTAGCCTTGTAGTATAGTTTGAAGTCCGGTAGTGTGATACCTCCAGCTTTGTTCTTTTTTCTTAGGATTGGCTTGGCTATGCAGGCTCTTTTTTGGTTCCTTATGAAGTTTAAGGTGTTTTTTCCAGTTCTGTGAAGGTCACTGGTAGCTTGATGGGGATAGTGTTGAATCTATAAATTACTTCGGGCAGTATGGCCATTTTCACAATTTTTTTTTTTTCCTAACCATGAGCATGGAATGTTTTCCCATCTGTTTGTGTCCTCTTATTTCCTTGAGCAGTGGTTCGTAGTTCTTGAAGAGGTTCTTTGCCTTTTGTTGTATTCCTAGGAATTTTATTCTCTTCCTAGCAATTGTGAATGGCGGTTCACTCTTGATTAGCCTCTTTTACTGTTGGTGGTATATAGGAATGCTTGTGATTTCTGCACATTGATTTTTCGTATCCTGAGACTGCTGAAGTTGCTCATCAATTTGAGATTTTGGGCTGAGACAACGGGGGTCTTCTAACATACAATCATGTCTGCAAATACAATTTTACTTCCTCCTTTCCTGATTGAATACTTTTACTTTTTTTTGACTGATTGCTCTGGCTAGAACTTTGAATAGGAGTGGTGAGAGGGCATCCTTGTCTAGTGCCAGATTTCAAAGGAAATGCTCCAGTTTTGTCCCATTCAGTGTGATATTGGTGCTGGGTTTGTCGTAAATGGCTTTTATTTTGAGATGTTCCATTGGTAGCTAGTTTGAGAGTGCTTAGCATAAAGGGCGCTTGAATTTTGTTGAAGGCTTTCTCTGCATCTATTGAGAAGTGGTTTTTTTTTCTTCTGTTTATGTGGCGAATTACGTTTACAGACCTGTGTATGTTGAACCAGCCTCGCATCCCCGGGATGAAGCCTACTTGATCATGATGGATAAGCTTTTTGATGTGCCATTGCAATCGGTTTGCCAGTAGTTTATTGAAGTTTTTACTTTTTTACTATGTTCATCATGGATATCGGCCTGAAGTTTTCTTGGTGAGTCTCTGCCGGGTTTTGTTATCAGGATGATGTTGGTCTCATAAAATGATTTGGGAAGGATTCTCTTTTTGTATTGTTTGGAATAGTTTCAGAATGAGTGGTACCAGCTCCTCTTTGTATGTCTGGTAGAATTTAGCTGTGAACCCATCTGAACCTAGGCTTTCCTTGGTAGGCTATTAATTGCTGCCTCAACTTCAGCCTTTGTTATTGGTCTATTCAGGGTTTCAGCTGCTTATTGCTTTAGGCTTGGGAGGGTGCAAGTGTCTAGGAATTTATCCATTTCTTCCAGGTTTACTGGGTTATGTGCAGTCATTTGTGGTAATCTCTGATGGTGACTTGTATTTCTGTGGAATCAGTGATGTCCCTTTAATCGTTGCTTACTGCATCTATTTGATTTTTTAAAAAAAGTCTGGCTAATGGTCTATTTTGTTAATCTTTTCAGAAAATCAACTCCTGGATTTACTGGTTTTTTGAAGGGTTTTTTGTCTCCAGTTCTGCTCTGATCTTATTTCTTCTGGCTTTTGAGTTTTTTGATCTTGCTCCTCTAGATCTTTCAATTTTGATGATAGGGTGTTGATTTTAGATCTTTCCTTGCTTCTCGTGGGCATTTATTGCTATAAATTTTTCTCTAGACACTGCTTTAAATGTGTCTGATTCTTGTATGTTGTCTTCGTTCTCGTTGGTTTTGAAGAACATCTTATTTCTGCCTTCATTTCGTTGTTTATCCAGTCAACATGCAAGAGCCAGTCATTCAGTTTCCATGAAGTTGTGCGGTTCTGAGTTTCTTAATCTTGATTTCTAATTTGATTGCACTGTGGTCTGAGAGACTGCTACGATTTCCGTTCTTTTGCATTTGCTGAGTGATCTACTTCCAATTACGTGGTCAATTTTAAAGTGGGTGTGATGTGCTAAGAATATATATTCTGTGGATTTGGGGTGGAGAGTTGTGTAGATGTCTATCAGGTTTTCTTGGTCCAGATCTGAGTTCAAGTCCTGGATATCCATAACTTTCTTGTTGATCTGTCCAATATTGAGAGAGTGAAAGTCGTCCACTATCATGAGCTGATATAACAGTGTAGACCCATTGTAACGGCACCATTGGTGTCTTTCCTTACCATCTCAGTGTGCAATATGGCACAGCTTCTACCTGCAGCATCTGTATCTTTTTGTTGGAGAACTTTCTCCGAAAGTTGAGGTCCACTCTGCTCATAGGCTCAGCAGTACAATTAGCAACTTCAGCCTCCACCACTGAGAACAGACTTCAACCCCAACTCCATTTCTCTTCAGAAAGCATGGCTCAAAGGCACATGGATCGCACCACTCCCAGTGTTTTGCAGTAGGAGCATGTTCGAGCTGCTCGCAGTGACAACTTGGTTTCCTATCTCATTTCTCCTTTCCCTTATCACTGTTTCCTAGGATCATCTCCCAGTAAACTTGCATGGAATCCTAGACTTAGTTTGGATTCCTCTAACAGCAGGCCCTAAGACATCGATGTTATCTACTCCTTTGGGTTTACTCATTTGTTGCTGTTTGACTATTCAGATGATTCCCTTGCTCAAACCAAAAGCTGAAGAGCCACAGGGGTGCACTCGGATAAGGAAAAAGCAGATTTGGATCTACTTAAAACATGTGGGCCTATCTGAGGATGGGGGGGTGTAGATGGCCTATGCTATCATACTTGAATGCATAGACCCTGCCCAAGATGACTGAATCTGAAAGTTTAAGATCGTTTTTTACCATGGGTTATCAGAGGTAAAGAATGGTCTTCTAAAATGTCTTTTATCAACCTTCCTCCTGGGGAGTAAAGTGGGCATTTCCTCTCCTGAGGAAACGGTTGTAGGGGAGGTCGAGTTAACAAGTATTTCCTCCCAGCAAGTCTAACTGTGGCTCTTGCTCCAAAAGGCTTGTTTAGAGTGGAGCAGAGTAGAATTGGAGTGGGGCAAGTAAACTCGATCATAGCTATAATGCCAGGCCCTTGGAGAAACTTTTTTATTGGAAGTATGCAACCACCCAGTGTGTGGGTAAAGAACTAAGATTCAAAGAAAATGAGCGAATTGCCAAATGAAGTCAGTGGATGATAAAACCCGCATTTGAACTTGAGCCCATTTGACTCTGCCTTTTGTCAGAAGATGGAACTGACCCCAAGGTTATGCTCGTATCCTGAACCCAGTGGCGGCCAGCAGCAGCTCAGCATGTGCGCTGGAAGCCCTGGCCCTCGGTGTCATGTGCTTGGCTCTATGTGCTGCTTCCTCTTATACTTGGGCCTCGGCAGCTTTTCTGATTGGTGGGGGGGAGATTAAGGAATGGCTTCTACATTATGTGAAGATTCACTACAGGGTTCCTTTAAATACCCAGCTCCCCTAGTGCTTTTATTTAAGTCGCTTTACAAAAGTAAACATTTCAAGATACTTGCTACACAAAGCAAAGCACACATTAACATCCTCCAATCCATTATGTGGATTACAGAAACAGGCTGCAAGGCTGGTCAGCTGGGCAGGACCGGACCTGCATGGGACCAGAGAGCACAGGTCCACCTACAAAGCCAGCACTGGCCACCAAGGAATTTCAAAGAGCAGGAGAACAGGAGACCCAGGCTAACAGGAAGTCAGTGATAGGAAGGCTACAAAGAACTGGCAAGCTTTTTCTGGGTTGTGGTTTTCTTTCCTACCAAGAGGCAGGTGCCACACATGTTTCCCTGACCCTATTACCTGACTCCCTGAGCCAGTAACCCAGGAAAGGAGCTGGCTCATTGGCCCAAACTCTTTAATTCTGCAAAATGCAAATGCCTTCTTCCCCGGCTTTTTCTATGATCCTTTTCATCAGCTTTTCCTGGAAGAGGTCATCTCCCTGGTCCTCCAGTGTGACTGACACCCAGGTTGAACTAAGTCAATTCTCTATGGCCCCTGGATTCATATAGCTACATCATTGCATTGTGTACATGGCATTATGTGTATTAAAATTGTGACTTTAATCTGAACCTATTTAATAATTGCATAACATTGTACATGTATGTATCTGCTTCCCAGCCTAGGCTATGCTGCTTCGGTGTAGAGATGACAATCTGATTCACCTCTGTACCTCCATTGACTAGCACAATGCCTGACAATAAATTGGGGTTGAACTGTTCTGCTTTTATAGAAAACAAGAATATAATCTTTCAAGAGTTACACATTAGTTTAGGCCTTAATAAATATTATCAAAAGTACAGACTTAACATGACAGTAAGACTTATATTTGAAATCCAGTCTGCCCCACTCCCCCAAAATACCCTAGTCAAATGATTTCATAATTAAAACTTGCATATTTCTATGTTAGGCTGTTAAGAGGCATGTCAAAATCCCACACCACCTTTGATAGGCTTCCAGAAGATAACCCTTTGCAATTCCAACCCACATTCCCTTCCATCTTCAATTTAAAGAAAAACTGAGGTGAAAAGTTAAATTAGAATAATACTGCTGTATATAGTTTTTTTTTTTTTTTCCCCCATCTCTTTTTCCCCTCAATGCGTGCAATTGGCAAATATATTTCTGCTGGTCTTGTGGCCATATGCCTACAATATGTAAAAATACATTTGCGCTTTTATTCCCCCCTCCATTCCTTTTGTTCCCAGTGCTGACTGCTGTCAGTGAGTCGTCCAGATTCCCGTGTGTTGGTATCCATGGGCTCCGTCTTGCCAAGCTGCCAGTCTGGAGCGTCACACCTTACTGCCTTTAAAGATTGCCCTGCAGAGATAGAGGGAAATGGCAATTTTTACATGATGCAGTCTGGCGACCCAAGAGATTTGAAGTCAGAACTGGTGCCAAGATTTACCCAGGAGAGCAAGCAGAGGCAAAAAGAGAACCTGGGCCAAAAGGGAAAAGGGGAAGGCTTGGGGGATGGGAAACCAGTCAACCCTCTCTTGGGGGTTCTCAAAAGGCTTGGACCAAAGGACACAGGGTGAAGGCCATGTTTTAGGAGTATGTGGCTCCTAAAAGTCAAAGGGAAGAGGTCCGCTTTTTTTTTTTTTTTTTTTTTTTTTTTTTTTTTTTTNCCCAAATTGTAGTAGATTGCAGAATGTAAATGAGACAATTATTACACCAACGCTCATCAAGCTGGGCTGGAAAGACTTCAATAGCCTGATGAATATGCATGCAAATTTGTTAATTAAGTTAATTATTCTGCTGAAAATTCATTTGTCTTCCAAGGACATTTTCCCAATGATTTTAACATGCTAGTGCCATTAGTCATGCTCCATGCTATTTAACATTACTTTTTGTCCACTTTCTTTCCCCGCAACCCTATTTTAAAAAATACTTTAAAGTTTTAAAGAACAGTTGATTGGTTCTTTTAATTGACCCCTGCAATGTTGGAAGATGCCTAGAGCCAGCTCGGTAGGCATTCTCAGAAGCACGTTTCAATTAAATATTTCCTTGATATATAAAATGTTTGCAAAGTGTCACATTGGTGGGGAGGAGAAGAGCTCTATCTAGGATCATTAAAGCTAGAATTTGAATTGTTCTCCGTAGCATAGTGACTGTAAGAGGTAATCTGTCCCTGCTGTGGGCGACTTCCCAAGCTGAGTGTTATTTGACGCATGGATTTACTTTGCTGTGGAAAGTGTGATTCCAAGCCTCCTCTCTTCCTGGGCTGCAAGGCGAAACCCAGCAAACATGTGTGTTCAAACAGGAACCAGAACTCTAGCACTTTTCTGTCACCCATGAGGGCCCAAACCTGTTACCATGACAACAGAGGGAAATAGTGTTTAAAATCACAACTAAATGGCAAATTGAGATATTTGAAAGAAGCAGTTGAGTCTAATTTTGATAGCCAAGAGTAGCAAACAAATAGTACGATGGTGGTTTTTTTTTTTTTCCCCCCCCCCCCCCAAACAGCATGTGGCTTTGCTGGGTAAAGCAGGTTTATTATAAAACAGACCTTCACCGTGGCCTCGAAATTGAAATCTTTAGAGGTCTGGGTGAGTTGTATTCAACCAGAGTCTTGATCTTAAGGCACATAGACACACATGAAACAGCCTATTTAAACCTCCCTACATTCTATTTATAGAGATTATAGCATCCATCCCAACTCAAATTGGAACAAGCAGTCTGACAAATCTAAGTGTGCTTAGTGGGACAGCAAGGTAGACACATAAGACAATTCCAGGAAATCGGAAATAGCTGCCTACACATGTAAGGCAATCATTAGAAGGAGAAAGATTAACCTACACATCGCTTGGGGACAGCCATATGCATGGTTAAAGCTTGTCTTAAGATTATTTTTCTGAGATAGACGGTAAATTCAGATTATCCTTATCCCTCAGTCACAAAAGAGACTCTCCAATATGATCTCAGCTTTCAACTTGTATCTTTAGTCAGGATTGATCAGACTCGCTGTAAGCCGGACTAATGGTAAAGAAAATGAAGAAAACTAAATTTAATGGAAAGAGTTAAAAATAAGTTAATTGGCATGCCATCTCTTTTGAGCCATTTGTATCTATTTTATACAGTATGAATGGCACTACATGTCACATAGATCGTAAACCAATTAAGATGATATTTTAAACCCTGTAATTTCTATAATTCCATCTGTTTTAGGTTTAATTAGCAAAGTTACAAAAGCCAAATATATTTGAATATTTTTAAAGCAGGCCAAATTGCAAAAAATGAGAAGTTCCCATAAACAGCTAACTATACAACCATGTACATTTCATGAAAATATACTTCAGATGTACTTTAAAATAATACATGTGGGTTTTTCTAAATTTTACCAACAATAAACCATATCCAAGGGAAACTATGATCATATGTTGTTGGGCTGTGTAAATTAATTCAGTTTTGTTTTTCATCATACTTTCAGATTTCTTCTGATGGAAAGCCCTTACCTGTCATTTAATTGTGGGCCCAAAGTAGTAAGAGCTCCATAAAACTAAACAGTTGTTGAATTCTCCTTTAAGTGCTCTTTCCATGGGCTTAAGAGGTTTGCTGTTTTGCCAGGAAATATTTTTCAGATATATCCAAAGCATTTTTCAGTCTACCAGTAACCTATGTTTGAGAAACAAGAGTACGTGGAAGTGTTACCTTTAAACACAAAGGTACAAATTTGATAATTCAACTCCTTCACTATTGAAGGAAGATACCTTGACTTTTTAAAATTGGGTTAAACGTGAGATCCTGCCACATCCTCTGGTTTGGTGCTGTGCTGAGCAGCTGTGCACTATCTAGGGCCTCATATGGCCCCAGTCACCAATGACTGACAGGACGATAGTGACAATGTGATGCCCAATATTTTCTCGAAATGCCTGCCACACTGCAACTGTGATGCAGTGGATGTCCACTTCTGTCTTTCCTACTGGATTTGACATAAAACAAGGTGTAATTAAACATTTTATTTGCTAGTCTTTCATCAAAAAATAGCGTAATTGCCAATTCTACTCATATTTCATATACTTCTATAAACTTTGTTTGCATTAAATACTGTCAAGTGATAAAATTCCTAATAAAGGAAAAGGCGAATCGAACCTATATTCAGCATATACATCGCTCTAGAAAACTAAAACATTTATTGAGGATCTTTACTGGCACATGCTTTATGTGCATATTCTTTTAACCTTTGTGTCAACCATCCAAGAAAGGTCTAACCGCATTTGACAAGAAGAAAGCAAAACCCAAAGAGATTAAGACCCTTGCTTAAGTAATGAAAGAAATTTAAAAATCCAATAAGCAGCAGGAGCGAGTTTGAGAGCCAGAAAACACTTCTAAGATCATTGTTTTACTCCAAAGCTTTGAAGTGTTTTAATGTACCTGGAAACTACCACTTCTTAAACTTGCCTTAGGCCATGATATATCGAACACTTAATATTTTTAGTATATATCAGCATCTACATTACGTACAAAACACTGCCTGGACTTTCCCAACTTTTATTTCATTATATTACACTAATTTTTACTCTTTGGACTTCCTATCTTTTAAAAGGACTATCCTTTCTACTTTGGAGCATTTTTGAATTTTAAAAAAGTGAATTATCCCAAGAAGGTTAAATAGATTTTGTTTGCAAGTAGTTCCGCAGTTGCAGGGGCACATCTGTTTGCCTCACCTGCCCTTCCCATTCTTTCCACCTGTACATCATCCCCGCTTGCCCTGGGCTGTCACCAGAAGCAGGGGTACTGAGAGTCCTGAAAAGAGGGCTTTCTCTTTCTAAATGATGAGAAATACAAGTCCATGGAACCTCCTGGGGGCCATTTTGCTTCTGTGATACGAGATGGGTGCTGATAAAATCAAGGTGGGAACATGTTCTGTAACATAGAAAGTTTCTGACCCTGTGTCTTGACTCCAAGTCTCTCCACCCCCAGCCCCCCTTCTTACCTAAGCTACTTACAGTTGGCTATTAGCCTAATACAGGCATCATGCAAAAATCAGAAGAAATATTACTAATTCATGTTTGTTCTACAGTGTTTTTATTCAAATTTCCTAGAGGCAAAAGTGGATCAAACCTCAAAAGATCGATATGCATCAATTTTTTTAAAGGTTAATGGAGTAACCCATCCTTATGTCATTTTTAGTCATTGATCTATTTTCCAAACATTTCAATAATCAGTCAATACCCCTTCACTATGCAAATGTATCAATTTGTAATTACGTACCAGTCAAGTTCTTAAACCATGAGACAAGTCTTTGTAGTCCATACCTGAACATATAACATTTTGAGTATGTCATTTGGAAATAATCATTGTGAACTGCTAGCTAAACAATTCAGAACAAAGAATCCACTTTGAACCTTGAACTTAATTTGCCTGTCTGCCAATGAATTTAACAAAAATTTATGTTCATATTTCTAAAGTTCTAAACAGGATCCAAAACTTCATTGTACCCTTAGGAGTTAATGTTCCTCAATTTTGTCAAATATTTGAACTGTAGTTTGTAACACTTAAAGAACTTAACAATATATCATCAGGACTGGATTAGCAAGCAGTAGAAACAGTACGGGGTCTTGAAACTGAAGTCAGATGATGAATTACACAGGTTCAAATTCTGAACCTATGCTCTGTCACTTGCTGGTGTTTGGTATGACTTCACTTCAGCTCTCTGTACCTCAGTTTTGTCATGTACCAAATTGGGATAATTTCCACCTCACAAAGTTGTGATTATGAAATGAGCTAATAATTGTGAAGTGTTTGAAGCAGTGCCTGGCACATAAGCATTGGAATAAGCATAATAATGGAATAGACTATGGTACCCCTTCTAACTTATAGCGATACTAAGCAAAAAATCTGGAGGCATCACACTGATTGCAAGCTATGCTACTATAAGGCCATAGTCGCCAAAACAGCATGATACTGCTATAAAAATACGCACACAACAATGGAATAAAAGAACCCAGAAATGAACCCAAATACTTAGTCAACTGATATTTGAGAAAGTTATAAAGTGGGGAAAAGGACCCCCTTTTCAACAAAAGGTGCTGGGATAATTGCCTAACCACATGTAGGAGAATGAAACTGGATCCTCTTACCTTATACAAAAACTAACTCAAGATGATTAAGGACTTAAGACTTGAATAAAAATTCTGGAAGATAACATTGGAAAAGTCCTTCTAGACACTGGCTTAGGTAAGGATTTCGTGACCAAGAACCCAAAAGCAAATGGAATAAAAATGAAGATATTTGGGGCTTAAACTAAAGAGTTTTTCCATGGCAGAACAAGCAGTCAGCAGAGTAAACGGACAACCTAGAGAGAAAATCTTCACAATCTATACATCTCACAAAGGACTAATACCCAGAATCTATAAAAAGCTCAAATCGGTCAAACTCATCAAAGTGGGCTAAGGGCATGCAAAGACAATTGTCAAAAGAATATATACAAATGGCCAACAAACATGAAAAAATGCTCAATATCGCTAATGATCAGGGAAATTGAAACCACAATGCAATACCACCTTACTCCTACAAGAATGGCCATAATCAAAACATCAAAAATCAGATGTTGGCGTGGATGTGGTGATCAGAGAACACTTCTACGCTGCTGGTAGAATGTTAAGTAGTGCACCCACTATGGAAAACAGTGTGGAGAGTCCAAAGAGAACTAAAAGAACTATCATTAGATCCAGCAATTCCACTACTGGGATCTACCCAGAGGAAAAGTCATTACACACACAAAAAACTTGCACGTTCATGTTTATAGCAGCACAATTCACAATTGCAAAATCGTGGAACCCACCCAAATGCCCCTCAGTCAAGGAGTGGTTAAACTGTACTACACGTATACAATAGAATACTACATGGCCGTAAAAAGGAACAAACAGCATTTGCAATGACCTGGATGAGATTGGAAACGGTTATTCTAAGTGAATAACTCGAATGGAAAACCAAGCATCGTATGTTCGCACTGATATGTGGGAGCTAAGTTATGAGGACGCAAAGGCATAAGAATAATACAATGGACTTTGGGGACTTGGGAAGAGTGAGAGGAGAGCGAGAGATAAGACTACCAATAAGGTGTAGTGTATACTGCTTGGGTGATGGATGCACCAAAATTTCACAAATCACCAGTAAAGAATTTATGTAACAAATACCACCTGTACCCCAATAACTTTTGGAAAAATTGTTAGCTGGCACAATCAATGCTAACAGTACACAAAATCCTGGCTAACATTGCTCAAATTTCTCAGTAGGTACATATTTGCAAGAATTATCCAAATAACTGGCTCCCATCCAAATGTTTGAATGTAGTCATTGTTCACATGCCAGGTCTACTTTTTAAAAAGTTCTAATTTTCTTAATGTATTATGGAAGATGGCTGACTAGGGGCATTTCATACTCTTTTCATCCATGAAGAACCACCAAAATAGTAATCACATTTCAAATAGATGATGCGAGAGAGAACACTGGAATTCAACAGAAAAGTGACAGGAAATACCTAAAGCAAGGAAGAAGGAAGCAGACAGCCTGCTCAGCTGGGATAAGCTGGGAGCTAAGACTCCCCAGTCTCACGCCTGTAATCCCAGCACTTTGGGAGGCCGAGGCGGGTGGATCACGAGGTCAAGAGATCGAGACCATCCTGGTCAACATAGAAACCCCGTCTCTACTAAAAATACAAAAAATTGGCATGGTGGCGCATGCCTGTAATCCCAGCTACTCAGGAGGCTGAGGCAGGAGAATTGCCTGAAGCCAGGAGGTGGAGGTTGCGGTGAGCCGAGAT
>NW_016107360.1:14899981-15191068 GCF_001604975.1 Cebus imitator | reverse complement strand
AGCGAAACTCCGTCTCAAAAAAAAAAAAAAAAAACCAGTCATGAGAAAGGAAGAGATCCTCAGCAGTTCACATCCCCCTGATGTGTTCCTGCAATTATAACCATGGGAGATCCTCTCACTCGTGGGGCCTGAAGCTAACACAGGAGCTGAGAGGTTCCGAACCCACCGGCCTACACTGCTGGCCACTGAAGGCAGTACCATCCTTCCCAGTGACAGGGACAGTGGCACAGCCACTTGTCCCCCCCCCCACCCAAGCATTCTGCCTGATTGTGAGTACAGATGCCAGCCATGGCCCTGTCCCTGCCAACCAAGGCTGGCACCTGCAGTCTCCATCAGGAGGCCTGAGGACAAATGCACCCAGACAGGCTTTGCCCTCACTCCATGCCAGAGCACACAGTCTGGCCATGGAGTCTACCTCTGTTGGCACCTCAACACTCCTGATTGTTGGGCCTAGCACAATAAGGCTAGCACACTCTGCCCAGCACGATCTACCTCTGTTGGTACCTGAAGACTCAGATTGGGCCTAGCACACAGCTTCCACCACAGCTGGCACCTACCTGTACTTGCCACCTGTGGGCCTAGAGACTGATGTACCCAGCCCATCACAGCCATGGCCAACAGCAGCATGTATTCAGGACCTGGAGGGCTGTCCCACCACTACCACTGCCATCACCCATGCCACATCAGCTGCCCAGGGACCCAAGAAATCGACCTACTATTGGCATCTGAGTAAGCCATTTGCAGGTCAAAGAATTTTCATAGACCCAGTAATACGCATATGCTACCCATGGCCCTAAGGATAGAAATGCTCAGCCCATTGCTGCCACTAAGGGGGCCAGAAGACTGACCTACCTGGCATCTCAGTCCCCAGTGAAACATCACCACAACTTTAATAACACTTTAAGCCATCGGAGAAATCGGATACCACCGGTGCTGTTCAGTTGAAGTCATACAGAGACTACACTACTGCACAAACCAGAATAAGGGTGAAAGTGCCCTATCCATCTGTATTAGTTTTCATGCTGCTGATACACATCTGAAACTGGGAACAAAGAGGTTTAATTGTACTTAGTTCCACATGGCTTGGGAAGCCACAGAATCATGGTGAGAGGTGAAAGGCACTTCTTACATGGTGGCAGCAAGAGAAAAAATGAAGCAAAAGCAGAAACCCCTGATAAACAGTCAGATCCTGGGAGACTTACTATCAAGAGAATAGCACAGGAAAAAACGGCCCCATGATTCAATTACCTCCTCCTGGTTCCCTCCGACATCACGTGGGAATTCTGGGAGATACAATTCTAGTTGAAACTTGGTTGGGGACATGGCCAAACCATAGCATTCTACTCCTGGCTCCTCCAAATCTTATGTCTTAACATTTCAAAATCAGTCGTGCCTTCCCAACAGACCCCAAAGTCTTAACTGACTTCAGCATTAATTCAAAAGCCCACGGTCTAAAGTCTTAGACAAGGCAAGCCCCTTCTACCTTACAGGCAAGCCTGTAAAGTCAAAAGCAAGCTTGTTACTTCCTAGAAACAATGGGGGTACAGGCATTGGTAAATACAGCCATTACAAATGGAAGAAATTGGCTAAAACCAAGGGGTTACAAGCCTCATGCAAGTCCAAAATCTAGCGGGTCAGTCAATTTTAAAGCTCCAAAATGTTCTCCTTTGACTCCAGGTCTCATATCCTGGTCACGCTGATGCAAGAGGTGAGTTTCCATGGTCTTGGGCAGCTCTGCCCCTGTGGCTTTGCAGGGTACAGCCTCCTTCCTAGCTGCTTTCATGGGCTGGCATTGAGTGTCTGTGGCTTTTCTAGGTTCACAGTGCAAGCTGTTGGTGGATCTACCATTCTGGGGTCTGGAGGATAGTGGTCCTCTTCTCACAGCTCCAGTAGGCAGTTCAGTAGGGATTTTGTGTGGGGGCTCTAACCCCACATTTCCCTTCTGTACTGCCTTAGTAGAGGTTCTCCATGAGGGCCCTGCCCCTGCAGCAAACTTTTGCCTGGAAACCCAGGTGTTTCCGTACACTGGAAATACAGGCAGAGGTTCCCAAACCTCAATCCTTGACTTGTGTACACCTGCAGTCTCAACACCATGTTGAGGCTGACAAGGCTCGGTGTTTTCACTCTGAAGCCACACCTGAGCTGTACATTGGCCCCTTTCAGCGTTGGCTGGAGTGGCTGGGACACATGGCACCAAACACCTAGGCTGTACACAGCATGGGGACCCTGAGCCTGACCCACAAAACCACGTTTTCCTCCTGGGTCTCCAGGCCTCTGATGGGAAGCACTGCCATGAAAGTCTCTGACATGACCTGGAGACATTTTCCCCATGGTCTTAGGGATTAACATTAGATTCCTTTCTACTTATAAAAACTTCTGCAGCTGGCTTGATTTCTCCCCAGAAAATGGGTTTTTCTTTTCTATCACATTATCAGGCTGCAAATTTTCTGAACTTTTATGCTATGCTTCCTTTATAAAACTAAATGCCTTTAACAGTACCCAAGTCACCTCTTGAATGCTTTGCTGCTTAGAAATTTCTTCTGCCACCTGCCAGATACCCTAAATCATCTCTCTCAAGTTCAAAGTTCCACAGATCTCTAGGGCAGGGGCAAAATGCCATGTCTCTTTTCTAAAACATAAGAGTCACTTACTCCAATTCCCAACAAGTTCCTCATCTCCATCAGAGACCTCCTCAGACTGAACCTTGATGTCCACATTGCTACCAGTATTCTGGGCAAAGCCATTCAATAAGTCTCTAAGAAGCTCCAAACGTTCCCACATTTTCCTGTCTTTCGAGTCCTCCAAACCGTTCCAACCTCTGCCTGTTACCTAGTTTTAAAGTTGCTTCCACATTTTTGGATATCTTTTCAGCAATGCCACACTCTCCTGGTACCAATTTACTGTTTCAGTTTGTTACCGTGCTGCTGAAAAAGACATACCTGAAACTGGGAACAAAAACGTTTAATTGGACTTACAGTTCCTCATGGCTGGGGAGGCCACAGAATCATGGTGGGAGGTGCCATGCACTTCTTATGTTGGTAGCAAGAGAAAAATGAAGTAAAAGCAGAAATGCCTAGTAAACACATCAAATCTCATGAGACTTATTGACTATCAAGAGAATAGCAAGAGAAAGACGAGCCCCCATGGTTCAAGTACCTCCTCCTGGATCCCTCTCACAACACATGGTAATTCTGGGAGACATAATTTATGTTAATTTGGGTGGGGACACAGCCAAACCATATTGCCGACAAATATGACAGATACATCTTCAGGAAATAGTTCTCCCGTATGTAAGAAAACTCTAAAAATTGTAAGAAGTGACTATTACACCAGATGTACAGATAGCAATGTAAGGACACTGAAAAGGCAAGGAAATATGACACCTGAAGGAACACAATAATTCTCCGGCAACAGAACATAAGAAATTCATGAAGTCCTGGAAAATGAATTCAAATTATTAAGCTCAGTGACATAAATTCTGAAAAACTGCAAAGAAATCAAATAACTGTTCAAATTACAAATGAAAAGTCTACCAAAGAGACTGGTATCAAAAATTGAAGTTCTAGAACTAAAAAATTTATTGAATGAAATACAAAACACATTTGAGATCTTCAATTGTGATGGTCAAGAAGAAAGAAGCTCAACTCGAAGATGGTTATTTTGGAAAACCTAAATTTCTGCTGTTAATCCACCAAGTCTTTGCTACTTCATTGCAGAAGCCCTAGCAAACTACTACAAAGAAGGGCTCTGCCTTGAGTTAGAGAACTGGAAGCATCATTACAGCTGGAAGGACGTGGAAAGCTTCACCTAGAAAGCCTTCTATAATGTCTTTGGAGTAGAAGATGGTCACATGCAGCTGGGAAGTTGAGTGCTTTTCACAATGAGTGTGCCAAGCACAGGGCTGCAAAAAGCCACAGGAGTTAATGCTTTAACTAGGCCAAGTGGGAGAAAAGGCCAAAAGTACAGCTTTAAGGCCAAGACAAGTTTGGATTTGGTGCTGTGAATGCAATGGAAAGCCATTGAAATATTTCAGTGGCAATAAAACAATCTGAACTGTGCTTGAAAAAGATTAATCTGAAAGTCACAGGGTGATCAGTTGGAAGAAATCAATTTGAGTCGGGAAGGGATGCCTTGCAACCCCATGCAACACTGTAG
Source organism: Cebus imitator (assembly GCF_001604975.1). Classification (NCBI taxonomy): domain Eukaryota; kingdom Metazoa; phylum Chordata; class Mammalia; order Primates; family Cebidae; genus Cebus; species Cebus imitator. The sequence goes on along the minus strand of NW_016107360.1, from coordinate 15,186,913 downwards.
GGGATAAAGACAAAGATTCAGAAAAGACAGAGGTAAAATCACTGGGACCTGACATGACTGCCATGGGAGTTGAGGGAAAGGAACTGAGAAACAATTAGGAGGTTCTGATTTTGTTATCTGGAATGATGGAATTCTAGAATTGGGAAGAGAATTAGAAAACCAGGTGTAGGAAGGAAAATGATCAACATAGTTTCAGATACTGAGGACTATTTTAAATGTGACTGGAGGTACAGAACTGTAGATATGTAGAACAGAATAAAAATGTATATACACGCTACATACCTATACATGTGTGTGTATGTGTGTATAAAACCTGGTTTGGCCCAATGTCCCCACCTAAATCTCATCTTGAATTGTAATCCCTACATGTCAAGGAAGGGACCTGGTGGGAGGTGACTGGATCATGGGGGTGGTTTTTCTCCCATGCTGTTCTGGTGATAGGAAATTATGATATCTGATGGTTCAAAAGTGAGTTTTCCTTGCACACTCTCCTACCACCATGTAAGATGTACCTTGTTTCCCCTTCCACCATGATTCCAAGTTTTCTGAGGCCTCCACAACTATGTGAAACTGAGTCAAATCTTGTTTGTTGACGCATTTCCTAGTCTTAGGCAGCTCTTTACAGCAGTGAGACCAGATTATACGTTTCTCAAGATTGTATGTTGTATAAATCTATTGGCATCAGATTTCGTTAAATTATATTTGCTTGGGGCATCCCCAGGCTTCTTGTTTAGAAATATATATTGGCATCAGATTTTGTTAAATTGTATTTATATTTGCTTGGGTCATCCCCAGGCTTAGATTTAAGGGTGGAGATACAGATTTTAGATCATTATTGGAGCCGTGAGAGGGAGTTAGATTGTCAAGAGAAATAATAGAAAAACAGAAAAATTAGTTTGGACAAAGAACTTAGGTGGTATTTATTGACGAGTCAAAAGAGAAGTAGTGCACTCTTCGGAGATGTAGGAGGGGAGTTTTACTTGTCAGAAAACCTCTGCCTGGCCACTGTAGTAGTTTTAGAACCTCGAAGAAAATCCCCACCACATATACCATTTAAATGATTTAAAAATTTGAATAGAACAGACGAAAGGACATCCCCTGTTTGTGGTAAATTAGATTCCTTTACACTTGTATTACCAGAACAGGAAATGGGAATCTCAATTTCTTCTTAGTTGCAGTAAATCTAAAAGTATCAAAAATTAAAGAACTTTGTTTTCTAGCTATTACTCACCTCAGTTTCCTTTAGAGGTGGTAAATATGCTCTACAAAATTTAGATATTCAAAAAGTTTCCTAAAGTGTTAATGCTAGAAGTCAGCCAATCTCATCTTTTTCCCAAAAGTCAGAGGTTTAAATCGAAGAATTCAGTGGAAGTCACATTACTAAACATTGGCTTTTTGTATTTTTATCCTATCAATGCTTATAAAATGACTTTCTGGTGCATTACATAGTCTCCTCTCTGGTTGTCTCTGCACGAGACTGCCCTATGGTTGTGTATTTAGATACCTTCAGTTATAACCACATGCATTAACTGTCCAATGCCCACCTGACCTGCTGTGGGCAGAGGGGCAGAATCTGTGCTAGCTACAAACCTGGTTGCCAGGAGCTCAGAGTTGTAACTGCAGAGAAGGCAATGCTCATAGAAAAGATAGACTGAGAAGGTCCCGAAAAGATAGGTTTCCTCATTGATGAGGGGACTTGCCTTTAAATACTTGAGACTGCTGAAACTCTTAAGCTTAGAGATAATGACATCTTACATCAGTGGATTTGAGTAGTTGTAAGCTTTATAAGTAGTGAGGTTTCTGCCCATATTTGACTATTATAGAATAAAAATTTATACTTAATATCAATTTAAAATTACAAATCCAAGAGTTCAACTTTCTATTTTGAATATCATAGTGATAATATATGTATTTTACTTTCTAATGAATGTTAAAGTGGTCCAAATAATCCCCACAATCCTTAAAATCAAACGGATAAATTTCTATCATACTGGAAAGTCATTCCACAAAGAGGCCCCTTAACATATAGGCATAGCTCATTGTATTGTGCTTTACAGATACTTTCCAAAGAATTTTTGTTTGGATTTTTAGGTTTCTGGCTACCCTCTGTGAAACAAGACTATCGGTGCCATTTTTCCAACAGCATGTGCTCGCTTTGTTTCTCTAAGCCACATTTTGGTAATTCTTGCACTATTTAGAATTCCATTTGTTATGGTGACCTGTGATGAGTGATGTTTGTTGCTATTTTGGGGTGCCACGAACCATACCCATATAAAACTGCAAACTGAATAAATATAACTTGTGTTTTGATTGCTCCACTTACCAGTCATTTCCCCCCTCCATCCCTCTCAGGCCTCCCTATTCCCTGAGGCAAAACACTATTGAAATCGGGTCAGTTAATCGCTCTGTGATGTCTCTAAGTGTTCAAGTGTGAAAGGAACACACTCCCTTCAAATCAAAAGCTAGAAATGATTAAGCATAGTGAGGAAGGCATGTCAAAAGCCAAGATAGGCCAAACCAAGGGAGAGTTCTTGAAGGAAATTAGAAGTGCTATTTCAGAGAACACAAAGTGAAACAGCCTTATTGCTAATACAAAAAAAGTTTGGTCTAGATAGAAGACCATACTAGCTACAATATTCTCTAAACCAATGCCTAATCCAGAGAAAAACCCTAACTCCCTTCATTTCCATGAAGGCTGAAAGAGGTAAGGAAGCTGCTGAAGAAAAGTTTGAAGCTAGCAGAGGTTGGTTCATAAGTTGAACAGAAGCTGTCTCTGTAACAAAATTGCAAAGTGAAGCAACAGTGCTGATGTAGAAACTAGCAAGCTAGCTGGATCTTCTGGATAATAACATTGTTGAGGGTGGCTACACTAAACAACATGTTGAATGTAGATAAAAGAGCCTTTTATTTAGAAGTCATTTCCAGCTATCAAAGTCCTAAATGGGATTTACAAGTCAATGCCTCGCTTTAACTCTTCAAAGGACAGACTGACTTTCTTGTTAGTTAATGCCACTATTGACTTTATGTTGAAGCCACAGCTCAATTATGATTCTGAAAATCCTAGGGCCCTTTCTATATCTAAATTCTACTCTGCCTGTGCTCTATCAGTGGAACAACAAAGCCTGAAGGATAGCACATCTGTTTGCAGCATGGTTTGCTGAATGTTTTAAGTCCAATGTTGAGGCCCGCTGCCCAGATACCTTTCAAAATATTACTGCTCGTTGACAATGCACCTAATCATCCAAGAGATCTCATGGAGATGTACAAGGATATTGATGTTGTTTCCATGCCTGCTAACACAACATCCATTCTGCAGCTCATGGCTCAAGAAGTCATTTCAATCTTGAAGTCTCATTAGGAAATTTGTAACACCATTCCTACCACAGATAGAAATTTCCCTGATGGAGCTGGACAAAGTAAATTAAAAACCTTCTGGACAGGATTCACGGTTCTAGATACCATAAATAACATTTGATTCATGGGAGGATGTCATAATATCTACATTAACAGGAGTATAGAAGTTGCTTTCACCTCATGAATGACTCTAAGGAGTTCAAGACTTCAGTGGGGAAAGTAACCGCAGATAACGGTGGAACTAACAAGGAGCTAGAGGAAGTGGAGCCTGAAGATGACGGAATTGCTGCAATTTCATGATAAAACAACACCAAAGATGTTGAAATGACCATAAAGGATATATAATATTCCATAAACTGAGTTTAGAAAGCGGCAGCAAGGTTTCAGAGGTTTGACACTAACTTTAAAAGAAGTTCTACTGCAGGTAAAATGCTATCAAACAGCATCACATGCTGCAGAGAAAACTTAAAGAGCCAATGGATGCAGCAAACTTCATTCCTATCTTATTTTAAAAAATTGCTACAGGCAACCCAACTTATAGCAACCATTACCCAATTAGCAGCCATCAACACTGAGGCAAGACCCTCACCAGCAAAAATATTACATCTTTCTAAACATTCAGATAATCATGAGCGTTTTTAAGCAATAAAATATTTTAAGGTATGTGCATTTTTCCATATGCTATTGCACATTCAATAGACTATGGTTTAAACAGAACTTTTATATGAATTGGGAAACCAAAAACTTTGATTCACTTTACTGTGACATTTGCTGAAACTGAACCCACAATGTCTGAGAGATACCTGCACATGCTGTGTCTGTTTACATAATACCCAGAAATAATAGGAATAATTGTGCTTATTAAATTGATATTCTATCGATATACCTTTAATATCAATATCAATCACTTGTCATTTTTTAAATAAAACTTCAAAGCATGTATAAAACATAGGTTTATAGAAAACAGACCTTATAATGCAGTTAATATTTCTCTTTTGCAAATGGAAAATCCATAGTGGGGAAAAATTAAAGGTTTTGTTTGACCAAATCAATTCAGTCATTGACCTGAGTGTATATCTCCTTCCAAATAAGATTTGAAGAGCTACTCTCAACGTAGTGGATATTCAATAATTTTATCATAGAAGTAGAAAGTCGGAGCCATGACTAGGTAAAACATCTGTAGAAGAAAAATGAAGCTAGACATTCTACATTTCAATAAATTCAAACTATCAAGCTTCATATAAAAAAGCAAACCCCAAAATACATTTGCTAGTGCCCAATTAAAGAACTGTGCTGACCATCACAGGGATCCAGTGAAGGGACATAAAAAGGATTTTCCCTGCACCTGCCTTGCAGTGCATAACACTGGTACGTTGGGTGCTTACTGCAACATTTTTCTAAATGAATAAAGTACTGAATTCAACATCATAGCCATCATAACATACCTCATCCCAACATTTCCCCCCACATAAAGCCTTCCTGAATATTTTTATATCAACAAGAAATGTCATTTTGGCATGATTAAAAAATTTGTATGAAACCATGCTATCCAACTCTATGTACAAACCATGTTAAATCTTCCTTGAAAAAAAAAAAGGCAACTTTGTCCACAAGCATTGGAGACGGAGAGGTGTTTAATTACAGCAGTAAAGGGATTAGTGTGCATCTGTCCTGCAAAAGATAATTTTAAATTTCGTTCATGTCGAGTGTATTGACATTGCAAGAAAATGGTAAAAGGCTTCTGGAGACGCTTTTTGCTTTTGGGGTGGGGGATGAATAATTGGGTCAGTCAGATTCATATATTAAAGAATTGTCTGCCGGCTACTGCGTTGGCTGTCACAGCTGTCCCAATCAAGCATAACTGCAGATCTCAAAGCTGTCATTGATCAAAATAAAAATCCACACTTCATTTAGGTTCAAACAAAGAGCCAGTGCTAACATAGACTGTATATTTGATTGCTAAGTAGGTAATAATTTAATATTCGGCTTTACTACAGCTTACTAAAATAAAAAAGCATGGCTGCCTTTTGAAATACAGATAGATTTGAATTATTAGTCTCAATTTGAGAAGAAAAAGTGAGGCTGGAAGAATGAATGTATAAATGCTTTGATGTCCCACCTCCAAAAAGAACAAGAACAAAACAAAAATGTAAACATTCGCATCACAAAAGTTTCTGACTTCCATATCGACATTTCCTGAAGACACGTTTTTCTTCATAGTCTCTTTAAATGGCTCAAACTGCATGACAGTGGGCAGACTCCCTTGTTAAAATAACCTATACAAGTAATTTTTTTAATGGACCTGTCACTTTAAAGGAAGCCTTCACATCTGTTCTACCTTCCAATTACAAATGCAAAAGGAATACAATTCACCAACGCATCATAAAGTAAAACGTAAGTGACTTAAATGCATATGTATGTTCCTTAGTCAATACAGCATGCAATCTGCTATGTTTTTTACATGTTCTGGGCACAAATCGGATGGAAAACCTGTTCTCTGCTGAAATGGGATTTCTTCCTGGATAAGTTTGGTTCTGTATGGAAGCTGTGGTTTTCATAAATGGTATATACTGCACATACACATCTAGCAAGTTTTTGTAGCGAGACTCTGAGGACTGATTTTATGATCACTATGATACATCACAGCCCTATGATGCTGGTTGAGTAACACAGTATAGGAGAAACTCACTGATACATAATTTCTCTCTGTAAGAGGGGACATCATGAGAAACACTTCGATAGTGCTGGCACCTACTGTCCTTGTTCTACTGGGCTGACTAAATAGCATTTACTGCTCCCAAATGTCTGAGAAATAGTGTGTACTTTTCATACAATGTGTAAGTGGAATACTAGTCATTGGGAAATGATACTTCCATCTCGGATAATTTGTTCATTAAAAATATCATTTATAGAAAAGTTTTAAATAGGGTTATTTTTCTGGACCCTCTGGGGCAGGAAGGCAAGAATTTGATAAGAGTTACAGATCAGGGAAGCAAAATTCCATAGTTAAATGAGGACAAAGCAGCACAGTCCATGGCTATGAGGTATCCACAGTCGAACTAACAATTCAACCTTCAGGCTAGAAAAATGTTACTTTTTTTCTGAATCGAGGTTGAAGTCATCCAGATTCCTTTGTCTGCTTTTTACCAAGACTGGGAGTGTTAGTGGAATGTAGTTGAATTCAGTTCTCACTACGGAAGCCTGAGCATCTCAAAAGAGAACATATTTATCCATGGGTGTATCCCATGACTGAGAACAGAACTTGACAAATACTAGCTAGTCAGGAAGTGTTTTTGAATGAAGAAACGAATCTGAAAGCATAAGCACGTAATTGACTGGTCCTGACAAAATTCTGCTTCCAAAGAGCTACTTCATGCAGAAATACTAAAACGGGTGTTAATATAACTTTTCAGTAAGAGTAATTTTCCCCCTTAGTTTATTTTCCTGTATCTCACACAAACTCTTTTCACATCTAAGATTATTGGAAGGATACAAAGAGGTAATATATGTAAAGCACTTAAAACAGTGCCTGGCCCACTGTTTAAAAATTCAGTGAATATACAAACACACTACACACACGTATGTGTGTATAATGGAAAGGCAATAGGCAAACATTTCACTTGCTGTGCTTGGGAAATCCTATGTTTTTGCTTTTGGCTGTGGTGTATTAAGTGCTAAGGCTGCAGGGAATAAAAGAATCGGGACTGAGATCTTGGACTCCTGACTCCCGTGCTAGGGATCCTCTCCTCTCTACAGGAACACGGTGAAGGTTTTTCTTTTCACATCTGATTTGCTTCCAGATGAACCAACAGACAAGTTACTAATCCTCCTCTTCAGACTCAGGGAGTTCATCTGTAGATTAGCTGAAGGAACCAGTGACTCATAGGGGTTTTTAGGCATGAATATTGTGGTTTGTGGGGTTTTACATAAGCAGTAATTTTACAGCAATTCAGAAATCTGAGATACCAATATTACCTATAAAAGATGGGAATTTCATTGGAGTTATTTCTATTTTTTAAATCTGCATCCCTTATTTTTCAATAAGATGTGCAAAACTATTCAACACATCAGTTAAGTACCCATATTCCAGCAGAACCTTATTTCAAAAGACAGTTTTTGGTGAAACAGCATCCTCCATAACCCAAATCATCTCTCAGATAGTGGTGATACTTAAAATGTATTCTCTAGAAAATGGCCTGCTATGCAAGAGCTACACTGACTCCATAACTTGCAAATGACTGTATATGTAAACAGCAAACATGTTTTAAACAAGCAAAGAAAAATGGCTCAGTGAAAACTTTGGAGGGCAGGGGGTACATTGTCACATCAACAGAATTTTGGACCAGTCAGGAAGATGCAGAAGTGGCTGATCTTCACAGCACTGTTCCTCTGAGTGGGTGATCAGAAAGAGTTCCTCCCTGGGTATCGGAGTAGATACCAGTCGCCCCTCTATCAACTCTACTACTCAGTCACTCGGTCCCCTCAATGCAAACCAACAACATGAGGACTGCTTCCCTAATTGGTATAACCAACTCCCAGAAAGAGCAGGAAGAGTGTGGTCCACACCAGAGGTCCCTTAGCCTGCTAAGTTGATTATGTGATTTGAATGTAAGGATGTAAATGTAAGGATGTTACCACTTGCTTTGTAGTGCTTTCCCTCTCCCACTTAGATTCTGCTGCCTCATATGATGAATGCTCTCCCTGAAACTGCCTCACCCAAAATTGTCTACACCCAACTTAGAGAAATGGAGATCTGGCAATGATCCAGTTCATTTGATCAACATAGCTGGCGGAACCAGATAATTTAAGCTCCAAATTTCCCCATTAATCAAAATAGTCTGGTGACGGATACATCTGCTTTTACTTTGGGTTGTGTAGACACAGTTTAATTGTGCATTTCCTAAAAGCAGAATTGTATCATCTGTAGCATTCATAGAGCTCTTCCTGCCCACATTTTTTTCCCAGCCTGTTGACTAAACAGATAGCTCGGTAATTAAAATTCATAATCAACACATGTTGAGTGTTTTCCTTTCTCCTGTCTTCACAATTCTTTGCACCAACTTGTAGGTGATTTGCCAACTGTTCCACTCCTCAGAAGTAAATAGTAGAGGTTATCTTTGCATGGGACCACAACATTGGTCATCTTTCTTAACTCTGGCATCTTTCCTATACCTTGGCCCCAAGCCCGGCCACCTCTGGAGGCAGGCATTGCAAGAAACGCTGACAGTTCTGACTATACCAAAGGCCAGCTAGAGAATGATGCTACTGGGTCAACAGCCCTGATCCCTCACGTTCGAAGGTCTGAGTCCTGGACAAGTTCCAGTCCTGGGGCCACTGGAATGGAACCTGGCCAGCTAGACCTTGTGTTGGACAAATTGAGGGAACAGTCTGGTAGGCTTGTAGGCAGTGAAGGTGGCAGTTACCAGGAGGTAAGAGAGGATCCTTTGCAGAATGGTTATGGGGGCCACCAAATGGAAGCATTTCAAAAAGAAAGGCCAAGTACTTAATTTCGACTTAGGTTCTCTGGGAGTTGACTATGCACGGGTCACAGCTGGTATTCATGAAAGATTACATGACTTCTGAAACACACCTAAGCCAAGATTATCTTCCTTAACTGGACAGGGACCCTGCAAGTCAGGTCTTCTGGAGTCCGTGCATGTCTCCCTTTCCCATGGCTTCAGTTTCTTTCCTCCTCAGCCTTTAGGAAAGTCCTCCCATACAGGGACCTTCTTCCCTTGCTGTAACAGTCCTGAAGTCACACTTGACTCAGCCTGTCCCCCATTCAGCACCCCGCAGCGTTGCTCAGAATCATAGGAACTTTGGGCTGAGAGAGGCTACTGGCTCTTTAAAACTTAAAGCCTCGAGATTCAAAAGCTGTTGCATAATCCAATTAGAGAACCACTTTTAACTGGTTTGTGCACTCTCCCAGACCCACCTTCATCAGAGCACATAAATGAGGATGCTCCTCACAGCTCAAGAAATCTGTGAAGCCAAGATGGTATTTTTAACGCAGCCATTTTAAACAATGTCTGTGCCGAACCACATTTGCTTTTGCTGTTGGCGCAGGTGAGGAACTGCCTAACAGCTGAGCTCAGATTCGACATGTGTGGCCCAGGGTGGGCCTTGCATTTTTCAAAGGGTAAGGTTTTCACAAGTGGAAAAGCACTCAAGTGTTTTCAGTATTCGTGGCTCAGTATAGCTCCTTCATGCGTAGTTCACAGACAAACAAGAGGCATCTAACAATGGAAATTCTATCACCTTATCTGTTTTGCTCTTTCTCCCATCTGGAAAATGCATGCACACACCTGAGTAACTCACTTTCTTCCTGAATTCCAAAAAACTTTTATGATTGTACATAGAATCTTCTCCATAAGTGCTCAGAGGGGCTCTGGGTGTTTCTTAAAAATACTGAGGAAAAGGTCTCTTGACCCAATGGCTTGGCAGTCTTTATTCCAGCCAGAACCTAACCTAGAAGCAGTACAACTTCCTGAAGTTGAGATATAAATGCTGGCTTCCCAGCATGTGAGAGGCTGAGTATCGGATCCCCAAGGGGCAATATGGCACAATGCCCCATAGCTGTGCCTTGGAGCAGCCTAAGATTGATCAGAACTGGACATCCAGAAGCGGGGCTACCTGGTGATGCAGGTTGCTCTCTGTGAGAGGAGACTTGAGGCCCCATCACTCCAGCTCTCTTCCCAGAGGGCTGCACAGCCTTGCTTGTTGGTCCCTCAAACTTGGTGGCTCTAAAATTAGGAACATTTGGTCTCCTGCAGCCCCCCACAGGTCATGCTACCTTAAGTGGTAAAGTGGTCCAGAATATATCACTGGGGCATAAAAATGGCATCTGAGTTTCTACAATCCTTTATCTGCCCAAAAGCAGAGCTTCCTAAAACCTCAAGAACTGTTTCATAAACCCCCTCCCTGGTTGCAAGAAACTCCTGGGAAGACTGACTCCTCATCAGACAGGAGCCACTGTGGCGAAACTACATCTCCCATCTACCCTCCTAAGTGCCCGTTTCTTTCCAAGAGGCATTTGTTCTTCCACAAATATCCTTTCTCCCCCTCCCTTTCCTTTCAGATGCTATATAAGCCCCAAATTCTAACCACCTCCTTGAGTCGCATTTTTTTGTGAACTCCACACTTACATGATTAAATCTGTTCTCTTGCTAATCTGTCTTTTGTCAGTTTAACAGGCCCCCAATGACTAAACCTACTATGGGGGGGAGAGACCTTTTTCCCCCCCCCCCCACAGTGGGGAGGAGTGTATATTCCACTTTCCCTCCAACCTGCCCTCTGCCCTCTCTCCTCTGCCCTGACCTAGGAGATCCCTGGACGGACTCCCGCAACGGCTCCCTTATCCTCTGGTTGCCAATTTGGTTTGGCCAGTAGGGAGCATCAGCAACAGCTCAGAGCATGGAAGAAAGAGGTTGTGTTTATGGCCCTAGCCTCCTGCACTGCTGTGGGGTCACTGTGACCTGTGGCTCCTGCAAGGGGACCCTCTCCACAAAACTCCATGCAGAGCCCTTCTGAGCACTCTAGGGAGAAGATCCTATGTACAATCATAAGTTTTTTGGATTTCAAGAAGAAAGTGAGTTAAGTGTGTGTGTGTGTGTGTGTGTGTGTGTGTGTGTGTGTGTGTGTGTGTACATTTTCCAGATGGGAGAAAAAGCAAAACAGTTAAGGAGATAAGATTTCTTCTGGGAACCACAGCGCCCCTTGAAGTTTTCCTATCCCTGCTCTATCTTTGTAAATGGTCCTATATGAAACTCCTTCAAATTTCCTAATGTGGGTGTGCTACTTCTTGTCAGAAGCTACTCTGGGGTGTGGGGGAAAAGCAGAAGGTGACCCTGGACCTGGGGGCGGTCTCAATGACCTTTGTGCCTGAGCCCCATTTCTGGGGAGTCCCTAGACTTCCACTGCTGAACCCTCACTCCTAACCCAACAGCAGGGAGTTGGCTGACTTGGGTGTGCCCCTTGGGGTGTGAAAACACCGTCACCATTCTTGCCACAGAGCCAGGGACCTTGTGCTGATTACGAAGATGCGGGTTGTAACGGGAAAACACCCCCCCATATTCCAGCACCCATAAGGAAAAACATCTTCTTACGTCCCTCCTCCACAAGAACGTTTATTAAGTCTCCCCAGGGTAAGAGGACTGATGAGCAATGGTATTTCACTGAATTCCAAAAGGGTCCCCATGCTGACGTCATCTTATAGGCCCCAAGACAAAGCCCCATCCTCTTCAATGTCTTCCCACAGGAAGCAAAGTCCTCACTAACTGGACACTCCTCTTAGGGTCCCTTCCTACCCTCCCCAAACAATATGGCACATCTGCTCCTAACCTACTCGCTTGCACTATTTTTTATGGCCCACACAATTCCATCTAAACTCAAAGGCCAAGTATTTAAGACCCCTCAGAATGTGACCTCAATCTATCCTTCCACGTATAGCAAGTACCCCTGATCACATCAGTCACATGATCAAGGACCTGAGAATAAGAGATCACGCAGACATCAGTGTGGTGGGAAGAACAAGGGAATTTAGAAAGAGTAGCCTGAGCCAAGGTGGAGATGGGGAAGAGGGGAACCGCAGCTTCCTTGGATGTGACCTTCCGCAAGTTTGGAGGGGTTGTGAGTGAGCCTGAGCCCCCTCAGGAGTAGCATATGACATTGGAACAAGCTGCTGGCAGCTCCTGGGGGAAGCCCGCAGTCAGAATGTCAACTGCTACTGCGGCAACTGCTGGAGCCCCCCAACCCTCCACCCCTCCACACCAGGGACGCTAGGAAAGGGAGAGGGAGTGGCTAGAAGAAGGAAGGGAAAAGAGAGGTACAGTCTTAAAAGTGAAAGTCTTTGGGTTCTGAGAATAACCTCTATTCTCACACCCTCTGCTCTTCCGCGGCATTCAAGAACCAGGAAAAGATCCTGGTACTTAGTAAAAGGAGGCATCGGGAGTCCAGGCTGGGAGGCACGGTTCTGGGAGGTGACTGTACTGGGGGCCCTCCTGCCAACCTGTGTGCCAAGACACTGGCCGGAGCAGCTGAGGATGGTCAGGAAGCCCCCAGGCAAGCAGAGGGGCTAAGGATCCTTGTGTCCTTACTTCAGGGAGGCATCCACCTCTTAAAAAAGATCTCCCCAGTTAAAGACCTGAAGAGTGATTCAGGAAAGAAGAAATGAGTCGAGAAGCACATGTAATATCTGTCAACTTCACTAACCACCAAAGAAATGCAAATGAAGACAGGGATATACTTTCACTGACCAAACCCTCAAACCACTAGAGAAAGATAATACTCCTTGTTGGGGAAAGCTAGAGACAAATAAGCAGTTGTAAATTGTGAGTGGCCATGTGCGGAGTAGTTCAACTGCAGGCATGGCAACTCTGGAGAGCAGGCACCTCTGCCAACCACCAGCTCAATGGAATTTATCCCAAATGACGAATTCAGGGTGTGGCCAACATACTAAATCTCTTTGGATGACCGACTTTTGTTCAATCTTCAATTCTCCATAGTAGAGAACTGAAAATAATAGCTATTCCTTTAAACAGTTGTTCATTGTTATCAGCTGAATGAGAGGAGTCATGAATTTAGTTTTTACTTATTTAATATTTTTGACAGTCTTGCTCTGTCACCCAGGTTGGAGTGCAGTGGTATGAACATGACTCACTGCAACCTCAACCTCCTGGCTTCAAGTGATCCTCCTATCTCAGCCTCCCAAGTGGCTGGGACTACAGGTGTGCACCACCCTGTCCTGACAAATTCTTGTGTTTTTGGTAGAAACAGTTTGACCACGCTACCCAGGTTGGTCTCAAATGCCTGGGCTCAAGTGACCCTCCTGTTTCGGCTTCCCAGAGTGCTGAGATTATGGATGTAAGCCACCACACCCAGCTGGTGACTTTAATGAGAAAACAGTACATACATGACAAAAGCATCACCTTAGTGGCCATACAAACCCAAGTCCCAAATGCATTAACTTTCTACTCTAGGTCTCAAGATTTGAATTTTGTTTCTACTGTTCCTTTTCAAAAATAGTTCAACTCTTTATGCTGAGCTCTTTTAAAACTGCAAAACTTATATAATGCACATGACATAATATGGACTTAACCCATGCTGTGTCGGTCTGAACAGATTGAGATGTAACAACTCCTCAAACTTCCAGGGCCTGTAACCGCAAATGATATTTCTTACTCAGGCCATGTCAGACAGGTCAGCAGGAGCATTACTTCCTGTGTCCTCATTCAAGGACCCAGTCTGCTGGAGCCTCCATATCGGTGGCTTTGCTTGTTATCAAGGCAGCAGAAGGGAGCCTGGGAGATACTGCACTAGCAATTACATTCTCCAGCCTAGAGAGACCTTCATCATGTCAACTACTCACGGCTCTAACCAAAGCAAGTCAGAGGGCCACACAACTTCAAAGGTATAAAGTGCTATGTGCTATTCTATCGTTCTGGAAGGAAGAAAGCCAGAACTTAAGTGAACCTCTTTTATATCTACCGCACAGAGAAGGCCAGGGAGTTTGCCTCCAGGGTACCAGACTTAGGTATTGAATGGCATAACTCATTCCTGAAATTTTCTGAGTGCATCATGAGGAAAGAGCAAAAAGGATCAATCCCTTTAACTGATTATTCTTTCAGTGACTAACTCTGGAGTATTTGTGCTCAGGATTGTGCTAGGCAATTAGAAAAACGAAAAGAATTTTAATCCCATTGTTTTTGAGGTGCTGAAGCCTGGTTGAAGGGTTAGAACCTGCTTTACAGAATTGTATAGATCAGGAATCGCCAACCATGGTGCCAGTCCATATCCTGTTAGGAACCAGGCTACACAGCAGGAAGTGAGGGGCAGATGAGCAAGGGAAGCTTCATATGTATTGACAGCCACTCCCCATCACTCACATCACCTGAGCTCGGCCTCCTGTCAGATCAGTGACAACATTAAGTTCACATAGGAGCATGAACCCTATCGCAGACTGCACATGGGAAGGATCTAGGTTGCATACTCCTTATGAATATCTTAATGCCTGACGATCTGTCACTATCTCCCATGATGCCCAGATGGAACCCTCTAGTTGCAAGAAAACAAGCTGAGTCCCACTGATTCTGCATTATGGTGAATAGTATAATTATTATATATTACAATAAATGTAATGTGCTTGAATCATTCCAAAACCATCCCCTGACCCAACCCCAGTCCATGGAAAAGTTTTATCTTTCACCAAACTAATTCTTGGTGCCAAAATGGTTAAAGGTCACTGGCATAGGCCATGTAGAGGAGTAGTGACCGTGTATGACAACAATGTAAGGCTATGTTTTCTGAACCTGCTTGTAAACTTCAGAATCACTTGGGGAGTTGTTTTAAATAAGACACACTTGAGCTCTAGCTCTAGACATTTTCGGATGTCAAATCCAAAAAAAAATGGTAAGATAAAGACCAAGCACATGAATTTCAAAAAAAAAAAAAAAAAAAAAAAAATCCCTGGAGGCGATCCTAGGCCCACCCCAGGTTAAGAACCCTTGAAATAGGAGAATCCAACAGTCATGCTCTTAATGGGACAAAAGGATATTACAGATGGTAAACGCAAGCTGGGGAAAGAAGACTCTGGCCCTGTAGTCAAGGAAAGCTTCAAGCAGAAGGTGGGCCCTGGGCCTTTGGAGGATGTGTAGGCTTTGGCTAAGTGGGCATAAGAGGTGAGGAGAGGCCAGGACTCAGGATGAAGTGTACATACCTATAAACCATGTTAGAGGAATAAAGAATATTTCAATCTATGGGAACTTAAATCACAATGATAGTTAGAACTGAAGCTTTCTGAAAAGTGAATACTCGGATTAGAACAATATCCAAGTTCTGTAGAAAGCCTTTGAGCCATAGTTCCTGAGCATTTCAAACAGTGGCAGGCATGTAGTAAGTGCTTCATCAGTATTTGTTGAATTAGTCAATTATGAATTGAGTAACTGAGGGTTCAACTTCAAAACTCAAAGGAGGTAGTTAATGGCTGTTGACCAATCTACTTCCCCCAGAGATTAAAACAAAATGTTAGATGACCCCAGTAGTTCATTTTGATAACAAGTATAAGCTACTTAAAGAATTCCCAAAGCTCACTAATACGAATTGAAAAGGCAACAGATTGTCTAAAAGACAAAAGCCTATCGCAAAGAAGCTAACATAACATAGTGGTTAAAACCAGGAATGTTGGAGTCGGTTTGCTTTGACACTTACCAGCTATGTGACCCTGGACAAAGTCCTCAACCTCTATGGAAAGTTAGATTCTTATGAATTATTTTTATCCTAAACTATAAAACCAATTTAGAGAAATCTGGAAATGGAATGTAAGTATAGACCAGTGCATGGTAACAATTACGTAGTACCCTCTGTGAGATGAGGATATCAATACCCACACTCAACTGAAGCAGCAAAACAATCGGCATGATAAAACTCTAAAGGTCAAGCCAAACAGACAAGTGACTACTACCACAGTTGATACCAAATTTAAGAGTTGATCAATTTATATAACTGCATTCAAAATGCTGGACATTTTGCCTGATGCTTAAACTACCTTGTTGATGAAGAAAACTCCCTGCATTCAGTTTTCACAACTTACTGACACACAGATAATTTAGCCAACAAACTTTCTTTGCCTTGGCCTGACCTGTATTTACAAGGTTCTCTGTTGGCCACTCCACCTCATTCTCTTCCCAGCCCTGTACCACCAGCTTAAACAAACGCATGCATCTGCTCACAAGAAACACACTCAGGTCTTTGTCTGTTCCAGGCAAAGAAGCAAAACAAACATGTAAACAAAAAAGGTTGATATGATAAACATTGAGCCAACCACAGTTGTTGGCCAAAGGACACTAAACTGGCTAAACTAATTTAAAACCTCAGAACAGGCTTGTGGGGATGAATGCACAATTTCTTGGATATGAACCCAATTGAGTGGTTCCATAGGTAGCCAAATAAAGAATAATAGTTCCCATTTTTAAGCATATACCATGCGTTGGGCATTATGCTATATGCTTCATCTGGATTATCTTGTGCTACTGACACAACCACCCAATGTGGTACATTTTATCCACATTTCTTGACTAGGCAGTGGTAACAGTGAAAGATTAAGCGATTTGCCTAAGGAAACGGAAAATCACAAACTCAAGTTGTAATGCACTGACCTCATATCCTATGATTAGTTATGACATTGAAACCTAGGAATGCCATGGCTATCATGCGTCTTGATTTTAACACATCATTCAACAAAATTTCCTGAAATTGCTATGATCAAGACCCAAAAGTTTAGATATTTGAAAAATAAATGATACACCGATGAACCATCATCAGGTCAGTGCTGATCACTGACATTCATTTTCTTGGATTTTATGAAGGATGGTCTCTAGTTAGGTCCCATATGGCTCTGTCTTAATCAAAATATTACTAATTTGGGATGAAGACAGAAGAGCACTTTAACATACTTACATGTAACATATATTATGGATACTATTGTGAATAATTATAAACAAGAAAACTAGGATTCAAAGACTCCCAATAGACCATGTTTTTATTCCATGTTTGTGAGGTACCTATAAAATGCCAGGCACTGTGGTTGACACTAGAAATAGAGTTAAGAAGTAGAATGGCCTCAAGGAATTCAGTCTGGCCAAAGAGACTAACAGTCCACAAAATGTACAAGTTGATATTGTTCAGTTAAGCACAGGACCCAGGTTTTGGATTCAGACAACCAGCTAATCAAGGACAAGATGGGGAGTGATAGAACCTAATGGCCACTGATGTAAGAAAGACTTGGGGTTTGTTTTGCTTACAAGCTCCATGATTCAAAGCAAAATACTGCCATCAGAGGCACTACTATATTCCTGCAAGGCATTATTGACAGTGTAAGTCTTCTGAAGAAAGCAGAAGATAAACTAGAGCTGTGAGAAAATTTGATCTTGGCCACCACATTGGGTTTACTTATGAGTACCAATATCTAGGAGGTGATGAGAGACCTCTACAAATGGGAGAAGATCTGGTAACCAGTGGTAACCAGGTTAATGATGAATCTAAAAATCATGCCCCATGAGGAATGGTGAAAGACAAGCTAAAAGAATTAGAGGAGTCTTGGTAGCTGTCTTCAAAAATCTCAAGACATGCCACGTGAAAGGAAGACTGGTGATCAGTCCTTCTCTGGGGAGCAAACTACATATCAGTGAGAGGAAAGTGTGTGGCGAGGTTTTAAAATACTTACAGCAAAATCAACTGTAAGAAGACAAAAGGCCAAAGACAGCGGTCAGCAATTGGATCCGCTTTCTCTGTTTTTCTTGTACAGGATGTCTGTACAAAAATAATGGTACCCAAGATGGTTTGTAAGGAGATTACAGTGAGCATCTCCAGCAATCTGCACCAAACGGAAGGCATTTCATAAGCACCCCTGCACAAGAAGCCAGTCATGGGATGGAATCTGTTTTCTAGGACGCTGAGATTAAATGATCTGTGTGTGAGCAATACACACCTAACTGACCACAGGGCAAGAAAGAACATAGCCGAAGTCCCCAGGAAGGTCCTGTTCCTTTAGAATGTAAACTTGAAGTTCCTAAGCTCTAAGACGACTTCCTTGGAAATGTCTTTTGGGGCAGACTTTTCCCCTCCAACACTTGCCATGCTAGTCCTTATCACCTCAATACCAATTCCACTATTCAGTTCCCAAGTGACGGTCCTTCTGCTTTAATAGGACATTGAATTTTTGTATGGGGGTGGGGGATGGAAGGAGTTGGTCATAAACGATATTTAAAGAAGATGACTTTGAAAGTCACACAGGGAAAAAACGGAAGGAGCAATGTTGAGCTCCCCAAGATGAGAAAAAGTGTTCCCACTCTCCGTCTGTGTTCAAGACTTCCCTTGCGATGTTTCTACTCATAAGAAAAAGCCACCGAGATTCAAAGTGCTCACTGATTTATTCTCCAGCTTTTTCCTGAAATAAAGCCTTGTGATTTACCCTCATCTTACAGATGAGTAAACTGAGGCACAGAGAGGTAAAGTAATCTGCTTAGGACCTCACAAATAGGGGAAACTCTTGGTTTTCCTTGTCCCCCCCCATCTGCCTGTGAATTCAACCAGCTATGCTAGTTTGCCGTCCAAAAACCTAACAGCTTCTGTGTCAATTCAAGGCCTTTAAAACCAATAATCCATCATTTTTTAAATAGTAAGATTATATACAGTGGAAATAACCCTGAGTTGAGACGTTTTTCAAGTGACTTCAACAGTGTTTTGGCTGTTTTTGTCCAGGCCTCAGTTTCTTGGGAAATGAAATCCGGTTTTTTAATAGAAAGGGCATCGCAGGTCTCAGGCCGTCTAGCTCCTGGATGCAGTCAGTTGAATGTAGCACAAGCAAAAATTTAATTTATTAGAAAATACCACTAAGCCATTTACGTTCACCTTTCCTTTTTGCCATTACAAAGCCGGGCTAACCCCAGTCGTATAACGTTGAAGAATAATGCCGATCTTTTGTGACTTTGGCAAACCCACATTGAGAAAGTAGAACTTGGGGCAGGGCCGCCCAGCGCAGCGGGGACAGCCAGGGGACGCGCGGAGGCCGCCGTGCTTGCGCAGCTCTGGGTTCTCGCCGAGGCCAAGCCTGGCGCTGGGCAGCCGCATTGTCCTCGCCCCGAGCGTCTCGGCTCCGGTCCGGAGCTGCGCCGATTGGGGACAATCCCTGGATCAGACTGACCTCTAGGGGCAGCGCGGAAATCCGCAGCCAGGCTCCGGCGCACACAAAAGGAGCCACCGGAGGCTTCCAGCTGGAGCCGGCCAAGAAAATCTGCGTGGAGTGCTCTCAGATGCAGACACCACAAAGCCAAAACATTAACATTTTGCTTGCTATTTATTCAGCTTCTCTGTCTTTAATTCCCCCTTGCCAAGTAGCCTCCAAATGTGTCTCTTAGAGTATCAAAGTGATCACTTTGGATTAAAGTATTCCTTCTCAAAAGATACCTTAATTAAAATGTGTGTGGTGGGGGAGGACGTGGGGAGAAACCGCTGTACTTTCCATTTTTCTTATGAGGAAAAGAAAAACGAAGTAAATAGTTTAAGAAATGTGGGGGTGGCCTTTTTGCAGCATGCTATAGAAAATGTTATTTTAAAGCTATTTACTTCTTGCTGGTAATTGTTGAAACACTTTGAATGGCGATGGCAAGAATATAGCAGTAGCAGGTAACACTGAGTGGCTAGTATGTGCTAGGCATTATGAGAGCTTTCATTTATTGTGCATATTTATGAGACAACTATGGCACAGAGAGGCTAAGTGACTTGCTCAAGGTCACACAGTTGGATTGGTTGCAGTTAGGATTCTCCTTCAAGCAGTCACACTCGTAGCTTCTGGGGCTTTTCTTTGTTCGTTTGATGGGTCTCTGTCTCCCAGGCTGGAAGGCAGTGGTGAGATCTTCACTCGCTGCAACCTCCACCTCCCAGGTTCAAGTGCTTCTGCCTCAGCCTCCGGAGTAGCTAGGATTACAGGCACACGCCACCACACCCGGCTGATTTTTGTATTTTCAGTAGAGATGAGGTTTCACCATATTGGCCAGGCTGGTCTCAGACTGGTGATCCGCCTGCCTTGACCTCCCAAAGTGCTGGGATTACAGACGTGAGCCACTGCACCCAGCCAGCCTCCTCTCTTAACTATACTGCAATCTCTCTCAAGCTGCAGCCCTCAAGGCATTTTTCAAAACTGAATTTACACTCTCAACACCTTCACCCATTAATGGAAAAGCTCTGCTGACACCGAGGTAACTCAGCACACCAGTTCCCAAGGAAAGTCAAGGGTTTCTCATAGAAGGAAAAAGAGGAGTTTTCCATAGGGCTGAATCACTGTGATAGATAAGGACCCAACTCTAAAGCTCAATCCCAGTGATTTGCGGCATCACTTACAAGTTCTTTGAAGTTCTTAAATTACTGGCTTCAGTTCTCATCTCTGGAATGAGAATAGTAAAATACCTTTATCATAAAGTTTTTGTGAAATGAGATGACACATGCTAAAGTCTTAGCACAGTGCCTGGCACAGGCTAAGCAGTCAAAAAGATGCCTAATTTTTTAGTGTGGTTCTTACGTTGCCTTTGAAACCTTGCTAGATAGGTTTAGGGTAATGGAGAAAAATGTCGATAACGTTGATTTCCACATGGAAAGTAGGGCTCCCCAAAGGAACCGAGAGGAGATACATATACACGTATATGTGAATGAGAGAGATGAGAATGTATTTCTTAGGGGGATTAGCTCATGCCGTGATGCCGTGATGGGGAAGTGGGCTGAGAAGTCCCAGAGTTAGGCTGTCTGCAAGATGGAGAACCAGGGAAGCTGGTAGCATGGCTGAGTCCAAGTCCAAAGGCCTTAGATTCAGGGAAGTGGTTAGTGTAACCCTCAGTCTAAGGCTAAAGGCCTGAGAACTTGAGGGACAACCAGTCCCAGAATCCAGAAGCTGGAGAACCTGGGGTTCTGATGTCCAAGGGCAAGCAAAGAATGATCCAGCTCCAGGAAAAAAAAACTCACCTTTCCTCTGCATTTCTGTTCTATCTAGGGCCCCAGCCAACTAGATGGGGCCCACCCACATTGGCCGAGGGTGGGTGGTCTTACTCAGTCCACCAACTCTCTTCCAGAAACACCCACACAGGTACACCTAGAAATAGCACTTTACCAGCTATCTGAGTATCCCTTAATCCAGTCAAGTATACACCTAAATTTAACCATCAGAGAGGAAAGGAAGACTCACACCTACAAAGCACTGATGCCAGGCAAAAAGTTACTCTCAAGAAAATAGAACTGCCGTAGACCCTGAAGGAGTGTAGAACCTGTGGTGGGTGAGGTGACTCATGCCCCATACACCGAGAACCATGCCCAGGACTCAATGGTCTAAAAAGATTTCTTGACATTGCCTACGAAGGATTCACTCCAAAAATTGTAATCCCGAGTTTGATCAAGCCTGATAGACCTAACTACCAGTTTACGTGTAATACAGAAAACAGAAGAACATACTAAACCATGCCATGGTATGCAGTAGGCAAACAGCAGGCTGTGGGGGAACTCTATAGGACAAAGGATTCGGTTTCTTCAACAAATTACAAGGAAGAAAAGAGGGAGAAGGGAATGTATAGATTAAAGTAGATTGAAGAGATATAGCAACCAAATAAGTGGACTTTGGATCCTGATTTGAATAAACCAACTATAAAAATATTTAAGACATTTATGAGAAGTGGGGAAATTGAAACATTGACTTGATCCTTGATATTAAAATGACTCTTTTAGATGTGGTAATGATATCGTGATTGTTTTTTTAAATGAGTTCTTTTGGAATTACTTAGGTATTTGTAGATGAAATGGCATAATCCCTGGAATCTGGTCCCAAATAATTCATTTAGGGATAAAGTTGAAACAAGATGGCCACTTACTCATTGTTGTAGCTGGGTTATGGGTACATCAATGTTCATTTCACTCTTATTTGTATTTTTGGCACATACATGAAATTTTTCACTTTTTTCTTAATAACTGATAATGGGTAACTAAGGAATCGGATGTAAAGTCCTACATGTCTTCAAGTACAGCAGCAGGAATACCTAGGTATAATGTGAGGAAAAAGTGAACAATTCAGACCCCCATAGGTGACATAAAGGGAGTTAGTGATACACATGTTTGGGCAGAAATAGAGTCCTGATTCTGAACAGCCATATATCAATGGAAAAGAGTAGTTGACAGTCTGTGACAGCTACTATATATAGCTTAAATGAGGAAATATGTTTTATAAGTACTCTCTAATGTTGAATCGATAATTCCAGATGCCACACCATGGCTCATACCTGTAATCCCAGCACTTTGGGAGGCCAAGGCAGGTGGGGATCTCCTGAGGTCAGGAGTTCAATTCCAGCCTAGCCAACATGGTGAAACCCTGGCTGTACTAAAAATACAAAAATTAGCCAGACATGGTGATGGGCGCCTGTAATCCCAGCTACTCTGGAGGCTGAAACAGGAGAATCACTTGAACGCAGAAGGCGGAGGTTGCAGTGAGCTGATACTGCACCACTGCGCTCCAGCTTGGGCATTAGAGCAAGACTCCATCTCAAAAAACATATACTTTACTTGCTAACTGTGCTCTTGGATAAGTTGCATCCCTTCAAGAAAGGGAGGCTTGCAGAAGGGGTACAACTTATGCAAGAACACAGTAAGCTGCAGAGACAAGATCCATCCCCAGAGTCTAAACAGCCCACAGTTTTAACCACTGCTGGTAGGCAGCGAGGGCCAATGTAAGATCTGGGCTTGGGCTTAGTCAGAGCTGTGCTTCGTGAAGATTTATCTAGCAGTGGCATGTGATATGGCTTGGAAAGGAAAGATACTAAAAAAAAAGACATTGTTCTACATGACAATGATGGAAGCTTGAAGAAATAAGAGAAAGGCTGATCTCAGGAACGAAGAGAGTAACAACATATAAGAATCAACAGCAGATTGCTTCTTTTCCCTGGTCTTTTCTATTCAAAGATAGCTCTGAACATTGGAGGCTCTTGAGAAAAGAAAACTGCTGATACTAAGTGAGAAGCACACATATATGCTATTATATTTGAGGTAGCTATGTTTCCCTGCACATTATTTGCTGTGGGGTATGCAGTATTCAGATCTCTTTTTACAAAATCGTACTTTGCTTCTTGATTTATACATCTATTTAATTTTAGCTATGAAGTTTAAAGTAGACATCTCTTTTCAAGGGAAAAATAACCAGGCTTTGATATACTTTTTTGTCTCACAATTTCAAGGGCATCATGGGAGTCTAGTTTGTGAAAATGGTACTCTCAGGAGCATGGGGCCTTGTGGACAGATCTGGACAAGAGAGCCAAAGCACCTGGAGCTTGTTGAGGGGAGAGCCTACATGTGCAGGTGGGAAATCCGAATCCCTGGTGCTCCTGGTGATTTCTCTCTGCTTGAGTTACTAGAGATGAAAAGAATTCTCATCTTCGACAAGATGAGTGTGCAGCCCAGAAAAGTAAGCAGCTGTCACAAAGCCACACTGCTAGATGTTGGCGGCCACAGCCTGGAAGTCAGGGCTCCTGTTGCTCTGTTTTGTGCCATTTGGACTCCATCTATCTGTGGGGCTTGAGGATCCGACAGCACAGCACCTAGAAGCAATAACTGTGTTCCTAAGAATACCTCCAGTGAATTACTAATTCCTCAGATTTTTCAGATTAAGAAGCCAAGAGTCAAAAGTCACATTTGCAATTGAGGTACCAGTACACCGACTTGGCTGGTTGGCAGTTGGACCTTCCAAGGGTACACCCATTAATTTTAACAGGAATGAACATGATTAAGGGTCCTCACTCTGGAGAGCGCCTTAGCCCCTTGCTCCCAGGCTCAACGCCAACTCAGCATGAATATATTCTACACCTACTTGGTGAAAGCATGATGCCGGATTCTGAAATAATGAACTTGACGTAATTCTATCTCCACTCCATGACAAGATGATCTTAGACAGGTTTCGTTTTGTTTAAGGGCCTGTTGATAAATTAACAAGTGTGGATTTACTAAGCCCCAAACAGATGTCCAAGAACTCGGGCTGTGTTGGAAAAGTCCCCAAACTCAGGGCAGGTAGGAGAGCCTGATGCAGCATCTTGGCCCAGCAATCCTAATGGAGTTACACTGGGATCAATGGCAGTCTTCTGGTGCCAAGCCTGCCTGAGGCACTCAAAGACATCTGGTCACTCTTTTGAAAAGGCAGAGACTCAAAACAGGGAAATTGAAAGGAGCAGAATACATTTGTCATCAAAGATAGGCAGAGAAAACCCAGAAGTAGACCCAAGCTTCCTGCCAACCACGACTTTGCAGCTGGAGCAGGTTGAATAGTAAGCCCTTAGAGTCCACTAGGAAGTCATTGAAATGGGAAGGAAGCACAGCAATGACCTGTCGAGCCAATAGGAATCGGGGTGACCTCTGCACCTAGGATGCCCAGTGCACTTTTATTCCAGAGACTTGGAGAGGAAGACCTCTCCTGCAAGGACTTCATCCGTAAGCAAAGGGGCAGCCTGAGGTTAAGATTAGCATTGTGCCATGTGAGAATGTGGTTATAAATTTGGATTGATAGTTGACTAATGTACATTATGGATGACTGACATCACTCACCCACTTTTGCTACTGTGCTAAACACTAGAGACCACAAGAATAAAGAGGGTGTTGGTCCCTACCCTGGACGAATTAATAATTGAATAAAAGGTACAAACTCTTACTTGCAGTCCATGATTGGGTCTGTAATAGAGGCATGAAAAAGAAGTGCTGTGGGGATTTAGAGGAGAAAGTAACCCCACTTGGGAAAAATCAAGGAAGGCTGCACAATGGAAAGGAGACCTGAGTAGAAAACACATGAAATTAATTCACTACACTGGGAGAAATAACATTCCCAGGAGTAGGAAAAGCATGTGCAATGGTGCAGCAGGGTTGAAAATAGAAGGAATAGAATCTTAGACCTCTTGGCAGGGCTTTATAACCTTCCATATCAGATGGCTGATAGGTCTAATTGTGGTCTTTCCCAAATAGACAATTTAGGTCACGCTAACCATTTTTGTTAGTGCTGACTCTTACAATTGTTCATTTGTGGCCAATTATAAAATGAGCAAGGTGGTGAAAAAATGAGGCTTTCCTTTAACTTACAAGGAAATAAACTTTCAATATATGGAGTTAAAATGGCCACTATGAAGCAACTCCTCCCAACTCGGCTCCTTAGACACATGAGAACTTAAGAATTATTTGTAGCTAAGCATATACTTTGCTGACCATCTCTCAGTATTGCAAAAGCAAGGAGGTCATCAGCTAGGATTTTGTCATTTCCCACAAAAATTTCCAGTCACCTTGAAGTGTTCCATCATACCATTTTCCAGAAAAGGCTCACCGCTTGCTTATTCCTTCTTGCAATTAAAGGTGTTATGCTCCCTGCAAAATTCTATTTTTATTTTAGATGCTCAGTTGGGAACTTTAAACTTTGTTTTGCTAAGTCATTTGTAACTGAAGCTGAACAAATAACATATGATCCAAATTCTATAAATTTTTCTCCTAGCTTCAAAGACTTCCACTCCCAAGAGCTTGAACTCTGGCAATTGAGACAGCCATGTGGTTAGAACGTGTTGCAAGGTTAAGGGTAAAAATTTCCGTAAGAATAGCATTCGGGGCTAATGCAGTCTGATCATCACAATTGGGACATTCCCCTCTGTCACCAGCCCTTCTGTCTGCATTTTTGCTACCCTCACCAGCCATTCTGGTTCTCACAGCAACCCCAGCAGGAAAGGCACTAAGAACAGGAGTGGAAAACGGAGAAACTCCCAAAAATAACTACTACAGAATTTCTCTCATGGTATCTGCATAGAGTCCACCAAGTAATAGGATTTATTGACCATTAACCATGTGCCAAGGACTGGGAATACTAAGACAAAACTCCTGAGCCTCATGAGGCATACATTCCTGCGGGGGAGATAGAAAATATATACACCATACTGCCAGGCTGTTACAAGAAGAAATGTCAAGGTGGATAAAGAGTCATGGTGTAGGAGACGTCGTTTTTGTTCAGAGGATCAGGGCAAGCCACTTTTAGAAGACAATATTTGAACAGAAATTTGAAGTGAGAAATGATCCAGACAGATATTTGGTGGAAATTACTGGATTATATTTTGGGAAAGAAGAGTTTAAGTGCTTATGCCTAGAGGGAGGACAGTGGAGGCAGGCACAAGTTTCCCAGGACCAAAAGCATATAAGGTCACTCCTTGTGATGTCCTGCCTATGAGACCTCCTGGTCTGCACCCCAGCTTTGTTTTAGCTTTGATTGGTTAAGATTAATATTTTAATAAAGTTAACATGTTTAATGAGCCCTGAAATTACCTAAGGAGGAGTGTATCTGTGACCCTAAGACCCATGTTCTACATAAAGAACACATTCAAATTTTTAAAAAGTACATGAATTTCTTTTGACATGGATTTGCACTCATTTATTTGTATCAGTAAGATCTGCATGTGATAGTCTTTCTGAAGCTTGCTATGAAAGAAGTCATATTGTACTTCCTAGGATGATTCTTCCTGCTTCTTGATCTTTTTTATTTTCATGTTATAGAATATCTTTTCAATTCTTAAACTCTTAATTTTAGTAAAAGATGCTTAATTTCCAAGAGCTTTTATATTTTGATTTTTTTCCATAGCACAATATTCTTATAAAACCTTCTTGAACCTCTCCAAGGATATTAAGTAGAGGATTTAAAAAAAAAATTTAGCAACTTTCATCGAGGATTACTGTTCTGTTTGATCTATCAAGATATTTTTGTTGCTGTTTTCTTTGTATCCAGTGATAATTGATGGAAAACGCTGTAGCCTTAGTTGTCTCCAGAATCCTTACCAAATTTCTTTAGAAAAAATTGATGCACAGCCCAGGGATAGGGGAAGGGACAAAAACCTAGGCTACTTGCCCTCTGTGCAGAAGTGAAAACGTGGGGTAGGGTGGCAGGGCAGTACACAAATTGTGTCCAGTGCTGCTTAAATGGAGGTAGCAATACTTTTCATTTGGGAAAAAAGGCACATTTTAGTTGACCAGAAAATCATTGGTGCTAGCATTTAATGGGCGGGTCCAGGGATCTCAAATTATAATACACAGGATAGTTGCATTTAGTGAAGACTGGTTCAGTATAAAATGCCAATAGTCCCTCCATTGAGAAACTGCTAGACAGGCTTTCAACTAACTGCGTTTCTCTCCCTGCCAGCATTTCCAGCTTTCCTTCTCACTCAGAATGTCAGTTCCTAATCCTGGAGGCCCTCAGGGTTTCTGTCCAGAGAGCAGAGTGATGATTTTTGGTGTTATTGGCACCTCTGGATAGTCCAGGATACAGATTTCCTGCTCTGTTTTAACTATCAATGTGCTTCCACTATTTCATCGCACGGAAATTTACTGAAAGCACTATTTTTGCTGCTAATCTTCCTTGTTTCTTGTTGCTATTATGGGATTATAACATTACCATCTTACTGAGGCCTCAAAAAAATGATAGTAACTTGGCCTCCATTCAACATTATGACTATTTTTGTTCTAGCAACCTAAGTCAATGTCTTAACGTCCTTCTAAATGCAAAGAAGATACTAGTACCCTTCTCATTCTAATATCCTCTTCCACCTTCCACCCTGTATGTAACTTGACTATTAACTTCATTGCCATTTACATTAACTTCTGCATCTGCAAACAAGTCATCTATTCTTCATAAGTGGACTCTAAAAGTTGAAAAGTTTTAAGTTGCATTTAAATTTAAATATTCATAGCTGTCCTACATAAAGTTGCATCACATTTTCTGTAGACTCAGTGTCCTAACTTCTGGACATTCAACAGACCATTTCTGGAATGAGATTAAATGGATTCTTTCTCTCTGCCTCTGCTGCTTTTTTTTTTTTTTTTTTTTTTTTTTTTTTTTTTTTTTTTTTTTTTTTTTTTTTTTTTTTTTTTTTTAATCATGCCAATTTTTGTTAGCTTAATGTTTGGAATATACATTTTCAGCAACTTTTAATTCATCTTAGAGTTTCTCATGGCCGTTCTCTTTATTCACGTATAACAAGCCGCCATCTTGGGTTTCTCTCCCCTCTCATGATGTCTTTTGCATCATTTACTGAGCGATCTCCTTCCTGGACCCTCTGCCTTCTGCACAACTCCTCCCTGCTTTGATTTCTTTCACTAATTATGTTCCTTTCTCTATTTTTGTTAACTTTTGTTTGCTCCCTTACTTGTTTCATGCAAATTTATATGAAAGGCCTGTGAGAGGCAATTATTCCGAATCCTTATATATCTAGGAATGCCTTACTTCAGCTTTCATTTTTGATTGGTAGTTTGGTTGGGTATGAAATTCTAAGATTAAAGTCATTTTATCTCAGTATTTTGAATAAAGTTCCCATTTCCTTGGAGCCTCGTACTACTGAGAGATCTGGTGCTAATCTGATCTCCTTCCTTCGAAGGGGAACTGTTTTGTTGGGAGCTGTATCACATTTATCTCTGGTGTTCTAAACTTTTGCAACTTGGTGTTGACATCTTTTTTTCCTCACATCTGATTGTATACTAAGGGAAGCACGAAGGTTTGTGTCTTAATTTTGAGAAACATTGTCCTGTCATTCCACTGAAAAATCTTACCATACTTTTTCTCTTCTCTCTGTACCTAATATTAAGTGGATGTTGAATCTCATGAATCAATTCACTATCTCCTAACTCTTTTCTCATGTTTTTCATCTTATGCCACTGTTCTATGTTCTGAGAGATAGGTCTGAAAATAGGACTGAAACAATCTATGAAGTGTTTTACCTAACAAGTCAGGCCTTTAGTTTCCAATAATTCTTTCTTGTCCCAATTCTTACTCATGGGAGCTTATTCTAGGTTATCTGTTATTGTATTGTGTGGTTTTTGCTTAGGTCTTTATTATCCTATCTAAGAACTATAAAATTTTTGAAGTTTTCTTTAAAGCTTCCCAAATGACGTGCATATTCTTAGTTTGTTCTATTTGTTTCTCTTGGTCCTTTTTTTTTTAAAGTTTTTTTCTTAACAAAACCTGATGATCCTTGTTTTTCCACATTTATAAATAAAGGACTGGATTGGTGACTGGGATGAATTACTTTGGGTCTCAGGAAGATTTTTCTTAACAAATATGTCCTCTGCATGGGACCTCTGTGTACACCAATAGGCTATATCCAATGGCCAACTTTTCTCCATGTAGGGTTGTGAAGCCGGTTGCATAGGTTAGACCAGGCCATCCCTTATCCATCTTCTCTCTGTTCATGACAAAACAAGAAGTCCAATTCCCGAAGTAGAAGTCGGTGTCCTCCCTACACAAATAATTTTATTTCAGTTGAGAGCAGGTAGTTTTTTGTACAAAATATATGGGGTACATGTGCAATTTTGTTACATGCATAGTGGTCAAGTCAGGACTTTTAGGGTATCCATCACCTGAATAATGTACATTGTTAATGAGTATTAACATTACCCAGTTGGTTAATAGGTATTAACCAATTTCTCATCCACTCTTTCACCAGTTTTTTAGTTTTTGCCTGGAGCCAAAACCACTTGTACCCAGGCTCTCTGTAAACACAGGGCTTAATGGGAAGGGGAGTGAAGTTGGAGATTTGGCCCAGCTGCTGCTCCAGGTACAGTCCTTTGATTAATTCCCACCATTGCTCTCCACTGCCACATTTGCTCTCCTTATTAGAAAGCTGTAAGTCTGGAACTTCCAAGGACTGAATATTATCATGTATACTTTGTTTTATTTTAACTAAAATTAGGTGCTTCAATAGCAAAGAGTTGGAATGAACCCAAATGCCCATAAATGATAAACTGGATAAATAATATATGGCACATATACACCATGGAATACTATACCACCATAAAAAAGGATGACTTCATGTCCTTTGCAGGGACATGGATAAAGCTGGGAACCATCATTCTCAGCAAACTGACCCAAAAAAAGAACTAAACACCACATGTTAAGTGAGTGTTTAACTGAGAACACATGGATGCAGGGAAGGGAACATCATACACTGGGGCTTGTCGGGGAGTTGGGGGCATAGGGAAAAATTGCATTAGGAAAAATACCTAATGTAGATGATGGGGTGATGGATGCAACAAACTACCATGGCATGTGTATACCTATGTAACCTGCATGTTCTGCACATGTACCCCAAAACTTAAAGTATAAAAAAGTGAGAAATCAAATATAAAAAATTAGAATACCTAAGTAAAACTAGATGCTCTTATTTCTCATGACCCGGGACATCTAATTATAAATGTGTATATATACACATATATAACTTGTATACACATGTATGAAATTGAATGCAATGGAGATACTAAGGTTTCACTACAAAATGAATGGCCATTACTTCAAGAATCTTAAAGTTCTCTTTCTTAATCTTAGCCCCACTGTAAAGGATTGTCAAAAAAACTTAGTGCTTAGGAGAAAGGTTAATGAGTTGACTGACAGCTTAACTCTTTCACACTGTACGAGTTACAGATGAGAGATCATAGTCATCACACGTGGGCTTACTACTTAGACATGGGGGTGGTGCAGGTGGCCTGTGGCTTGCTCCATGAGCCAAAAATGTTAACAGAAAACATATAAGCCATCACTTAGAATATCAGCACTCGCTTTAAAAAGGGCATCTGCATTTCATTTTAAATAGACTATTTTTAGAACAGTTTTAGATATATGGAAAAACTTACTATATTCAACAAGGTTCCCATACAGCTCACATGCCGTTTCCCCTGTTGGTACTTTTGCTACAATTAGTTAATAGTTTATCAGTATCGGTTCATTAAAGTGCATAGTTCATTTGTATTTCCCTAGCTTTTACTTCATGACGTTTTTCAGTTCCAGGATCCCCTCCAGGACACGACGTTACCTTCAGTTATTATGGTCCCTCTTTGACAATTTCTCAGACTGTGCTTGTTTTTGATGACTGACAGTTTTGAGACGTAGTCAGGTATTTTGTTGGATGCTCCACTATCAGAATTTGGCTGATATTTTTCTCATGGTTACGGGTTTGGGGGAGGAAGATCATAGAGATAGCATTTTCATCACCTTATATCGATATACTATCAACAATTTGTCACTGCTGACATCAACCTTGACAACCTGGAGAGGGTAGTGTTTATCAGATTTCTCCACTGCAGAGAAATTTTTCCCCAGCCCACTCTGTGCAGACCACAGCTGAAATGTGGAGAGTTAGGTTCTATTCCTTGAGGACAGAGTCTCTACATAAATTATCTTTGGCTTTAGTTCGGGAAATTTGTCTTTTCCCCCTCAGAAATAGCTTCTCAAAAGGTATTGAACACAATAGTATAAACGTTTTTAAAAGAAATAATGTCATTTCTCTACAATGTTACTAATCTATCCATCTGAAGTATATATTTTGAATTAGTCACTCCATAAACCTGAAATTCAATTATGCCTACAAATGAGCCAAGCAGTGCACAAAAAGCTGAAGGATAAATGATAGATGCAGTTCCCAATTAGTGGAGAAATGTTAGAAGAATCCCTGAGAAAATTCCTAAGTGGGATGTGAAACCTCTGGGGCAGCCTTAAAACAGGCTGATAGAGGTGTAAACACACACACTGTGGCAAAGTGTAAAAACATTAATCACATGCACTGTGACAAAGGCTGACAGTACAAGTACAGTATCCAGATTATGTTCTGGGGCCTGGAAAGGGAGCAAGAGTAACTCCCTCTGGAGGTCATTTAAGGAAGCCCTACATGGGCAAAGGTGAATAGATACAGCCTGCACGGGTGGTTGACCAGAAGTAATTTTTATTTATATATTTAATTGTGGAAATGTTGTACAGATTTGGGGGGCACATGGGATACTTTCATACCTGTATACAATGTTACCAAATCAGGACAACTGGAATATTCATCACCTCACACATTTCTGTGTTGAAAACATCAAAATTCTTCTAGCTATTCTGACATATAAATGTTCAACTATCTGCTGTACAATGGAACACTGGGACTGCTTCTAAGTGTCTTTTGTATCCCTTAGGGCTTTTAGAACAAGTTAGTCCTGAAGGTCAGGAGGCAGGTGATGGGGAGGCCTGGGGAGGGAGCGAGTCTGGGACAGACTACCTGCCTCTCACTCTGCCCTTGGCTGCTTAGCTTTTTTTCTTGTGAGGATGGTAGTTAAAGCCTCAGGTGACAGAATTGAGTTCATGACACTTCTTAAACTCATGGTCATGAACACCACTGGTCCTGAAGAGGTGCCTCTTTGGTTTGATGTTTTCCACGTTTCCTTCAGTCCCTCCAACCCCATGATCCTTACGCCACATGTACCCATTATGGGATATTCAAGCCCTATCCTTCTAACCCACCTTCCTCACATTCTACATAATGTTTTTGAGTTTATCATTTAAAAATGTATAGTAGTATGCTAGAAATATTTAAAACTTTTCAGTCTATTTTTAAAATCTACCCAGTGTTGTCTATAATTGAGTCCATTATTTCTGACTGCTGCGTGGTATTCTATCCTATGCACAAAGCATACTTCACTATTTTCCTGTTATACCTTTTCCAAGTCATTGTTCCCATAAGCTATGCTACAGCAAAAATCCTAATAAACATGTGACTCAGTTTCTCTAGGTTATACACACAGAAGTAGAATTGCTGGGCCGCACTGTATACATAGACCTAATTTCATTAAGTCCTACCAAATTGCTCTCATCAGGGTCACCGATGATCATGTTACTGAATCCAAATGTCTATTCTCTGCACTCATCCTAAGTAACATCTCAATGGCATTTGTCAAAATTTCATTGTCTCCATTTCTTGTTAAAAATAAACCTTTTGTTTTGTTGCATAGAATTTCATGTTTTTTCCTATATCAGTAGCCACTTAGTCTCTTTTGATAGTTCCTCTTCCTTTTTCTGACCCTAAATGGGGGAAACGCCAGAGATCTCCTATAGGAGTGGGATCGTCCTCTTCGCTGTTAATACACAGGAGTGTAAGTGCTCTCCTACACTCCCTGGCTCTTAAGACCATATCCATGTGAACGTCCTCAAATATATGTATACTGCCCTGACCTTTCTCCCAAACTCCAGATGCGTATAGCCAGTTGCTAACTCAATGTCCTGTTGGAACCTCTGGCATCTCGCACTGTGCCCACAATCAACTTTTTTCCTCCACAATCTGCCTGTTCCTTTTGCTGCTCAGTTCAGTCAACCACACCTCCCCATTTCCAGTTGTCCTTGACAAAATCTTCCAGCATCTTTGATTCCTCTCCTTTTCTCACTCTTGACTGAATCTATTAGCAAACCCTGTCAGCTGCACTCTGAAAGCATGTCCTGGGCCAACCACTCCACCTCATGCACCACCCTGGAGTGTCACCTTCCCAACGTTCCAGAGCCACAGCTGTAGTCTCTAACATTTCTTTCCTTCCTTGTCCTGTTGCATTTCCCCATACAGAAGACAGAATGTTACTGCTAGAATGTAAGTCTGATAAATGTGACTCTTCTGCTTGAATCTAGCCAGTGGTTGCCAAGTGACACCAAGAATGAGTGATCCTCGACAATCTGCCCACCTTGATCGCTGCTATGCCCACCTTTCCTGCCTTTTCCACCATCCATCGCGTTCACTTTTTCAAGCCACCCCGACCCCCCGGCAAATTCTTCAATATGTCGACACTTACCTCACAGCGTTTCTGCACTTGCTGTTTCCTCTGCCACTACACATTTCTAAAAAAATATATGCAATCAGAATACGCCACTTTTAAGAAAAATTCCATCAGATTGCAGTAGATGAAGGGCAAACAAAGGTATATGCAGGGCAATGGTAGGAAGAGAATCTCCCTGAAGGCCCTGCCCTCTGTGGGTCCTGACCTTTCCCTATCCCAGCAGCCATTGTTACTGCCATTCCATCTCACCAGGACCTAAACTCCTTCACCTCTCCATACAAGTGTTTCTCATGATGTATGTTCTAAGAGCTGATGACGGCAATGAACTCCATCAGCCTCTCTGTATTTCACAAAATGTATCCAGGCACGAATTAAGGGAGGGACCCAGAAACATGCTGTTTTAACTACCTTGCACAGCTGAGGATAGGTTCATCTTGTCACTTTCTGCACATTTTTGCAGGACAATCACCTAATGCGATGTGTTTTGAGAATTTTTTTCTGAGCAAGTACATTTACTATCAGAAGAGATCTGAATATTGACAGTTTATAAATTGTAATAAACTGAACATACATCAGCTATTCTACCCTGAGATAAGCTAGTCTTTACTGACCAACAGCCTCATGGCTAACAAATGAAGAACTATTGCTGAGAACAACTAAGAAACCTCAATTTGTAAAAGGTATACTGGGAATCGCAAGCAGGTTACATAAGTGAGGTTTCAGCAAGGTAATGTAGTGTGGTGATGAGTACTTAGGCAAGGGAACATCATTCCAGAGTGGAGGTGAGAAGCATGGAAAAAGAAGGCTGAGTCCAAATAGAAGTAGTCTTTCACTAGTTGAAAGAACCTGATTTTCTTTTTTTTCTGGTTGGTTTCTTGCAAGAGAATGGGCTGTTAATAAAAAGGCACAATGGTGTTGGTATTTTATGTAGTGTTAATAGAAATATGGAAATGTAATCATTAAATGCTTATTACTAGTTAATGAAACTGAACCCTCTCTTCTCCCAATAGCTGCTGCAAAAGTTTTCTTTCTGCCAAAGAACAATCTCAACAGCTCAAATGAGCATGTGGTTATTATGCAAGGAGAGTTGCATTCTCCTGCAGTTATCTGGCATCAAAGCACTTAGCAAGAATGGTGAGAGCCTCTTTGGATGCTCAGAGACAGACAAATTTTTCTACTTGGAGATCTGACTGCTTTTGATCGACATGGTTTCTATTTTGCTGCCTGTTTCTGCTGGCATGCAATGCTCGATGACGTTAGGCAAGGACTGAAGGCAGGAAAAATGCAGTGCTGTGGGAAGAAAATGATCACTTAGAGACTCCACTGTTGAATATTGCAAAAGCCTAGGGGAGGGGTGCTTAAGGAAAGCCAGTGAGTAATTCTCATTTCTCCCATCCAAGTCAGTGCCGGTGCTCTTCCTGCATTTCCAAACTTCCTTTAGGGAAAATAAACATCCATTAAATGCCTCCTCACACAGGGTCTGAAACACCTAGTAATGTGAGTCCCAAAAGGTTAAATCTAGATGTCTTTTACAATCAGAATGAATTGGTTTAATAACCTCAACGGCTGGTTTGTTTTGTTTGATTTTAAACTAGCTGATTCCCATTCTGAATGAAAGTTTATATCTGGGCAAACCCCCTTGGCTACACAAAAGCTGGAGAAGACCTTAAGTCAGTATTTGTTACACTGTTGTGAGGCTATCGGTCATCCCTGTGAGAACATAATTAAAGATACAGAATCGCTTCATAGTGTCATGTGTGCAAGTCCCCACACCCATGCACACACATGTACATAAACATAAATGCAGACGTAGCCCTCTTTTAAAAACTCTATCTAAATTTTCCACAGTGACTCATTCCCACTGTTTGATTGCATTTGGTATGCATTCACATGAGATTATGCACGTTGTAGCAAATTAAATACAGTCCCAAGAATCTTTGCAGGTGTCATCCCTGAAAGGCGCTCAAGTGCAGGTTTGAGTTAAGAAATGAAACGAGGTGTGAGTGAACAAGGCAGCACAGCCTGGAGGTTAGCATGAACCTCGCATCACATGCCAGTGTATCTGCTGTGTCACTTTGGGCAAGTTACTTTAGCTCAGTTTTCTCAAGTGTGAAAAGGAGATAGAATAGCAGCCCTGCATAGGTCAGATACTGCCCAACATCTCAAGCACTTGGTAAGCTCTCAAAAAATTGGCAATTATTTATGCTTTAATTCATTCACTCAAACTATGAATCCTTTATTTGGCTGTTCTGTGCTCTTATTTTCCCAAACCTTATGATTCAGAAATGCATATTCATGAGACGAAATAGGGAATTGAGCACTCTGTCCAAGCACCGCCGAAAGGATCATCCGTATCCTGAATACTTGCTATGTGACCTCTAAGTTCCCTTATGATAAACTTTCATGAGCAGCAAAAGTCTTGTGGTTCCCTTATGCTAAAGACTCTTAAGCAGTCCCTTCTAAGATAGGAAGGTTTCAGTTTAATGAAAGAGAACCTCTTAAACCTGCCACCATTGTTCATAATTTGCTGATTAGAAGCGAGTAGACTTGGCATGAAGTGTGCCCAGAAAGCAGAGAGATGTTCATATTCTCTACACGGCTCCAGCATCATACATGGTGCCCAACCCTGAGTTTATGCTCAGTTTTTATTTAATCTATTAAGGATTTAAATATCTGAAAGTAGTCATGAGGTATCTCCCCAGCCTTAAATGCCCCCTCTCAAAGCCAATGTTCCCCTATTTCTTCAAAATTTCCATAGAATGTGTCACTCAGACTGTTCATCTAAGTGGTCCTTTTGTTGAACACAATATTCCAGGGGCAGTCTGACCATGGTAGAGAAGTATTGTCAACGTTTTCCTGTTCACTCTATTCATGCACTCAATAGCTCATTCAACAAAGATCACCTTATATGCTTATTCCTAGAAAATTCTTGGAGATTCCAAAGTGAGTATTATCACTTGTATACAGCTCAACACACTTGGCTGTTGACTAATGCTTACATTTCCCTTGAGGAAGAAGTCATCCTTGTTCTTTCTAAATCCATCCTGATGCTAATTTCGGCTCACATGGTTCATCAAATCAGCTTTTGTTCCTCACACTGGAAGTGGAGCTTCTGTTAATGTTCATGATTGAAGTAATCTTTCTCCAAAATTAATATTTTAAGTTTTTTTCTTTCACAATTGTACACTTATTATGCCTCCTGGTACAGCTTCTAGAAATTGCTAATCTGTTTTTCCCTTTACACAATAGGCAACATATATGTCCTCTTTTGACCTATGTAGTTGCAGAAGAATGTCAGGCTTTCCCAAAGGGACTGTACATTCAAATATCAATCACCAGGAACCACAGGGGAAGAGGAAATAAATGAAAGAATAAATGTTTTGCTAAGTAGAGATACTTTTTAAAAGAACTACTTCCATACGTTTGCAGGCAAGTCAGCTACAGGAATGCCTAAAACTTTGTTATCCTCCCAAGGAACAGCTGACAGATTTAATTTTAACACAATACTTGAAAGAGCTTAGGGAGTCCAGGATAACTGGTTATCCAATAAATCTGTGATACAACAGGACAGCATGGGTGTGCGTCCCCTAATAAATATTGATACTGGTTCCCAGACTTTCATATAATGACTATTTTCAAAGGGAGAGTCTTTGATCTGAAGGCTCAGACTGACAGGCAATGATCTGGAAGTTCTTTAATCAACAAAATGGGTGGAGAAACACTAGAATAATTAACTCCTGTGACTTTTTTTTTTTTTTTTTTTTTTTGGATGGGGGTTTTTTTTTTTTTTTTTTTTTTTTTTTTTTTATTATTTTTTTTTCTTTTTTTTTTTTTTTTTTTTTTTTTTTTTAAGACTTGTGATCTCACAACTCTCAATTCACTGGTTGTCTCTGAACTAAGTTACATTTCCCAGGTGATCAAACAATGTCTACCAACTTCTTCAAGGTCAAATCACCAATCAGTGAGATTTGAAGTCGGGATCCATCTGAGATTGTGGCTGGGGCAAAGAGGAGCACTTGGCTTGGCAAGTTTGACTCACTGCAGGGCCAATGAATATCCAAGGGAGAAAGAAAGCACCCGCAGGAGACCTTGGAGAGACCAAAATAGCTGCCTCAGCAGCTGCCCTCCTCTGACACCTTGTGCAAACCCACTCATGAAGGAAGCCACCAATCATTCCAAGCTCCCTGGGCCATTCCTGCTTACATAATTTCATAGAGAACAAATGCAAAGCAGGGGAATCGTGGCTTTTTACAGGCCCAGGGGACCTGAAGAGGAAAGCAAACAAGATCCAGGGGGTGTTTTCAACTTCCCCCCCCCCATGAAGATTCTGACTGGAAGAAAAAAGGTTGGAATAAGTGAACAACTAGATAGGACTATTAAGCTGCATTTTACAATGCCAACATGATGTGGCATTGTATTTTTAGTAGAGACAGGGTTTCACCATGTTGGCCAAGCTGATCTCGAATTCCTGACCTCAAGTGATCCACCTAACTTGGTCTCCCAAAGTGCTGGGATTATAGGCATGAGCCACTGCACCCAGCCTCAATATTAATTATTGCTTTTATAAAGCTTATTAGCTAGTGAGTACCCCACAGTACATGTCATTTCAAAAAGATAGAATTGAAGTCAAAGAGGGGGGAAAAAGGTTCTAATAAAGATGTGGAGAAAAGACCCTGATGGACAGTCAAAGTGAGAAAGCTTGCAGGTCAGCTAAGCAAGTATTCAAAGTAAACCATTGCAATAATTAGAAGAATCCTAAATTCTACAAAATAGGAATGATAATTTCATAAAGTCTTTCAATTTGAGTTTGCCTGATTTATTTCTCATGATTATATTTAGGGTAATGCATTTTGGATAAGATATATAGAAGTGATGTTAGTCTGTTTTCAATTCATCGTACCAGGAGGTGAATGGTATGTTTTGTAACCTGTGATCTTAACTCTGGTCGTCTGGTTAAGGTGTCTACCAGCTTCTTCCACTGTAAAGTTAACTATTTTTCCCTTCACAATAAGTGAGTGTTTGGGGAAAAAAACTTCGACAAATGAAATATCCTGTTTTTCCTCTACTGACTTTAGCATCCGTTAGGGGACCCTACTTACAAGAAATACTGTTGCGTGTTTGCCTAATAGTGATGTTTTATTTCCTAATTTTTTCTACATTTAAAAATTAGTATTCTATAAGGAAGAGCTGTCCTTTCCTCCATTTATCTATTATTTGTTTGGGTTCTTCCGTATATGATTCTATGGCTTATAATCCAATATTTGTTGTTCAAGTAGTTTTAGTTTTGGAGCACCTTTTGATTGGCTTGTGGGTCCTAGACAAAGACTTCTTAGAGACATAAATGTCACCCTTAAAAGATTTTAAAACATATCATTAAAATGACTTTTGTATTATATTACACATTATATCCAAAGTAACTTTTTTTTTTTTTTGCATTCCACATTAAATCCAGAATAAGCAAAGGACTCCTAAGTCAGTAAGAGTCAGATGACCAAGACCAACCATCTGAATAGGCACTTCACAAAGGAGGAAATTCAAATGGCTAATAAACCAATGAAAAGGAGCTCAACCTCATTAGGAATCAGCAGGACACTTTAAAACCACAAGAGCATCAGGAAGAATAAAGGATGCTGGGTTTAACACCTAGGTGATGGGATGACCTGTGCAGCAAACCAACCATGGCTCATGTTGATGTAACAAACCTGTACCTCCTGCACATGGACCCCAGAACTTAAAAGTTGGAAAAAACTTAAGTACCATGTGCTACATCACACAAAGTTTAAGGTATTATACAAATTTAATGTATGTTTTTATTGTACATAGTTCTAAGTATTTTTATTTCTATTACTTTCTTTGATATATTTTTAGAAAGTGCTTTTTAATTTCAAACGTGTGGGCTTTTTTATTTCTAGTCCATCTGAGGTCAGAACAAAAAGTTGAAATACTGTAGACACAAGTTTTAATCTTTGAGAAGAAAGTATACTTGTCAGGTGCAGAATTTTTATAAGTTTCACTAGTTCAAAATTGTTAAGCTGTATTGTTCAAATATTCTCCAGCTTTAATAATTTTTGTTGGCTTATTTGTAATTGAATGTACTGTACCGAAATCTCCCATTATGATGACTTGGTGAATTTCTCCTTACAATCTTATCAATCTGGCTTAGGTATTAACATTTATATATTTTTATTTCTCTAGGCTATTTTCTTAGACATCGTTTATAATTGTCTTCCTGATAATTTAAAAATTTTTATATTATGTAGGGACCGTCTGATATGCTTTGGCTGTGTCCCCACTCAAATCTCAACTTGAATTGTATCTCCCACAATTCCCACATGTTGTGGAAAGAACCCAGAGGGAGGTAACTGAATTGTGGCAGCCATTCTTTCTTGTGCTATCATCGTGATAGTAAGTCTCACAAGATCTGATGGGCTTATCGGGGGCTTCTGCTTTTACTTCTTCATTTTCTCTTGCCATCGCCACATAAGAAGTGCCTTTCACCTCCTGCCATGATTGAGGCTTCCCCAGCCATGTGGAACTCTAAGTCCAATTAAACCTTTTTCTTCTCAGTCTCGGGTATGTCTTGATCGGCAGCATGAAAACAGACTAATATTCCGTCCTTCTCCTGAATTATTTTATTTCATTTGAATTCTATTTTGTATTTGTCTGAACATAACAGTGCTCTTGTAGTTATCTTTTGACTAGTGTTGCAGGGTATATATTTTTCCATTCTTTAACCATCACCTTTTCAATATTCTTATGAATAAAATTTAAAAAATTTTTTGCCAAACCTGACAAAGTTCATCTTATAACTGGTGGATTTAGTCTACTTCTATAACTTTTGGTATACTTTGGCTGTTTTTAACAATCTTAATTACCAAATCTATATATCATTTTTAATGTTTGTTTTCTTTTTATAGTTGGTAAGCCTTTGTTCATTCTTAATCCATTTTTGCTATTCTACTGGCTTAGAATTGTATACTCTTGTATATTGTCTTTTTTTAACTCCATAAATTAGACATTAAATATGTATTTAAATTTATACACTTATTTTTATTAATCTTTCTTCTTAGAACTTAGACCAAAGATAATTCAGATCATTTTCCTTTTATCTGAACCAAAATTTCTTAAATGAGTATCTCTTGAAGGCAAATGACTTCTGTTTTGGTACACCTGAAAATGTCTTACAACACACTTTCCTAGGTTGGTAATTATTTTCTATCAACAAATTGGAAATATTCCATTGTCTATTGCTGTTAACATCTGCTGTCAAATTGTCCTTTTTTAAGACATGTCTATTTCCAGTTACTGTAACAGTAACAGAAATGGACAAAGCCCAACCCCTGACTTCATACAAGGTACTGTCTAAATCTAGAAACACATAGATGATAAGCAAACGTATGTATACATATGAGAAGGCCACCATCCTCCAGATTCCAGAATGGTAGATCCACCGCCAGCTTACATGGTGCACCTAAAAAGCTGCAGACACTCAACAACAGCCCATGAACGCAGGCAGCATATAGCATAATATATCATAAGAATGTTGTGCTCAGAAAAGATAAAGCTGTGTCAGAAGGCAAAGAAAGTGACAGTGAATTCTATTTTGTGTGCAATGGTCAGAAAACATTTCACTGGCAAGGAAGGATCTTGTTGCACAGTGCCCTTAAGGCAGTGGAGGAGCTACCTCTGTGGCTGGCTATCTAAAGGCAAAGTGTCCCAAGGACGGAATAGCCATTGAGAAGGCCCTAATGTGGGATGAGTGTCACTGCTTCTATTAGTTTTCCAGGGCTGTCATAACAAACTATCACAGACTGGGTGGCTTAAACCATGGACATGCATTTTTTTTCACAATTCTGAAGGCTGGAAGCCCAAGATGAAGGTGCCAGCAGGGCTGTTTCTCCTGTGGCATCTATATTTGGTTTCCAAATGGTTGAGTATCCCTATGTGAGTCTGTCTGTCAGAAACACAGGAAGAAAGTCAATGTGGCTGGAGTGAAGGATGCAAAAATGAAATGTTCTGGAGAAAATGTTAGAGAGGCAGCATTGAATGCATTGAGCTTTCCAGGGCATTTTAAAGACTTCGAAGAGTTTTAAGAAGAGTGTTACGGACTGAATTGTATGCTCTCCTGCCGACTTCACATGTTGAGGGCTAAATATGACTGTATTGGGGGATAGGGGTTGAGTAAAGGTTGTTAGGTCATAAGAATTGAACTGTAATCCAATATGACTTGTGTCCTTACAAGAAGAGGAAGAGACACATGAGATTTGCACACACAAAAAAAAGAGGCCACATGTGGTTGTTGGGGAAAGTCAATCACATGTGCAAACCAAAGACAGAAGCCACAGGAGAGACCAACCCTGCTGGCATCTTGATCTTAGCTTACAGCCTCCAGAATGATGTGAAAATAAATGATATCGTTTTTAAGCCGACTAGTCTGTGATACTTTGCTAGGGCTACCATAACAAACTACAAGCAATGATATCCAGTTTCCTTTTTTGTTGCAGCTAATTCTTTTCTCATAGCCTCTCCTAGCAGTTTAGGATACCTTACTATAATTTCGACAGAATATTCATCTTACATCCAAGGATCTTGGGTTTCTTGGAATGGTCCCCACATGGACTGATTTTTTTTGTTGTCTTCATTTAATCTGGCATTTTAAATCTTGCATAAAATTCCTTTGTGTTCCTAAAATGAGGAGGCAACTTATCTAGTTCCCAATACTATTATACTGTATGCTATTAGATTTTGTTTTATATTTGAAAAATCTATTTCACTGGGAATCTGCAAAGATGGTATTATACAGATGGGATTACTACAACTCTAGGAATTCGGATGAACAGCCTTCTTAAATGAATATTGGCTATAGTAACAAATTTGTTAAAGGTTTCTTGATGTAGCAAGTTGTGTGTTTAATAGTCTTTCTAGTTTATGAAAGTCTCTTAACCTACCTGGTAATGAGGAAGCAAACAACATCTGGGCAGATATTGTCTTGTTAAGTTAAATATGCACCTGGCCCCTTAATTATCAACTGTAATTGACAACTTCATCACAGTACTTTTCTGTCCCTGCCACAGTGGTGCAAGCAATTAGGTAATAATTAATGATTCTTTAAGTGCACTATTTCCTGTGAGTTCAATTTTTACTGTACCTATAAAGAGCAACAACTCTGTTTGGTTTACCCATATTGACAAATGTTAAAATGAAAAATTGCCATGCTTGTGAGTATCTCAAGGGATCATCTATAATCACTTCTGACCTTTTATTAACTCCTCATAGTGCTTGCTTTATTTACATTCAACCTTATAAAATAA
This sequence comes from Cebus imitator, assembly GCF_001604975.1. Classification (NCBI taxonomy): domain Eukaryota; kingdom Metazoa; phylum Chordata; class Mammalia; order Primates; family Cebidae; genus Cebus; species Cebus imitator. The sequence continues at coordinate 15,144,104 of NW_016107360.1, read as the reverse complement.
CCATTAAGCATGAGAGCAATTTACAGCAACCAAATGTATATACTTCTACAAAAATGCTCATTACCGTGTCATACAAGAAAACATGTAAATTACCAATATTGGGGAAAGATTTAAGTTGCTATACCTGAACTAAACATCAGGCAAAAGTTTTAAATTACAATTTTGAAAGCAATAATTATATCAAATACATATTTTAATGAACAAATGAAAAAATAGGTAGACTAGCCATACCCCCAAATGAAAATTATATCACTGGAGGGCAGTAAAATACATTTAAGTAAATATTTTGTTTACAATTTGAATAGGTAAATCATGCCCATAATACAACATCTGAAAAATATAAAACAAGATGCATTTAAAAAGTTAATGTCCATCACAGACTGACTGTCCCCAGTAACCTTGTTCCATTTCCTAAGCAACTTTTCTAAAAACTGGTAGCTTTGTTAGTTTTACATTTTATTCCAGAGACAGACTATGTACTTAGAAACATACAAAATCTTTTTTCACACAAATGGTAGCAGTAATACCACACATTGTTCTACACCTTGCTTTTTTCACTCAATAATACTTGGAAATATTTCCATGTCATGACCTAGAAAGCTATCTAATTTTTAATCGCTATGTTTTATTAAATGAATTTATAATTTATCTTGTATTCATGTATACTTAGGTTTATTCTAGTCATTTGCTATTTGAATTAATATTTCACACAGTAGCCAGAGAGATCTATTTAAAAATGAGGTCAGACTTCTGATTTAAAGATAGCATTTATAATGTTAGAATTTCTCTATCTTCCTGGAAGTCTCTGTAAGGTAAAAAGAAGAATTAGAAATACAAACACAGGAATCATAAATACTTTCTTTGTAGCAGTGGGTAAAAAGAAAAATTCCAAGAATGTTTATGCAGTTTATAGAAAAGTTAAATGAACTTATACACCAAACCCTGGGTCATAAAATTTTACTTAGTTTGTAACAGAGCCCTGTTTGTTCTACACGAGCCTCTTATAAGCACTTGGTGTCAGAAAGTTGTATATACTTCAAAGATGAGTAATCAGAGATTTTATGCTTCTGGTAATGACAAAATAGCTGGTTTCAGACCAACTCTCCCTCTAAAAACAACTAGAAATGTCTAGGAATCTGTTTTTAAAATAGGTACTTAAAAATACTAGAGAACTAAAAAGGTAGCGAGAACTTAAACCAAGATCCTTGAGAGAAGGAATTTATGAAGAGGTGAGCTTGGCAATGATTTCATATGGCAAATACTTCTCTTTTTTCAATTTCACTAAGTTCCAGGATACCATGTGCAGAATGTGCAGGTCTGTTAAGCCTGTGCCATGGTGGTTTGCTGCACTTACCAACCTGTCATCTAGACATTAAGCCCCACATGCATTGGCTATTTGTCCTGATGCACTCCCTCCCCTTGCTCCCCACCAACAGGCTTCAGGGTGTGATGTTCCCCTCCCTGTGTCCATGTGTCTCATTGTTCATCTCCTACTTATGAGTGAAAACGTGGTTGGTTTTCTGTTCTTGTGTGTGTTTGCTGAAGATAATGGCTTCCAGCTTCATCCATGTCCCTACAAAGGACATGATCTCATTCCTTTTTATGGCTGCACAGTATTCCATAGTACTGTGTATATGTACCACATTTTTTTAATGCAGTCTATCATTGATGGGCATTGGGTTGGCTCCATATCTTTGCTATTGTGAATAGTGCTACAATAAACATATGTGTACATGTATCTTTATAACAGTGATTTGTATTCCTTTGGTTATGTATCCAGTAATGGGATTGCTGGGTCAAATGGCATTTCTGGTTTTAGGTTTTTGAGGAATTGCCATACTGTTTTCCACAATGGCTGAACTAATTTATACTCCCAGCAACAGTGCAAAAGCATTCCTATTTCTCCACAGCCTTGCCAGCATCTTTTGTTGACTTTTTAATTTGAATCACCATTCTGACTGGTATGAGGTGGTATGTCATTGTGGTATTGATTTGCGTTTCTCTAATGATCAGCGATAAGCTTTTTTGCCTATGTTGGCTGCATAATTGTCATCTTTTGCGAAGTGTCTGTTCATGTCCTTTGCCCACTTTTTGATGGGTTTTTTTCTTGTAAATTTAAGTTCCTTGTAAACTCTGGATATTAGAACTTTGTCAGACAGGTAGATTGCAAAATTTTTCTCCCATTCTGTGGACTCTCACAACACTCTGATAGCTTTTTATCTGTGCAGAAGCTCTTTAGTTTAATTAGATTTCGTTTGTCAATTTTGGCTTTTGTTGCAATTGCTTTTGGTGACTTCATAATAAAATCTTTGCCTATGCCTATGTCATGAATGGCATTGCCTAGATTTTCTTCAAGGATTTTTGTGGTTTTGGGTTTTACATTTAAGTCTTTAATTCATCTTAATTTTTGTAAAAGATGAAGGGTTTAGTTTGTTTTCTGTATATGGTTAGCCAGTTTTCCCAGCATCATTTATTAAATAAGGAATCCTTTTCCCATTGCTTGTTTTCGTCAGATTTGTCCAAGATTAGATAATTGTTACATATATGATCTTATTTCTGAGGTCTCTATTCTATTCCATTGGTCTATATGTCTTTTGGTAACAGTACCATGCTGTTTTGGCTACTGTACTCTTGTAGTATAGTTTGAAGTCAAGTAGCATGATGCCCCCAGCTTTGCTCTTTCTACTTAAGATTGACTTGGCTATATGGGCTTCTTTGTTCCATATGAATTTTAAGCTAGTTTTTCCTAATTCTGTGAAGAATGTCAATGGTAGTTTGATGGGAGTGCCATTAAATCTATGAATTATTTTGGGAAGTATGGCCATTTTCACAGTATTGATTCTTCCTGTTCATGAGTATGGAATGTTTTTCCATTGATGGTGTCCTTTCTTTTTTGAGCAGTGGCTTATATTTATCCTTGAAGAGGTCCTTTACATCCCTTGTTGGCTGTGTTCCTAGGTATTTTATTCTCTTTGTAGGCATTGTGAATGGGAGTTTGTTCATGGTTTGGCTCTCTGCTTGTCTATTGCTGGTGTATAGGAATGCTCGTAATTTTTGAACACTGATTTTGCATCCTAAGACTGCTGAAGTTGCTTATCAGCTTAAGGAGCTTTTGGGCAGAGACAATGGGATTTTCTAAATATACAATCATGTTGTCTGCAAACAATTTGACTTCCCCTTTTCCTGTTTGAATACCCTTTATTTCTTTCTCTTGCCTGATTGCCCTGGCCAAAACTTCCAATACTGTGTTGAATAGGAGTGGTGAGAGAGGGCATCCTTGTCTTGTGCTGGTTTTCAAAGGAAATGCTTCCAGCTTTTGACCATTCAGTATGATATTGGCAGTGGGTTTGTCATAAATAGCTCTTATTTTGAGATACATTCCATCAATTTCTAGTTTGAGAGTTTTTAACATGAAGGGATGTTGAATTTCATCAAAGGCCTTTTCTGTATCTATTGAGATAATTATGTGGTTATTGTCATTGGTTCTGTTTATGCGATGGATTATGTTTGTTGATTTGCATATGTTGAACCAGCCTTGCATCCCAGGGATGAAGCTGATTTGCTCATGGTTCATAAGCTTTTTGGTGTGCTGCTGGATTCGATTTGCCAGTATTTTATTGAGGATTTTCGCATAATGTTCATCAAGAATATTGGCCTGAAGTGTTGTTTTTTTGTTGTGTCTCTGCCAGGTTTTGGTATCAGGATGATGCTGGCCTCATCAAATGAGTTAGGAGTCCTTCCTTTTCAATTGTTTGGAATAATTTCAGAAAGAATGGCACCAGCTTGTTTTTCTTACTTGGGCAAGGGTTGGTCTTTGTGTTCTATTCAGGTCTTCATCTGACTGGATGAGACTCACCCACATTGTAGAAAATAATCTGTTTTCCTCAAAGTCCACCAATTTAAATGTTATTCTCAGAGGGCAGAGCAAGACAGAATAGAAGCTTTCACCAGTTATCCCCGCCATCCCACAGGACACTAATAAAAATCTACACCCAAAAAAACGCCTCATAAGAACCGAAAGTCAGGTGAGCAATCACAGCACCTGGTTTTAACTTCATATCACTGAAAGAGGCACTGTGGAGGGTAGAAAAGACAGTCTTGACTTCCCATTGCCACCCTCCCCACATTCCCCATCAGTGGCTGTGTGGTATGGAGCATCTGTGCCGTAGGGGAAGGGAGATCGCAGTGATTGTGGGACCCTGCATTGAACTTAGTGCTGCCCTGCCATGGCAGAAAGCAAAACTGGGCTAAACTCAGCTGATGCCTGCCCATGGAGGGAGTCTGTAGACCAGCCTTTCCCAGAGGGGAATCACCACTCCTAGTGGTCAGAACCCGAGTTTTGTCAAAAGTGCTCTGGGGTGCCAAATAAACTTGAAAGGCAACTTGGGCCACAAGGACTGCAATTCCTAAGCAAATCCTAGTGCTGTGCTGAGCTCAGAGCTAGTGAGTATGGAGGGCACGTGACCTACTGAGATGCCAGTACTCAAACCATCCCTCCCCCAACCCCAGGCAGCACAACTCACAGCAACAAAGTGATTCCTTTCTGCTCGAAGAGAAGAGATTGAAGAGTGAAGGGAACTTCATCTTGCATCTTGAATACCAGCTCAGCAACAGAACGATAGGGCATCAGGCAGTCACGAGGCCCCATGAGTAAAGAGGGGGTCCTTGGACACTGAAGAACCAGCGGCAATACCCAAGTACTATGTCAAGGGCCTTATGTGAGACTGAGATGTGCTGGCTTCACGTGAGACCCAGCACATTCCCAGCTAGCGGTGGTGATGGTGAGACACGCCTTCTGCTTAAGAAAAGCAGAGGGAAAAGTAAAAAAGGACTTAGTTTTGTAGCTTAGGTAACAGCTTAGACACAGTGGGGTACAGCACTAAGCAGGCTCTTGTGGTCCCTGATTCCAGGCCTTGGCACTGGCATGGCATTTCTGGACCTGCCCTGGGCTTGGAGGAAAGCCCACTGCCCAGGGTGAGTCCTAGGCCTGGCAGGCCTCACCACAAGCTGACTGAAGAACTCTTGGGCCCTATGTGAACATCAGCAGTAACCTGACAGTACACCACTGCCATTGGTCTATGGTGGTGGTGTCCATGGGGAGAGGTTCTTAGGCCTGGGGAAAGAGAAGGGAAGAGTGGGAAGTATTTTGTCTCGTGTTTTGACTGCCAGCTTAGCCACAATAGAACAGAGCACCAGGTAGATCTCTGAGGTTTTTGACTCCTGGCTCCCAGATGGCATCGCTGGACCCACCCAGAAACTGAAGGAACTTACCACTCTGAAGGGAAGGAAACAAGCCTGGCTGGCTTTATCACCTGCTGCATGTAAAGCTGTGGGACCTTGAGTGAACATCAGTGATAGTCAATTAGTGGTTACAGCAGGCCTTGGGTGAGATGCAGTGTGTGATAGCTTCAGGTATGACCCAGTGCAGTCCCAGTGGTGGTGGCTGGGACTTGTCCAAAGGGGTGCTTGTGTCACCCCCACTCCTAACCCAGCTCTCTGAGAGACTATTTGTTTGAAAGAAAGTAAGGGAAGAGAATAAGAATCTCTGCCTGGTAATATAGACAATTCTTCCAGATTGTATCCAAGACCAAGGTTTCTATGAATACCTCTACGACACTGCAGGAATCACAGTATTACTGTGTTGGGGATGCCCCCAGTGCACATACAACTTAGCTACAACTCCCTTCAAATACCTGAAAAACCTTCCCAAGAAGTATGGGTACAAACAAGCCCAGGCTGTGAAGACTACTTAACTCTTGAATGCCAAGACACCAACAAACATCCACAAGCATCAAGACCATGACTTCACCAAATGAACTAAATAAGAAACCAGGGCAAGTCCTGGAGAAACCGATATATGCAACATTTCAGACCGAGAATTCAAAATAGCTGTTTTAAGAAAGCTCAATGAAATTCAAGATAACACAGAGAACTCAGAATTCTATCAATAAATTTAACAAAGAGATAGAATTGAGAAGAAATTTGAGAGTTGAAAAATGCAACTGATAACCTGAAGAATGCATCAGAGTCTCTTAAGTACAGAATTGATGGAAAAGAAACAATCTGATCTTAAAGACAGGCCATTTGAAAATGCTCGCTCAGAGGAGACGAAGGAAAAAAGAATAAAAGAATGAAGCATGCCTACAAGATCTAGAAAATAGCCTCAAAAGGGGAAATCCAAGAGTTAGTTACTGGCCTTAAATAAAAGTTTGAGAAAGAGATGGGAGTGGAAAGTTTATTCAAAGGAATAATAACAGAAAACTTCCCAATCCTAGGAAAAGATCAATGTTCAAGTAGAAGGTTAAAGAACACCAAGCAGATTTAACCCAAAGAAAACTACCTCTAAGCATTTAATAATCAAACACCCAAAGATGAAGGATAAAGAAAGGATCCTAAAAGTATCAAAAGAAAAGAAAGAAATAGCATACAATGGAACTCCAATACATCTGGCAGCAGACTTTTCAGTGAAATCTTTCCGGCCAGGAGAGCACGGTGTGCCATATTCAAAGTGCTGGAAGATAAAACTTTTCTCTTAGAATAGTATATCCAGTGAAAATACCCTTCAAAGGTGGAGAAATAGACTTTCCCAGATTTAAAACAAGAAACTGAAGGTTTTTATCAACACCAGACATGTCCTAAAAGAAATGCTAAAGGGAGGGAGACAGAAAGGAAGGGGGAGGAGAGAAGAGGCATTAATGAGCAATAAGAAACATTCAAAGGTACAAAACTTCTGGGTAATAGTAAAGACACAGAAAAACACTGAATATTATAACACTGTAATTGGTGTGTGTAAACTACTCTTAAACAGAAAGACTAAAAGATGAACCAATCACATAACCACAACTAAAGATACAGTACAATAAGATATAAATAAAAACAAAGTGGGGGAGTTTTATGGAGTTTTTATTGGTTTTCTTTTTGCTCATTTGTTTCTGCAATCAGTGTTGTCATCAGTTTAAATTAATGGATTGTAATATAGTATTTGCAAGCCTCATTGTAATCTCAAAAAACATACAACAGATACACAAAAAATTAAAAGTAAAAAATTATACCACCAGAAATCACCTTTACCGAAAGTAAGACGGAAAGGAAGAAAAGGAGGAAAAGACCACATAACAACCAGAAAACAACAAAATGGCAGTAAGTTTTTACTTATCGATACCATTGAAGTAAATAGACTAAACTCTCCTATCGAAAGACAGTGGCTGATTGGGTCTTGTTTTTGGCTTTTTCTTTTTTTTTTTCCCCCAAATTACCTGCTGCCTATAAGATATACCCTTCACCTATAAAGACAAATACAGACTGAAAATAAAGATGTGGAAATAGATATTCCAGCCAATGGAAACCAAAAAGCAGGAGTAGCTATACTTAGATCAGACAAAATAGATTTTTTAAAAAAACTGAGAAGAGCCAAAGAATGTCATCATATAATGATGAAGAGGTCAACTGAGCAAGAGGATAAAATAATTGTAAATATATATGCACCCAATGCTGGGGCACACAGATATATAGAGCAAATGGTATTAGAGCTAAAGACAGATACAGGGAGTGTCTGGCAAGATGGCCAAGAGAAACGGCTCTGGTCTGCAGCTCCCAGCAAGATCAACGCGGAAGGCAGGCGGCTTCGGCATTTCCAACTGAAGTACCTGGCTCATCTCACTTGGGGGTGGTTAGACAGTCGGTGCAGCCCACAGAGGGTGAGCAGATGCAGGGTGGGATGTCAACTCACCTGGGAAGCGCAAGGGGTCAAGGAACTCCGTCTCCTAGCCAAGGCAAGCTGAGGGACTGTGCCATGAGGAATGGTGCGCTCTGGCTCGGATACTACACTTTTCCCACGGTCTTTGCAACCCGCAGACCAGGAGATTCCCTCCGGTGCCTACACGGCCAGGGCCCTGGGTTTCGAGCACAAAACAGGGCATCATTTGGGCAGACACTGACCTAGCTGCAGGAGATTTCTTTTTCATAACCCAGTGTGGTGCCTGGAATGCCAGTCAGAGAACCGTCACTCCCCTGGAAAGGGTGCTGCAGCCAGGGAGACAAGAGTTCTAGCTCAGATCCCACCCCTATGGAGCCCAGCAAGCTAAGATTCACTGGCTTGAAATTCTTGGTGCTGGCACAGCAGTCTGAAGTCAACCTGGGATGCCTGAGCTTGATGGGGCACAGGGGATGTCCGCCACTATTGAGGCTTGAGTGGGCTGTTTTCCCCTCACAGTGTAAACGGAGCCACTGGAAGTTCAAACTGGGCAGAGCCCCACCACAGCTCAGCAAAGCCAGACTACCTCTCTAGATTCCTCCTCTCTGGGCAGGGCATCTCTGAAAGAAAGGCAGCAGCCCCAGTCAGGGGCCTATAAATTAAAATCCCATCTCCCAGCCCCACATCAAAAAGCTTATCTACCATCAAATCAGCTTCATTCTAATAACTCTTCCAGTTTCTCAAAAAGCCGTCTTGTCTCTGCAGCTTTATCATAGGCTCTCTGAAGCTTAGCACTACTAATATTTGGGAGATAAATACTTGTTGGGGACTGTCCTGGGCATTGTAGGATGTTTAGAGCATCCTTGGCCTCTCCCCACTAGATGTCGAGAGCAAACCCCACTCCCTCCCTCCCCAGATTGTAACAACCAAAAATGTCTATGGACGTTGTCGAGTGTCTCGTTCCAGGCAAGGTCACTCCCACTGAAATCTCCATCAAGAACGCTGTTGCCCCTATATGCCTGGTCAACTTCAACTTATCCATAAAGTTTCAGCTTGGATGTCACCCCTGTATCCCGTGTCAATACTAGGGCCTCTGTAATTAAACGAATAAGTGATCCAAAAAACAGCTCCATTATTCATTACAAACGGAGAGGAAAGGAAGGGGTGGGGGCAGACATGAAGTCAGGGAGCAGCAGGGTAGCAGACTGGAAAAGGGGCTAGAGTTGTGTAAGAAAACAGGATGGCTTTTAGCTTCAGAAATGATTGAATTAAAAAGTGACATCAGGCTGGACTGGTGGCCCACGCCTGTAATTCGAGCACTTTGGGAGGTCAAGGTGAGTGGGAGCCTAAGATCATGAGTTCGAGACCAGCCTGGCCAAAATGGTGACACCCCTGTCTCTACTAAAAATACAAAAATTAGATGGGTGTGGTGGCGGGCACCTGCAATCCCAGCTACTACAGAGGCTGAGGCAGGAGAATCGCTTGAACCTGAGAGGCGGAGGTTGCAGTGAACCAAGATGGTGCCACTGCACTTTAGGCTGGGTGACAGAGTGAGACTCTGCCTAAAAAAAAAAAAAAAAAAAGTGACATCAACAAGGATGGAACTATGAAAAGAAGAATGGATTGGGGTTGAAGAGGATGGAGAGAAGGAAGTATGAGTTAAATTTTTGTTTGATTTTTATTGAGATGGAGTTTCGGTCTTGTCACTCAGGCTGGAGTGCAGTGGCACAATCTCAGCTCACTGTTACCTCCGCCTCCTGGAGTCAAGCGACTCTCTTCCCTCAGCCTTCTGAGTAGCTGGGATTGCAGGCGCCTGCCACCACAGCAAGCTTTTTTTATTTTTATTTTTTGTATTTTTTAGTAGAGACAGGGTTTGACCATGTCGACCAGGCTGGTCTCGAACTTCTGACCCCAAGTGATTCACCTGCCTCGGCCTCCCAAAATGCTGGGATTGCAGGCGTGTGGGCCACCGTGCACCACTAAGATTTCAGTTTTTGACCTAACAGTGCGAGGGGCCTATAGAACAGCTCAGCGGAGATGCTTTGGAGAAGCCAGTGCTCATGGCATGAGAGGGGGGAGCAGTCGCTGTTCCTTTCTTGGCTGGAGTTCGCTCTGTGCCCTTAGAGGGCACCTAAGGTTCTTGAGGAACCCACAAACTCCATTTTTTTTCCACCCCACCCTACCACATTTCCCCTACCTTCGAAATCACGCAAACACCGCTGCCAGAAGGAATCTAATGTTTAAATGGGATGAGGAAGGGATGAGAAGTGAAGAGCAAACGTGGGGGAGAGAGAATGAGGGTAGCAGAGAGAAGCTGTCTTCAGACCCTGCCTGCACTCGCCCCGGGCCTGTGGAGCTCAGGGAGGCACTTTAATCCGAACAGCTGCTGCCATCTAGTGACCGATTCTTAGAACTAGAGGAACGGTTTCCTGCGTCCTGGACCAAAAGGGGCAAAAGCCGCCAGGAGTAGAGAAATGAGGGACTTGGGGAAGCCGGAAAGGGATTGGTAAGACAGACCTGAGCTCTCCTCTGGGACCCAGGACTCGAACATCCAGCTCAGGATAGGGCACATGCACTATATTCAGGCTGCCCTCCATCTGCAGCAGCCCCTGTCAGGGAGGCCAGCTGCTCAGAGCCAGATCACGGCCCTGCCATCCTTCCCTGGCCTCTTTGCCCAGTCATAAGATCCCTCAGGCCTGGTTGATGGTGTTCCTTGCTGAGGTTTTGCTCCTGATTATTAGCAGCCCGTATTACCAGTGCTTGCGTATGTTATTTCCTATTTGGAAATCCAACAAGCTTTTAATTAAAGAAGCAACAGGAAGAGATATTAAGCTATATTAATGCATCTGAAAACCCAGCACAGCTAAAAGAAAAATAATCTCATAGATCACAGCACTGTTGAAAATTACAGTAACAGCTTCTAGTAAATAACTACATGGAAAGTCCCAGAGGGGGTCAATTGTTGCCGGTTAATATTTGTAGCAAAGTACAGCATTTGATAATGCTGCTGTTTCTTATTCTTATGGGAAGCAAACAACAAGAGTTGAGATTTCCCCTTTAGATCCTAATTCCCAGACCCCGCTACAATGAATTTAATGAAAGTTTATCTTAGAAATACTTTCTCTGCCAGTAAGTCCTAGAAGGGTCTCTAGGATGATTTTCTTTCCCAGGCATGTCACAAATGTGACCATATCTCAGGTCTGAGGATAAGCACTGAAATAGAATTGTTTGCAAAAATGCTTACAATTATTCCCCTCCTTGTACGCACTCCTTGAATCTTGGCTGCCTTTGACTTACTTTGTCCAATGAAATACTGTGGAAGGCACTTGCTAAGGCTGAGCCTGGGCCTCGATAAGCTAGCCAAGGCACATTTGAGAGAGCCAAGACATTTGAGAGAGTTCAGCCAAGATCAACAAAGCCATCTGTAGCCAAGGAGATGGCCTGGAAGGAACCAGAAGAACCACCCAGCTGTTCCCAGCCCAAATGGTTAATCTTCAGAATCATAAGTAAATGATGGGTGGGTTTTTTTTTCCCCTCTGTTTTGTTTTTTTGAGACAGCCACTGTGCTGCCCAGGCTGGAGTGTGGTACCTCTGCCTCCTGGGTTCCAGCGAGCATCTTACCGCAGCCTCCTGAGTAACTGAGATTACAGGCACCCACCACCAGACCCAGTTAATTTTTATATTTTTAGTAGAGATAGGGTTTCGCCATGTTAGCCAAGCTGGTCTCACAATCCTGACCTCAAGTGATCTGCCCACCTTGGCCTCTCAAAGTGCCAGGATTATAGGCGTGAGCCACAATGCCCAGCCAATGGTTGTTTTAAGACCCTAAATGGGGTCTTAGCAATAGCTAATTAGATACAAGCATTATCACTAAATTGCATCTTAGAATGTTTGTTTCCTGACTGAATGGAAAGCCATGATCACACACACACACACACAATTTGCGGGACAGGCCAAATAGGATTAAGGAGGTTGGGCCTCCTCATGATACAGATCAGGGAAGTCTCTGGGTTTCCCTTGGGAGTCATCCAAAGTGACCCTGGCTATAAGTACATCTATTCAATCATTGGCACGTTCTAGTTAAGCAGACATGAAATTTTAGTAAGGTATAATTCTGGTTGTTACTATGCTTACCTAAATTCCTCATTTATTTCACACCTAATTTATTGTAACAACTAATTTTTCTTACTCTAGATTTATTTCTACTTCAATTTATATTGATGTCTACAATCAAACCAATTTTTGTCCTAATGTCTTTCAATATGCTGCTCCCCTGCTCAATATTCTTCAACATCTCCGTATTTCCTGGCACACAAAAATAGTCTCTGCAAATAAAGTTAGCAAAATCAAATAATTAAAAGTTAATAAATTGGGCCATAAAAATTTTAAATGTCATTTCTTCTAAACATACTGTTTAAGACAATGAAGGCAAGCCACACTGAGGGAGGATATTTGTAAATCACATATCTGATGAAGGCCTTGTATAAATAACAGATTTTAAAAACTCTCACAATTCAATAAGAAACCAAATAAGCCAACTTTTAGAAAAATGGAAAAAGATGTGAACAGACATTTACCCAACAGAAAGATATGAGTAGCAAATAAACACATGACAAGATATATCAGCATAATTACAGAAATGCAGATCAAAGCTACAATTAGGTATTGCTGCACACCTATTAGAACATCACTTTTTTGAGACGGAGTTTTGCTCTTGTTGCCCAGACTGGAGTATACCGGTGTGACCTCGGCCCACCGCAACCTCGGCCTTCCAGGTTCAAGCAATTGTTTTACCTTAGCCTCCCAAGTAGCTGGGATTACAGGCCCCTGTCACCCCATCCAGCTAGTCTTTTACATTTTTAGTAGAAATGGGGTTTCACCATGTTGGCGGGGCTGGTCTCGAGCCCACCTCTGCCTCCCAAAGTGCTGGGATTACAGGGGTAAACCGCCATGTCTGGCCAGAATAGCTTTTAAAAGCTAACAACATAGAGCACTGGTGAGGATGTAGAGCAACTGGAACTCTGATATATTTTAGGTGGGTATGCAAAATCGTACAACCACTTTGGAAAATGGTTTAACAGTTTCTTACAGGGGATAAGGGAGAATTATTACATAAACTTGGGCACTTTCACTCCTTGAAATTATATATAGACTTTTAAAATAGCTAATTACAAAAAATAAATTTAGATTGAAATATTTTAAAATGCTGAAGACATTAAATATAAAAGAGTTCATTCTACGATAGTATTAGCATAAAAATAGTTGAAGATTAATAAAACTCTGAATGTTTAATATTACATTGGTTAGATCTGAATTTACAGATCCTCCCAAATGTCTGACTCATACTGACGAGCTAATTCAAAGCTAATTACAGCAATGTTTGTAAACACTTAACTTTTTAAAAAACTTTACATAATTCAGATACCAGCCAAGTCACCCAGTTAGTGTACAGTTCAAATGGTTTTAGTATATTCAGATACTTGCACTCATCACCCGTCAATTTAACAGCATTTCATCAACTCAAAATGCAACCTTACACCCTTTAGCAGTCATCCCTGTATCCACCACCCCGATCCTCCTTCAGCCCTAAGTAACTCCTATTCTACCTTCTGTTTCTATAGATTTATCTGTTCTGGAATTTCACGTGAATGGAATCGCATATTTTGTGACTGGCTTCTTTCACTTAGCATAGCGTCTCCAAGTCCCATTTGTACTTTTGCATGTATCAGTACTTCATTCCCTCTTCTAGCATTCACATACAAGTTTTGTCTTTTTCTTCCTTCTATATATAGACATCTATAATGATGAATTATCCTATAGGCTTTGCTTTAGCTGCATCCTATAAATTTTTGGCATATTGCTCTTTCTTTTCATTTATCTCAAAGCAGTTTCTGAATTTTTTGAGGCAGAGTCTCTCTGTTGCCCAGGCTGGAGTGCAGTGGTGTGACCTCGGCTAACTGTCCCGTCTGCCTCCTGGGTCTCTGTTGCCCAGGCTGGAGTGCAGTGGTGTGACCTCGGCTAACTGTCCCGTCTGCCTCCTGGGTGTAAGCATTTCTCCTGTTTTAGCCTCCCAAGTAGCTGGGACTACTGCCACCATGCCCAGCTAATTTTTGTATTTTTTTTTTTGTAGAGATGGGTTTCACTGTATTGAGCAGGCTTATCTCAAACTTCTGACCTCAGGTGATCCACTCACCTCAGTCTCCCAAAGTGCTGGGATTACAAGCGCGAGCCACTGCACCCAGCCAATTTCTGAATTTTTTATTTCCTCCTCGACCCATTGGTTATTTAGGGGTGGTATTACATATTTGTGAGTTTCCTGATATTTTCTGCTATTGATTTCTAATTTTACTCCATTGTGACTGAAGAGCACACTTTTTTTTATTCTACCCTATTTTTGTTTATTTTTATGCCCTGGCGAGTATATATTCTGTTAATAGGTGATATGTTCTATAGATGTCAGTAGGTCTAGTTGGTTTATATTGTTAATTCTTCTCTTTCCTCACCCATCTGTCTGGTCCTTCCATCTGTTATTGAAGGTGGGGTACTGAAGTATCCAACGATTGCTGGATTATCTTTCCCCCACATTTCTGTCCATTTTGCTTGGTATATTTTGGTGTTTCAGTATTAGGGGCAGATCTATAGCCACTTCTGCTTTCTTGTGGTTGTTTACTCCATGTCTTTTTTTCCATTATTTTACATTCAACTTACTTGTTTCTTAGAATCTAAAGTTGGGTCATGATTTTTAATCCAGCCTGACAATCTCTGCCTTTTGATTAAATTAACTTTTACTGAAAAGTATATACACATACTATACAAAAATGCATAGCTTGACAAATTATTATAAGCTAAACACCCTTGTAGCCCAGCATGTAAATCAAGATGTAGAACTTTTCCAGGCCACCCACAGTCCAGTCTCTGCTACCCAAATTAACAATGATTCTGACTTTTATAGTAATCGCTTCCTCGATTTCTTTCAAGTGTTATGCCAGTGGAAATCCCCACACACTACAGCCTCTCTCATTTCTTTTTTTTTTTTTCTAGTAAGCTTCTTTATGAAAACTTACAGCTCGTTTCAAGCTGGCCTACCTGAAATGAGAATGGAAATGAGATTCAGGCTCATTAAGAAGGTCTAGGTATTCAATAATCAGAAAACTGAACATCTTAGAGTTGCAGAATGTCAAATGTCTGTCGTGTGCTAAAGCCTATATATGAACAGAGGCAGAAGGTGGAAACATGACAGGAAATAAGAATGGGGCCAGAAGAGGAATCACTCAAATGGGCAAAATGAGATCTTCAGTCTCCTGCCACCCTCTGCTGTCTGCCAGAGATGATGCCTCTTGCCATCATGGAGTGACAGCCCTAGAAATGAGGTTTGGAGTCAAGGAACAGCTGGCTTCTGCCCTCTGCTGCTACCGTCTACCTTCAGAGGCAGAGGAAAGCAGCCACCTAGCTGGGACCTAGGATAATGCTAAAACAGGAACTCTAAGGGCAGGATGCCCCCTCAAGCACCACAATGCAGTATGATTTTTGAAACCAGTAGAGCAGGGCCCACAGGAATCAGATTGTTGATCAGCCCTTTAGAAAATCCTCACAGCTGTCAAGTGGGGGTGGGGGAGGGAAGCGGTAGGGATTACTTATCCCCAGACCTTACCTGGCTTTTCAAACGATGCCAACAGGAAATGAGCTGCTAGTGGAGGATAATCCTCCTGAATCCCACTTTGACACAAAGCTGTGGAGAACAAGGAATGAGGGAAACCCCTCTAGGGCCAAGCTAGAGGTCAGCCAGGTATGCTGTGTTGGAGACAGAGGGCCACCAGAATTTGGAAAAGTCACTTTTTCCAGAGCAATCTAGAATACATGCTGCCTCCAATGTGCTCCTATTCAGTAGGGACAGCTGTTCTCAGCTGACCCAGCCCAGCCATGCTCTGCCATCTCCAGCGAATACTGTGAAGGCACTGATGGGGTAGTAACCCCAGAAATTATCATAGGAGGTAGGGGAAGGCCCTGTGGATGAGCTGTCACAGCCAAGTGAGGGAAACTTAGGGATGTTCTAGGAATATCCATGGCACTTGAGAGTGCTAGCCTGGGGGATATCTCTGTGTATCCAGCCTTCAGGGTAGCCACTGTGCTGTCCCATGTCAGGGCTCCGGCCCCACCATCACAGATGGAGTCCTGGCGGCTCAGTCCATAGGAATAACCCTTCAGCATGTGCTGGTGAGACAAAAATTGGCTTAACAGAATCGGCTTTAAAGACTTGGTTCAATAGAGTCAGGAAGCTACTTTCAACCCAACTCTGTGCCAGGTCCTAGTAGGTATCCAGATGACACATAGATGGCATCCTTCTGGAAAAAGGCTTCCGTGCTCTTCAAGAAAGGAAAAACCAGCTTCTAAGGGCCACATTGGCAACACTTGGTCGGGGCATTTTTCATCAGGACAGTTGGAGCTGGGGTGTGACTTGGATTACCTGGCAGGGTCAGATGGTGGATGTCCTGCAGTATTCAGGCAGATCGCACTAGAGTGAACTGTCCCATATCCTGCACAACTGTCCAACATCTGAACAGACCTTTACATAGGCAAAAACATGTAGGGTTTTACTTAAACCATAGGCTAAGTGTAGGTTTATGTTTAGGCCTAGATTAAGAATACAACTCCTGGGCCAGGCACGATGACTCAAGCCTGTAATTCCACCACTATGGGAGGCCAAGGCAGGTGGATCATCTGAGGTCAGGAGTTCAAGACCAGCCTGGTCAACATAGTGAAACCCGGTCTCTACTAAAAATACAAAAATTAGCCAGGCATGGTGGCATACGCCTGTAATCCTAGCTACTCAGGAAGCTGAAACAGGAGAATAGCTAGCAGTGAGCTGAGATAGCACCACTGCACTCCAGCCTGGGCAACGGAGTGAGACTTCATCTCAAGGGAAAAAAAAAAAAAAAAAAGACTCCTGTTTATACTTAAACACAAAGTATTTGGGGCATAGTTCCAAATCCACTTCATTTTCTCAGAAGTGTAACTGCATTGCCAGTGGAGGGAGAATTAAACTCTCTCCTGTCAAAAACTTCCCTAAGATGTGTTTGTATTTCTGGGTAATCATGTCGGCGACAGCAGTGGTCTTTGCGTCACTGGCACATTTGTAAGAGTCTGCCCTTGCAAGCGGTGCACTGAGGTGATGAGATGTGTAGGTGCAAGTGTCTACTTCCTTACGTCTTGGTGTTAGCCGAGAGCCTTTACATATTGAATACATAGTATTCCAATGTAATGCCCCCTCTTTCTCCTTTACATTGCAGTTAGGTCAGACACATACACAGACACATAGATACTGTCGATTTCATCTCATGAAAGCAAACTGGGTGCAACAGTCATAATAAGCTACATTGGGCAGAAAAGATTTCTGGCTCAGATTACAAGTGCACATTGTTCTTTGCTCCAGCTGAGGGAACAAGAACATGCCAAATATTACACAGCTTTTTAGTGTTTCAACAACAAAGTGGCTCAGCTCCCTGCTGTTCATTGACCACTGCATTCCACATGGTCACACCCAGCTTCGGGGACCTTGGGCCAAAGTCATCCAACTCTGTTCCCTGAAAAAATCAGAATACTTGGGAAAGCCCTAATGACAACCCAAGTGTTTTTAAAAAAAAAAAAAAAAAAAAAAATGGGAGGCCAAGGCAGGAAACCTGGTTGAAGCCAGCAGTTCTAGATCAGGCTGGACAACATAGTGGGACCCTGTCTCAAAAAAAAAAAAAAAAAAAAAATGGGAGGAGGGGTGGATATTAGATTTTGTAGAGTTAATTCTTACATTAGAAAGATCCTATCCCATGCAAATTGGAGAAAAATGACTTCGACTCTAAGATCAGTCAGCATCAGTCATTGCAGGAGCCTTTTTGGAAAAGATGAGATTTGCAAGGGGGGCTGTTAGGTTATGGGAACGGAGGAAGGCTTTTCAAAAGTGGACTGGGTGGAAGATGGATACTATTCAGGCTGCTTTAAATACCAGAGAACAGGTGGCTTATAAGCAACAAATTCAGTTTTCATAGCTCTGGAACCTGAAGTCCAAGATCAAGGTGTCTGGTGAGGGGCCTCTTCCTGGTTCACCCACGGTTAACTTCTCTGTGTGTCCTCACATGGCAAGCAGGAAGGGAGCTCTGGGGGGGTCTCTTCTAAGGGCACTAATCCTATTCATGAGCACCCTACCCTCGTGACCTAATCCCTTTCCAAAGCCCCCACCTCCTAATACCATCCAACGGAGATTACATTGCAACATGTGAATTTGGGTGGGAAGGAGGATACAAACGTGTTCTGTCGTAATGTGGAGAGCTAGAGAATGAAGCATCTTGAGCACCTACTGTATACTGACGGGAGCTGGACACTGTATGCAAGATTTCTATGGAGAAGTGATTTGCCCTAAATTATGCGCTTTGTGGTTCCTTTCTGTTCTACCAGGTAGCCTCTGAGCAGAACAGCCTGAGCTAACAAGGCACAGTGGCTGGAAAGCTAGAGGCTTGTTGAATGGAGAGAGGATCTGGCCTGGCTACTGAGATCCTAAGAAGGAAAAGGGCAAATGGGCACTAGGAAGGACCCTGGAGTTCAATTATTTCCACAGGTTCACTCCTCTGTAATGGGATTTTCCTGTGGCCATGAGGCATAGGAAGATAAATAAAACACATGCCTGCCACCAGGCTTTGAGGCCAGAAAAAGGACCCCCCTCAGTCACTGGCTACTGGCCACCCTGGATGGGAAGGGTGGAGAGTGGGTGGTGGTACCCCTTAGGCATCTGCCAGCTGTTGTCTGCAGAAGAGGTCAGGGTAAGCTCTTAGCAGCCCAGCCTGCAGCTGCTGGACTGGGGAAGGCGCCTAGCCCGGCACTAGCAGCTTCTGCAAGGACGCATTACCCTGTTTGTCTTCTTTTAGAGTCGTCATTAACTTTCTTACAAACAAGGTTCTTGAGATTGAGATTCTTATCTCTCACTTTCATGTCCTCAAAAGCATCGGATGATTGACCTAGTAAATATCTCAAGGAAAATCCAAGGATGGATGGATGAGTTATGTTAGTGTTTACAAGCTAGTGTGAAAATTCTTAGACACATGTTCACTTTCTAAATGACACCTTTTTATATTTATGTGGTCTCAATAAATACTCTGATCAGGGAAAAAATGTAAATGTATGCTTTATCAAAAAGATACAAAGGGTTAAATCATTGCAAAATCCTCTGTAGGTCACATTCTTTCTACAGGCAATTTAAGACTAAAGTTTTTCCTCCAAATGTAAATTACAGTAAATATTTTATCTTGTTCTTGCCCCTCATCTCACTTATGAGTCATTGTGTGGAAACAAGCCTGGTTGGCAGAAAAATCGGGACTGGGAAGAGCTGCTGCGATTTCCAAAGGGGCTCCTCGTGTTAACCGAATGACCAGAAGAGGGCAGTGCAGACCCAGACACTGAATTTTGCCCTGAAGAAACCAAAGTCGGGGAACTTGATGAGGGACAGCTTGGCTGGGGGAGGAAGTGGCTCTGAATTCCAGACACAACGTATTGTCTGCTGCCTCACCCACTGCTCAGGCTGAGTGGCATGGTTGGGTCACTGTAAGTGTTCCTCTGCTTGGGATCTGCCTTTCTGTGCTTCCAGGTTTGCTGCTGTAAATCAAAGTGTCTGACACAGGTCTCAGTTTAGAGTTTGTTTTGTCAAGGTTAAGGAATCGTTCCTGGGAGACAGGTCTGTGCCTTTCTCCAAAGATGATTTTGAGGACTTCAATATTTAGAGGGGAAAGGACAGCTACTGGGGAAAAGACATTTTTTAAAGATGTGAGTACATTAGAGCCAAACAGTTGCGTTCTTTTGAGTCTTTGAGTTTTTACATGTGAGAGGGTAGAGGAACAGTCACTTATGCATTCATCTAGCTCAGTGGTTCTGCACTTTTTCCTAAGATAAAATAAACATAGGGCAGAGGAAGCAATCAGATATGCATTTGTCTTGGTGGGGCAGAGGGATGACTTTGAGTTCTATTCTGTCCTGTATCTGTGAAGAGAAGCTATCAGTGTACTTTGTCAGGGTGAAATTCAACAAATCTGTTTTAGGGTTGAGACACTGGGGGACCCTACAAGGAATCTCTCAGTAGGCAAATAGGGAGGGAGAATTTTTTTTTTTTTAATCTTTGTGGCTATCTCACTTAGAAATAAAATGGGAGACAGGTTTGCCTGACCCAGTTCCCAGCTTCACTTTTCCCTTTAGCTTAGTGATTTAAGGGTCTTGAAATTTCTTTTTCTTTCATACTGCCCCGTGGGCCGGGCCCAATCTCGGGCCTGCTGTTGCGGAGAAGCTCAGTGCAGCCTGGGTCTCCCATAGGTCACAGGGCATGCAAACCTCTCCTCAGAGCTGAGTGTGTGGTTCCAGTCAGGGATGGGGCTCCAGCCAGTCCTGGGGGTTGGGGGGGGGCAGTCAAAGCTAAAGATGGGGACATTCTGAGGACCAGGGCTAGGTCTGATATGTTGATTGCTTGAGTGGGCAACATAGAGCAGTGTTTCCTTAAAATCCCCCAAAGGTAGAAATCATTCCATTCCCAACCTAATCCTTTCCTCTGTATCCCTTTCACTCTGGTGGGGGACTCCTTTGCCGCAGAATTCTTTCTTGGGAGCAACAAAGGGCTGCAAAATGCCAGGTCCCTTTACCAGGCAGGGGCCTGTCTGCCGTCACTCCATCGTTTCCAGGACCCGAGTGTGAGGCCTGGAACCTGCCTACTGCTTTCTGAGGAAGTGGGATGAGGATTGGACTCTCATGGGAGAACTCTCCATGGCTTCTACCAACCCTGGGGCCTGTCCCAGTGGATCCTAGAGGCAACAGAAGACTCAACTGAGCCATCCTGCTCCAAGCCAGCTGCCAGCTCTTCCCCACCCAGTCATGTCTGGTTCTCGGCTCTGGAGCCATGGGGCAGGCTGGGCTGAGGCCTGGGCTTTGGTGAGAGTGGCCCACTGGTTCCTGAAGATATGGAGCCTGCCCCTAACCGCAAAGATAAATGAGGACTGCAAAAGGACCAACCAGGTCCCCACTGTCAGATGACTTCTAGGTCTGGAACCCCTGGGGAGCCAGGAGTCCTGGACCATCCTGGGGAAAGCTACTCCGGTTTCTGTAACACTGCCCTGTGGGCCAGGCCCAAACTCGGGCCTGGCGTTGCCACGATGCTCAGTGCAGCCTGGGTGTCACACAGGCTACAGGGCACGCCGACCTCTCCAAGCTGAGTGTGAGGTTCCAAGCAGGGATAGGAATCCAGCCATTCCCTGGGGGGCCCAGTCAAAGCCGAGGATGGAGATTCTCAAGCCTGGGGCAAGGGAGGACCCAGCCACCTCCTTCTCAGCCAGCTGCTGGTTTCCATGCCACTCTTCACAGACCATCAACAGCATTTGATCCAGATGACCGTCCTCTGCTTCTAGAATAGAAACCCTTTCTTACCTTCCCTATCACTACCCTCCCCTGGCTTTCCTCTTAAATACACATTCTGGATTTCTGCTGTCAACTGGCATGATTCCAATATATCCTCATCAAGAATTTTCCAGAATTAGACTTGAATTAACAGATTGGCAAAGGCATAACATGTTCCAAGCAGGGTAAGAATGAAACTGTACAGCATCAATAATAAAGACCAAGCTTAAAGGCAACCAAAGAAGGAAAAAAGAGTCAGGCTATTTTAATCTTCAAAAACAATAAATGTTAGGAGCAATGATGGTGTAAAAGTGCTGAAGAACATCACTGCCTGACTAACATAGCCACTTCCTGAACGTAGTCCTATAAAGACTGAATGCTTGCCCCTACGCAGAACTACTTTAAAAGATTGGTTTCCAATCTTTCTTGTTGAAATTAAATATTTTAACCAAAGAAGTATATTGATAGAGCTCAGTAAGCGCAAACTACAAACAACTGTAATAACTATATTTAGAATTTTAAATAAGATATGTCTAAAGGAGTAGACAACAGATTCTAGAAATGTGAATCTTGGAGAAAGTTACACATGCTCAAGCATGTATCTTGTTTAGGAGGAGGAAAGAAGGATGAGCAACTTAATTTAGGGAAAAATAAAATGTATTTTGTTAAAATTCTAAAAGTAAACAACACAATTAGAATAGAATGCATATTGCATATTAGCAGAAGAACAGGAAGGGAAATAATGCAACGAAAGGCCAAAAAAAAACGGTGAGCAGGTACAGGGGGTAAAACGCAGAAAAGGCAAGGCATATAGAATGTAAGATAACAAAATAAGCTCAAAATATCCTCAGTCACAGTGACTAACCATAGACTATGGCCATCTAAACACAGGCTATCAGTTTGGATTAAAAAATTTTTCAGCAATATGTTATATAGAAAACATATGCCTAAAAAATAGACAGTTCTTCCACTTTGAGGACACACCCCCATTAAAAATGTCTAATGTTAAAGCTTTAAATAGACATGATTGATTAGTATGGTAGCTGATTTGTAGTCCATTTTCTGACTTTGTAATGTCGCCTTACACAGTTCATGAATGGAAGAAAACAGTCTTTGCTCAGTATAATCTGTATAGTAGTAATTTAAACTAATGATTTATGTTTAAAATGAGTCCCTCTTGGAAAACTTCTTTCTGTGCTAACATTTCCCTGCTAATATGAAACTTTCTGAAAGCTGTATCAGGGCCTATTAGGTTACTAATATTTTAATACTGATTTACTATATATTTTTATTTAAACAATCTTTTATTATCCTTATGACTTATTAAAAATTTTAGTTTATTTCAAGGAAAAAGAAGCATTCAAGGAACTTCTCCCCTCTTATCTCACTCCTGTTTTATTCACAATGGAATGAATGGAAATGGGAAGAAACATTAATATAAGTACAATTCTGGAAATGTATTTTTGGAAAAAAAACTGAATACAAATAGCATTTTAAAAATCTGCATAACCTCTGGCTATGGGTTTTCTCTATCGAGTGACTGCAGATGATTTATGGGGGCTAGAAGATATTTTGATACCGATGTAAATTTTTCCTGTTAGTCTAGCTTTTTACTTTATAAATCTGAAAAACTGTATAAACTGAATAAACTTATGTTACTGCACACTTTAAAAAGGGGGCAAAAAAACTGCAGGTGAATGGGTAGAAATGGATATACCATGTGTACATTAACCAGAAAATTGTTGAACTATATTACTGCCAAAATAATGCTTTATCTTTTTTGCTGTAAATCTTAATAGAAACAGAGACATCCCTTAGTAGTAAAAATGAAATGCCATCTGCCTCTCCTTCCGTCTTCTCTGAGAACTGTTGAAAATTTCACACCCTTGGATCCAGCTCATTCAATTCTAAGTCTAGAAAAACTCTTGCACATGCAAATAACAAGATCCTCATGAGATGCTGTTTGGAATAACTTCAGAATGGAAACTACATACGTTGCCACAGGGAGGACAGCGGCTATGCCTGGCCTGTTCCTATGATGTAATATACAGCAATTAAAAGGGAATAACCTAGATCTAAATGTACAAGCATGAATAAATAGCACATTGAACTACTTCAGAAACAAAGGCAGAATGATAAATCTAGTGTGATGCCATTGATGGAGCTTAAAAACACACAGGCACACATACTAAATAGTGTTGATGGATATTTAGCATAAGTAAAGAAACAAAAATGGTACGGATAAATACAAAGTTCTCATTAGTGACTGCCTCTGGAAGGAGAGAGGGAGGGAAATCAAATACCACAATGGAGACCAAATTTCATCTGTTATGTTCTTTCATTTAAAAAGTTATCTGAATCGAGCATAAGAGCATATTGTTATTCTGGGGTGGACACAGAATTTGTTGTATTGGTCTCTGTAACTTAGTGCACTTATTTTAAAAATTCATGATAAAAGGATGCCTTTTCTATATCTTCCCCCTTCAAATAACCCTCCTACCCACCAGTCCCTAGGGAAGTCTATGAGTAGATCAGCCTTCAGGTGAGGCCTGATCAAGTTGTTCCAATGACAATGCGAAGGACCCTGTTGCCTTTTGTTGTTCTCCTCTGCCTCCCCTGTTGTCTGATTCATCTTGAAAATCCCTACCATGTTCTCTGAACAGCTCCAGTTGTTTCTCTCATAACTGCAAGTGACTGTAGCACCTGCAAGCCTCACAATCCCATGTCATGCTTTCCAGGGGAGGAGAGAGGGCCTCTCCAATAAGCTTCCTAGAAATAGACTTCTCACATGGCCTGTGTACCTGTCCCTGAGCCAGCCTCTATAGCCAGAGGAATGGGTGATAACGCCATGTGGACTGGTTTATCTGGACGCACCCCTGAGCCTAGGAATATGGGCGCCCAAACAGTGTGTTTGATCATGAGGTGGGCAGTTTCCATAAAACAAAAGCAGGGTTCTTGGAGGGAGCTGAGGGCAATGGAGGCTGAACCAGCAGTTACAAATGTTTACTTTGTTAACCACAGATCCCTTAACACCTTAATTACACCCTATCACACACCATATGTGGCTGATTTTTTTAGTATTCTCCACCTGACCATGAGGACAAAAATGTTTCTGGTTCATTCTTGATGGCAAGCTGTGCCCTCAGTGCCTCTACCACACAGTTCCCATTAAGAAATTTTTAAATGGAGGGGTAACGGCCATCCATCTAAACAGTGACCTGAATACTCCAGAGACCACACGACATCACTTGAAAACAGGGACCTCAGAGATCTCTGGGTCTCTGTACTACAGGCCTAAGTCTCGTAAAACTAAAAAATATATTCCTGTGATGACAAACAGATAAATGCGGATTATATCCAGCACTTAGTTTCCAAGTCCCTCTCTCACTTGAACCTCAGAAATGTGTTCCTAAGATCTTATGTTTAGGGCAAATAGCTTGCTTTTTTCAAACTTTCCCAAATTAGTTAAGCCTGCAGCATCTCTCCACCCTAACACCTTCTCTACCACCCCTTCTTAAAATGTTGGGTAGCGCTGAACTGCTAGAACACTTTGGGGATCCAGCGAAGGGGAGGTTAAGTTAGATATTCAGTTTGGGCTCAGTGGGTTTCACACACGAGTGTGTACCATTGCTTCCTTATACAGTTATACTCGCATTCTGGGAATACTCCTGTTGTTCATTCAGCACTATGCACAAAGGCAGAGAGAGGGCCAGAGATCAGACCATGTCTATTAAAATGTCCTGCAGTGCCTGGCAGTGCACAGTGCTGGAGAAACAAAGCTGGATGTGTAGGGGGCCAGGAGCTAGTCATCATATGTGTAAAACTGTAATTGGAAGATTGTTTTCATTGGTGCTGAGTCCAAATGTTCAATAATAAAACACACGGTTTTTATTAACTATGTGACTAAATTCCATCACTTTCTTTGCATAAAATTTAAATATAAAAGTCATCTAATAAAGAGATGATCAAAGAGGATGCATCCAAAACAAGCAAAAAGCATCAGAGTAATGAATACAAAGATGTTTTTCTGGGTTTCATAATGTGTATGATAGTTGTCAAGTTTTCTCATTCTAAACACCCTTATTTTTCATACCTAATTTTGAATTTAAAATTTTTCATTTTATATTAAAGATTACTCCCCAAATCATGAGTTTCCAGCTTCACAAAACCTAAATCTGCCTTTGTTCATACCGGATAAAAATAGGCCACACAGACTGCCAAGTAGGTACAGTCTTGGAACTGTCTGTGGTGCTGGACCTAAGGTTCACTTGGCTCTCTCCATGGTACTTACTGCCCAAGCCAAAACTGCTCCTGGTGAATAGCTGGGTTGATTAAAGGAAGTCAGGTTTAATGTCATAGAAATGGATGCTTTTGTACATGGAAAAAGCATCTCAAGAGGGTTAAGGAGAACACTACAGATGACTCTCAAGTATTGGGGACAACCAAAAGATAGGGACACCAAGAGTGTCAGCTCAAGGAGAACTCACCCCAAGGTACGCCTGAGTCTACTTCAGGGACAGAGGGGAGGAGGGGCCTGGGGTGAGGGAGGAGAAGGACCTAGAATATAATACGCTGCAGGTGGGGGGCTCTCTTGGAGGAGGAAGAAGAGGGTGATGGAGGGGGGTGGTCCTGAGAGGGCCCTGAGGGTCAGCCAAAGGCCCTGCCCATTGCATTGGTGGGAGATTTGCTGACTGAAGCTGAGATCTCACTGCAAAGTCCCCATTAGCTGAGAGCATGTATGAATCGAAACAAACACATGATGTTTTTGTACAGGTCTGCTAACTGCTAAGGACTGCTTCTCTGGCCTAGAAAGAGCACATGGAAGAACTCTTGGTGACTGGGTTTCACACAGAGAATTTATAACCTCGCATTCAGGACAGTGGCAGGTTCATACCAGAATAACTACTGCAATGGGATATCCACAAGGGCACAGTATAACAAGGTTGGGAGGCTCAGAGCATCTACATGAGTTCATTTGAGGGCAACTGACAGTCAGAAATTATAAGACCTTCATCTCTCCCAAGCCCCCATCACTACTCTGAGGATCCCCCAAATTAAAAAGAGACTACTTAATGTAGAAAGCACCAGGGCACAGAATCCACTCGGGCTGCAGCCATGAGAGTAGAACATACCAGAAATGGTGCAGACATGCTCTCATCCCTTGAAACTAGACGAGGTTTCAACATGTCGGAAGACACAGCTCCCCACTTCTGATCAGGGGGCTTTGTGGTCCAGGCTGGAGACTGTATTCCCGGGTTTGTTCCCAATATAGTAAAATAGGACAAACATATAGCCATTATGACTCTGGTTTTCCACAGGTGTTGGATAAACCCAACCCACCACAAAGGGCTGCCCAAAGATTTGGAGATTATGACACAAACTGTCAATCAACATCCCTTCTCTCCTTCCAATGTTAAGGTTGCACTGCATTGCCTGCCTTGCAGTGAGGTGTAGCCATGTGACTACACATTGGATAATGCGATGTAAGCAGATACAGGCCTCTTGGAAGATGGCTGAAGAAGAATATTTTGCCTTCTCCCATTTATCCCTAAGTCCAGTGACATCCAGAGCTCCAGGGGGCCCTGAAGCTTAGGGTGCCCTCAAGACTAGAACTCACCTGCTAAAGATGGAGGATAAAAAGAGAAGTTTGAGTCCTCTGAGACACCACAAAGCCACAACACCTGTTGCGGACTGTCTACCTCCGACTTCATATGAGAAGTAAACTTGTGTCTGCTTTAAGCCACTTTTTATTGGAGTTTTTGCTGTCCTCTCACTGAACTTGATACCAATTGATTCAGAGATGGTCTGATACTTATGCTGGTTGAGATGAATGGACATCTGCAGGCTGATTTCCTCTTGGAACTCTTTGCTTTCTATTCTAAGACAGTAGTCTGAGAGAAAAAAGGAAATTAAAGTTCCTGCTGCAAATGTCTATGCTTGTTCTCTGCCTCCTGGAAAGGTAATCATTGCCCAGGCCCAGGATTCACAGACAAGAGACTATGATGCCCTTCCAGTGCCCTCAGTCAGAACCTGTAGAACAGTGGATCTTAAAGTGCTCTCTCAAGACCAACAACAGCCACAGCTGAGAACCTTTAAGAAATATAAATGGTCCAGCCCTACCTCAGACCTGCTGGATCAGAAATTCTGGGGGTGGGTCCCACAATCTGTGTTTTAACAGCCCCTTAGGTGAGTCTAATACAAGATAATGTCTAAGAATCACTGGGTTCCCAAGAGGAATTACACACAGTACCAGCAAAACAGCATCATCAGGAACAGCCAAGATTCAAGGCATTTTTTTGAGGGACTTGGGAGAAATGAGGGCTTAGTCCATCAATGTTGGGGAGAAGACAGAGGAAACAGGATTTAATAAACGTTCACATGGACTAAGGAGTTTGATGACCTTCACTGTTCCCAAAACCTTCAAGTTTAATGTGAAAGTCAAGCCCTTCAACTAACTTTTGGCTCTTACCTTAGCTTTTGGACGTGTCCTCTTTCAAAGAACAAAATATATGGCAGCTCAATTCATTAGGGTCACTTCAGTGAAAATAATATTTTTCTAAACACTAGGGAAGTCTTCTGTAGGCTCTGCTGGCTGCTCCTGACACACAAGGAGACTAATTTTCAGCCTTTGAGCATAAGTTCGATTTTGGAAGCAGATCAAAATATCTGCTAAGTGTGGGTCATATAACATAGCCTGGTCATCTCCTTTAGAACTAAAAGAAGAGGTGGACTTGGAGAAAAAGGAGCAGACACAGCCTCTGAAAGCAGAACCAGCATCCCAGCTTGGGAACAAACCCCTGGACACCTGGGGGCTTCTGGTGACATATACAGTGCTAGCTGGTTGCAGGGCTCACATGCTATTGGGGCTAAGATCCATCTTTCCATTGACTTCTTCAGAGTGGACCACCTGATCATGGAAGAAAGCTGGCCCTGCATTGATGTAGACCTCAGGCCGGTTTGAGTAGGCATTTATTCCCAAGATTTTATTGTTATGTTTAGAAAATCTCCGGGCTTGTGAGCCTGACTCTCCAGGTAGAATCCAGAAAAGTCCAATTTCCAGTCTTCCTTGTAGTAAGGACACAGCAATCCAATGGTGTTACGTGAGACTTTGATTCGGAAGTGGGCAACTTGAGGAAGAGGACTGAAAATAGAATCTGATTTGATAGAACAGCAGCAAACCTCTCTGCTTTCAAAGGTGGCAATAATTGTGAGGTCACGTCCCTGGCATGGATGAGACATCACTGGGGTGGCAGCAGCAACAGTGGCAGCAGTTTTGTCATCAGTCATGTGGTACGATATGGCTTCAGATACCTTTTCTAGTTTCTCCAACCTTATGAGAATTCTATGACCAGCTCAATGCCTTTTTCATAAACTCCTTTTCTGTCTTAGTCAGAATTATCTTTGTTGCTAGCAACTGAACATTATGACCAACATGAAAATGGACACTGGGATAATGACAGTCAACAGAACCTTGAGGAAATGAGGATTATTTTGAATTGGTTATCTGGTCTGGCTGAGATTGGTGGCTCAGAATATCCAGAAGTATTAGGGGATGGGACCCTGGAAGCCAAGGGTGTACCTGTAGTTACCTACGATGAAATGCTCCCTGCAGTCAAGGCTTTGGGATATCTGGTAGGTACTCCCGAGGTACAGGATGAAGGTCATGATTCCACTCAGTTTCCATGATCCCTGGAGATCCTTTGAGGCCAAGACTTCTAATTTACTTTTTGAAGTCCATCCTAGGTTCACTCAGGCCCACTCTCATATTTCTCCTTTGGAATCTTAAAGGCCACTCGGCCTTGTAGACTAGATTACTCTGGGATGGTCAAATTTGGGGCAGTAGTACTCTCCCCTTCCACCTCCTTTCCTCCCTTACCTCCACTTCTGCCAAGTTACAGCCACCAGGAAAAATGGTAAAACATTTATTGAGTCATCTACAGCAGTGTGACATCCTTAAAATCCTGGACAAGATTGTGAGCACAGCATTAATGGCGGCAGCGGTAGCAGTAAGGTCTGTGGGGCTTGTCTTTATTGTGGGAGATGAAACTCAGGCTGGTCCAGCTCCTGTGAGTGAGCCAGGAACCATGTCTGAGACGCCAGGGGCTGCACCACTCTAGCCCTGACAGAGGCAAAGCTACAGAAGACGGACATCAGATAAGACACATATAGCCAAGTACAGACACATCCCAAGACTGAGTTCAGAAGAAGGAGGAATGGACACAACACCCACTTGGGAAATGTCCCAGATCCTGAAGTTTCCTTGCAGTGGCAAGGAAATACTGCTATCACCCATATGGAAGTATGCTCACTCTGATCCCAACAGAAAACTGAATCAGCTGATGCAGATGAAGCTAGAATTCTGTGTCCATCTGAGCCATCTGGCCTCCCCCTTACTCCTGATGCTGGTGGTTTTACAAATGGGGCAAAAGTTAACTCAGGAGGGCTCGAAGCAGTAGGCAGACAGCAAGGAGTCCCTTTCAGCCGTCTTCATCCCAGTAACAAGCCTCCATCTGTATTGTTTCTAAAATCTTTTCACATACAAGCCATCTCATCTCAACCGTATCCTTGGCCTGTGGGACTAACAATGTCAACCATGTCCTCCCAATTACTCAGAAGACCGAGGCCCAAAGAAAGTAAGCCCTGGATCACAGAGCAGGTGGCTAAGCCAGGGTTGAAAAGTAGGTCTCCCCGTTCCACACTGACTCCACTGCTTCTCCCACAGTAGAGTCCTGGACAACCTTCTGTCACCAGAGCCCCTCTCCTGTGCAAGGTTACATATATACTGCATGGCTGCTTTGAGTGTCACATTCTGCTCATGTGTAGGGCTGTGCATATATGTGAGCCACTTACTCAGGTTTATAAAACATACTGGATCCCACCATGGTGGCAGGCACCATGCTGTGTTTCCTCGTCAGCCCAATGGGGAGGTTTGACCTACAGATGTCCAATATTCCTCCCAGCTTTAGCATTTTGTAAGCCTCCTCAAAGACATAAGGAGAATGAGTCAAGGTCACACAAGCCAGGAGCAAAGCTTGAAGCCCAAGTCCCTGCTCCTTGGTCAGGGCTCTTCTAGCTGACTTCCGTGGTCCCTGGGCTCCAGGAAGACTTTATGATAACAAAGTATTAATACTTGCTGGCTTCACTTTGGAGTAGCCATGAAGGAGGCAAGACTATCACTCAAAAAGAGACCCCTTGAGCTTTCCCTTCCACAAAAGGTGAGGGTCAGATGAGAGAGGTGAGTGGGCATCCTTGACGGGGATTGTACATACAGGTGTGTCTCAAGCCTCCGGCTTCGCTCTAGTTCCCTGGCCTTGCTCAGCAAAGAACCCAGCTTGGAGGGGGCTGAGTTAGGAGTCACTGTAAGCCACTGGATGTGTCAAGCAGGGTAACAGAGCTACACACTGGCACAGAGAATGTGGCTTAGCATTAAGTGGGGAGTCCTTAAGTCTGCAGTGCTAGGGGCCACCACAGGGCCACTGAACAACAGCCACCCACATTCCACACTTAGACCCCTTCTCTGGCTCCCTGACAGCCTCAGCATCCTTGACTTGGAATCCCATTTCCACCAGGATGAGAGTCCTGCCCTGACACTCTCTGCCTACTCCCTTGCTGGACAGTTGTGACAGGGAAAGAGATTTCTTCATCCCAAGAATGATTGGCATTATATAATCCCAATTCAGCCCCTGTGGGTGAGTTTGGTCCTTCAGGATTGCACAAAATGAAAACCCCCTTCCCAGGAATGGAGTCTCAACAGGGATGAAGTCTGACAAGGCTGCTCCTCCCCAGCCCCAGTTTTCCCAAGTCTCTCACGCTGTCTTCACATGACGGGATTTCTTAGCCTTTCCTGGCCCAGGCAAATACCACAGTTCTGGGGCCCATTTCAAGTAGATGGCTGGTGTTTAGACGGTTCCAGAGATGCTTTGGGCTATATACAAATCATCTAGCCTTATTGCCCATTTTACAGATTTGAAGACAGGGTCAGAGAGGGGAGAGTTTTACACAGACCTTATGCTGTCCACCTACTGCCTGTGACCCTGATGGCCAGAACCTCCTGGAACACTCAGAATACATCAGGTACATCTGCTCACAAGACTGGCAAAAATTCAGACAGGAAAAACCAGAGAATAGGAACCAGCAACCTCTATGAGGACACAGGGCCAGGGCTCAGGAAGCAGCACAGTGCATTGGGTTCAGGGTTGATTTTGTTTTTGCTGTTTTGCGATGATGTCTCTATAATGCCAAAGTTTCTTCTTCCACAATGAAACAGACCTGCTGCTGGGAGTGTTGATGAATGAGTGGGGTCCATCCCCAGGGGCTGCTCCTTGGATCTGGAGGAGCCACCACATCCCAGCCAGGTATATATGACTGACTGTACGTCAGGCCCGGGGCACCTGTTCAAATGTCCGTGACCTAGTTCTTCCTTCTAGTCCACCAGCTTCCACTGTGGTGTTCAAATGGAAGGGACAGAAGGTCCATTTCTAAGAAAGGGAAATAAATGGCATTCTGTTCATCCCTCTACACACACACACACACATTCTCTCTCTCTCTCTCTCTCTCTCTCTCGAACCTGATATGAGGCACAATGATGCATGCCCTTTTACCTGCCTTGGCTTTGAACTGGAAAATCACAGTACAGGGCAGGGAGCAACGTATTCACAGTCATAGCAGTCTGAACACAACTGGGGTACAGTGTAGTTCCCTGAACCCCAGTCCATGGCTCCTTCCAGGCAGCCCAGCCCCGTTAGTGTCCAAAGTGCAAGATGGCCACAGAACCGCTGCTTCAGTAATACACACTAGTGCAGGCGGAGGGGACCATGAGGTCAGGTGCAGGGTAGAAGGGCCACTGCACACTCCATGATCAGTCTGAGTCATCAAGCATGCCCGGGAAAGGTCAGGTACCTCCTTTCTTCCTCGGGCTTTGCCAAAGACTCGGACTTATTTGACTGGCCAAGGACACGGGCTCCTCTCTAAATTACAGCAATAAGATCCTTTTCCAGCCACTCTGAAAGCCTCTCCAGAAACATTTTCCCAAGTCCCCCAGGCCCCTTCCTCTTCATAAAATGAAGTAACAATCCTCTTCCACCCAAAGTCCCCAAGCATTCCAGAACATCATGAGACAAGTCTGCAAACAGAACTTGGACAGGAGTAACACCAAATGCTGACGTGGAAAACTAGGCCACACAGGGACCATGTGCTCCAGCACTTCCCTCTACCTCCCCAGCTGGGCACTGCCTTATTTTACATTCTCAGGCTGAGGGTTTGCAACCTGCAGCTGGGGGCCCAGGGGCAGGTGGTGGGAAGCAAATGCCCCATCAGAATGGGCATGGTGGGTGCAGCTTCTCCTCCTGACACCCTAGTAGTCCAGGGTGAGTCAAGATCAAGGGCATACAAGGGACATCTTTGCAGAGGTCTCAGATTTCAATAGTTGAGTCCAGGCCCAAGGATCTGGTGTCTGGGACACCTTATCATCCGTGGGGGTGGGGGTGGGGGTGGGAGAGCCCTGGGCCCCCGACTCAGGCGCATGGAGGCGAAAGGTGATTGAGGATGCACTGACATCACAGGCAGGCGGCTGGTTCATCCTAGTCATGGCTTTGACTTAGGGGAAATGAGGAGGGCTTAGGGGCTCTCTGTGGTGGCATGGTTGGAAACAGCTTCTGGAAGGCATCCATGGGGGTAGGAGAGGTGGGCGGGAGGTAACTAGAAGAACCCCGCCCATCTTGAGCTGGGGTTAAAACAATGCAGATGGCAAAGGTTTTCTTCCATGGGTCTCCCAAACTGTGTCTCTTTCCCAATCACAGCCACATTTCTGGCTCTCAGCTCCTCTTGGATCAAATGAAAAGCACCAGAACTTTCCTTGACCTACAGACTCCCCACCCAAACTGAAGTCTCTGATGAGAAGAGCCTTGGAGCTGTCCCACTGCCCTGGGACCCAGGAGCTGAGCACCCAGACACCAAGATGCTGGGCGAGTGCCAGGATATGTGCACCAAGGGGCGTTCCGGCCACCCGAGCTGGCCCTCTGCTGGGCTTCAGGGACTTGGGCCCAGGACCGAGAAGAGCCCCACGGTAGCATGCACGCTCGAGGGGTCACATCCAAAATCAGATGATGAGGGGACTGCTGGGGCAGGTACCACCCCAGCTCCCACAGGCAAGTGCTCTCCAGCCTTAGCTCACAAGGCCTCACAGCTGGGGTCAGGCCATCGCTGAGGCTGACCGAGACGCAGATGGGTGGAGCTGAGACCTGGCTGGAGGTGAGAAGGGACACTGGGGCAAAGGGGAAAGGGATGGGACAACTTCTCCAAATTTGAGGAGTATTTACATGTCTGGGGTCAGGGCCCAGGGGACCACAGTGGGTGGGCCCAGTACCAAAACGAGGGGGCAATCCTAGTCTGTGCCCTGCCTCCTTCTCCCCCTCGGGGAGGCAAGCTTCCCGCCCAGGGCCTGCCCAAGGGGAGGGAGGAGGCGCGAACATGCGTGGGCTGGCGCCTGCCTGCAGTCCCAGCCTGTGGATGGAGGAGAGGAGGAGGGGAGGACGGCTCAGGTGGCCAGGTTGTCAGCAGGGAGACCAGACATGCGGATTTGGGAGCTGCTCTTGCTCAGGATGGAGAGCTGAGTGCCCCCGTTCACCCCACTGCTGGCCAGAGACGGGTGTCGGTGCTTGAAGTCCACAGCGAAGTAACGGTTCACCTTCCAGCTTCGCCATTTTCGCTTGATCTCTGCTTGTACCTGCAGGAAGCAAACTGGGCGGTCACTTCCAGGTAGACCACCTCTCCAGCCTCCAGGCCCTGTCCTGGCCTGGGGCCCTTCCCAGGCTGGCACTGCCACCCCCAGCACCCTTCCCACTACCCAGTTGCAGCCTGCAGCCCTCAAGGTCTCCAATGGGGGGCTTTTAGCAGCTATGGGCAGGCTCTGAGGAGCTGACCTGAACAGCCCTTCCCCTGCCACTTGCTGAGCAAGACTCTCTAACGGCTTCCTGTTTTCAGGCCAGGCAGAGATGAGTGCATCAGGTCTTTCAAAGAACCTTTAGCAAGCAGGGCAGGCGGCTCAGGGAAGGACAGCCACTCTTGGCTGAGCCATAAGAGTGGACTAGACATTAGAATCACCTGTGAGGGGGCTTTAAAAATTCCAGATGCCCAGGCCATACCCCAGAACAATTACATCAAAATCTCTGCACAGAACCCAGATGTGGTATTGTTTTAAAGCTTCCCAGGCGACTCCACTGGGTAATCAGGGTTGGGAACCGCTAAATAACGCACCCCTCTGGGTAAACACACCCAGGTAGCTCTTAGCATGGTGAGTGGGGGCCGTGCCAAGTCTCAGCCTCCATGTACTTTCTCAGCCAAGTACCTTTGTGCAGTGCACAGACTGCACAACTGGAGGCAGCGCCTGCACCCACCCTCTCCAGTTCTAGCTCCTGCTTCCACTGCAGACTCTGAACAAGCTACACTTCTGAGCTCTCCCGGCCACGACCTGCAGGGCCCTTTCTGCCTCTCCTTGTCCTAATCGGACCCTTCTGTTGTAGGTTGTTTGGGTGATCACAGAGCCCAATCTCTTTGTTCCTCAGATGCAAAAAGTGGGAGGAGCCTGGCAAGGTGACGCAGCTAAGACCCAAGCTCTGGCGCAAAGGGTCCTGACTACTCTCAAGCCCACCCTAGCCATTCAGTCCCCACCCCTTCCCCAGCATCTCTGTTCTACCTTGTGCTCAAGGGCTTCACTCCAACAGGCTAGAGGGAGCCCTCAGACCACAGCGCTGGAAATGGAGTATTACTAGAAAGTTCCAGGTCTCTCCCTGGGGTCTCTTCCAAATCCTCAGTTTCCACTCTACCAGGGGAGTTTGGGCCTGGCTAGTCAGCCAGCTGGGGGCAGCCCCGAGTGCTGGACAGCTCCTGGCTCAGCAGCTCTGCCTGTAGGTCCTACAGCATGACCTGTAGGTCCTGTGTCCTGTGCCCCGCCCTTCCTTATTGTCAATTCCTCCTCATCACGGAGTGTGTTAAGGGAGACCGTCTCCAGGGGATTTGTGCTCAGCAGAGCTGATGCTTTTACCAGGAGCTTTGCTCTTCAGGTGGGGCCTTAGCTGCACAGCAGGCAAAGTGGGATGGATTCCAGCACAGGGTGTGGGCGTCAGGAGGCCCTGGTACCACACAATGCCGGTAGCTGTGTGAGCAGCCCCTCCCCGCAGTGCTGGGAGCCTGGCAGAGCCCTGTCTGAGGAGTTAGTCCTATGTGGCCAACAGGTGGCTTTCCCATCTGCTCCCCAGAAAGCCCCACCCCCACCCCCACCCCCACTGCAAAGAAGCCAGTGGGCCAAAGTCTTACCTCACCATTCAGAAAACAGTAGAGAACAGCCACCACAAAGCCCTGGGAATAGAGGAAATGAGCCTGAGGATGCTTGCAAAGGAGCTTCTGAAATGCTGTTTGGGGCATGGAGGGGGTGACACCAGGAAGCAAGAAGATACCATGATCTGGATGGGGGCACCTGCTGGGGTAAGATGAGACACTTCTACTCTACCAAGATGGGCACACCCATAAGGCCACGTGGCTGGTGGCCAAGTCCTGTCCCACAGATACATTCTAGCTTTGGTTTTCACATTCCCGTGATCAAATTCTTCCCATTCCCAAGGGCCAGCTTTACCCCACTTTCTACAAGAAACCTTCCCTGAATGCCCTAGAATTTCTCTTGGCTCAAACCAGCCTGCAGGCTTCTGAGGGTAGGACTCTTCCAGAACAAAACAGATCTATGCTATCCTTGTCCACCATCTCCTCAATCTGCCCTCCCTGGGCCAGATACTCATACACAGCCATGCAGAACACCACACAGAGTGAGCAAGTACTTTGCACAGAGTATGCACTTAGCTATTCGCTATGGTCTTTAAATCTACACCAAACAAAGCAGGAGCATTTTCTTGAATACTGCAAATTAGTTCCCTGTGATCGCTGTGTTCTGTACTGTCGCTTGAAGGTATTGGAAGAATGACAGCTCAAAGACCCCAAAACTGGTCAGCGAGCACAGGGACAGGAGCCCTGGGCTCTGACTCCTGGGCTGGGGCTTTGGGTATGAGCCCGTGAGTCCAGTCTCAGGTGAGACCCATGCTCAGTCTCACCAGACTAAGAACCTGGGCCAGGTTAAATGGCCTTGAATTAAAATGGTAGAGAAGGTCAAATCAGATATGGAGAGTAACTTTGACCATGAAGATCAAATCCTAATTCAAACAGCTGGCTTAGGGAGATGTGCTTTCTCCCTGGACACTCCAGGAGTTGCCCCTGCCTTGATCCGCCTACTGCTGTTCCCGCCGGCTCATTCCTCACTGTGATTCACCTAGCCCCTTACTCATTTCCAGTCTATTCACTCCTCCAGGCACACAGGCAGCATTCTGCCAGCTTCTCATTCCCTCACTCACTCACGTCTGTTTGCTCATGCACTTGGGCAGCTTGCTGGGCTCTCTGCTGGGGACCTAGATATGGGTAGGAGAGAACTCCAGGAGTGCATGGCCTAGAAAGCTGAAATCAGGATGTGGACACGCTGGGCTCTTGAGGCCTCTCCACCCTGAACCCCAGGCTGCTGGGAGGTACCATCTCAGGTTGCCCAGGGTGGGGGCTGAGAGCGGGGCAGCTGTCTCAGGATACTCAGATGCAGTGATGGCCAGACACTGGTGTGTCCTCTTACAGGAGCCCCACGGGTGGACAGCAGACAGGGCTCCCTCATCACCTCTACTCTAGCACTCATTTCACAATCCAGGTTAAAGAGGCTCCAGCACCAGCTGCGGGTGAGCAACCCGGCCCTGGCTCCCAGTGAGTCCTGCCCTCCCCATGGGCCACACCTACCTGGAAAGAGCCCAGCCCCAGCTCAAACACGAGTCTTTCCCTTTTGCTGACATTCTCTGGGGAGAAGGCGAATACTGTGTAGTGGATTCCAAACAGTGGGATGAGCAGCAGGGTGGACCGAGCCAGCCGCCTGTCAGGAGAAAGCAAAACATCTGTTCTGGGCACTTCCAAGGCTCAGGGCCAGAGCCATGGAGGGCAGAGAACTCGGCCCCAGTCCTTTATTCTCTCCCCGAGCTGGGTCCCCTGTCCACAGACCCGTCAGCATTCTCTTCCAGTGCAAGTGTCCTGGGCTGCTAGGACTCTCTGGGATATTGGCGGTGGGGGGCATCCACAGTCTGCAGGCCACACAGTCAGTAGCCTGTAGAACCACTGAAAATGATTTACAAGGACCCCTTGTGTGACATGTAAAACCCCTGGGAAAAGCAAAATCAGGACAAAACACAGGGATCAGACTGAGAAGGCTTGAGGGAAACACGGGGTGCTCAGGCAGAGCAGCCTCTCCTGTTCTGGAAGGAAGCCCCCTGTGCCTGAAAGGAGCAGCCCTCGATGGGCCACAGAAACAGTTGGCTCTTCAGAGTCTGGGGCTAGCCCAGACACTCACCAAATGTTGGGGAGTTGCTGATGACAGGGAGGGAAGGAAGGCACAGTGAGTGGACCACAGAGGAAGAAACTCAGGAGGAATCCTAAGAGGAACTTACTGACCCTGGGCATCGGCAATCTCCATCTGGGCAGGAGGAGCCTGTTTCCGGGAAACTGAGACAAACGTGGAGGAGAATATCTGCTCTGAAGCAGGCCAGGCAGGGGAGGAATGGTTAGAGAGTATCTCCTGAGGCAGCTCTCCTGGGGCTCTCCTGCCTGCCTGCCTGCCTGCCTGCCTCTGGCCCTAGGCTGACAGCAGGGGGGGACTCTGTTGTGAAGGCACAGGGCCACAGAAGCCCACAGCTAGGACACTGGGACCATGTGAACTTGCGGGACCTGATCTATGGGGGGTGCTCCCAAGGGTTCTCCCAGAGTGGGTACACTGGCTCCTGTGGGTCTCCCCAGAGAGGTCAGCCTTGTCCTGCAGATGTGGCCTGTCCCCAGGCTGCACCCTGCCAGCTCCTCCAGAGGATCAGCCTTCCCAGCTTCCATCAGAGCTAAGTCCCAGGATATGGACAGTAGGCATCAGGCAGCCGTTTGATTTGGGGCAATTATACCACATGTCCCTCTCCCTCATCCAGCTTTTCTGGAAGAGAAGGTTCTATTGAACACGGGAGCTCTGGAGGTCTAGAGAAGCTGAACTCTTGGAGTCTGCATGAGGCCCTTGACTTCCTAGCTTACACTGAGAGAGGGGAAGGAAGGAAGGAGGAGACACAGAGGGAGGAGGGGCAGCCCGAGGAGATCTTCAGGCAGAGGAAGCTCAGCCTGGAAAGGAAGGAGGACCGTGATTGTGTGCCCATCCCTTCCCGCCCTGCTCACAGACAAGGGCCAACAGGATCTGAGCAGGTCTGTGCTGAGCCCAGATGTGATCCTGACCGGTCCATCCTTCTAGCCTTCGTCTTATCTGTCTCTGACGGTAGCTCCCTGAAGGTGGGGGTGGTGCCTCATTTATCTGTGGCAGGGAGCTGATGCTGGGAAAATGCCTGTTCCAGGAAGAAATCCATACAGCACACAGGCCTAGCATGAGAGCCTCAGTGTTCTCAAAACGGAATTCTCTCTTGAGCACTCGGGTCTTATTCATCTCTGGTTGCCCATGCCTGGCACCAGAAGGCAACGGAATGTTTGTAGAAGGAATGAAAGTCAGGAGTGCATAGGAAAATGGCCAGAGGACATGGATGTCCTGGGGACTTCTCTGTGGCCCTAACCATAGGGGCTACTTTTAAAAAGCTGGCTAGTGAAGGAGCCCAGGAAAGGAAGGTGGCCTCAGAACATTCCCTGTGGCCCCTGCCTTCCCCTTCCTGGCCTCCGTTACCACAGGAGGGACCACTTCCAAGTACTTGTCC
Source organism: Cebus imitator (assembly GCF_001604975.1). NCBI lineage: Eukaryota > Metazoa > Chordata > Mammalia > Primates > Cebidae > Cebus > Cebus imitator. The sequence goes on along the minus strand of NW_016107360.1, from coordinate 15,105,197 downwards.
CTGCAGTCTGAAAAGGGCCCTGGAAACCAAGAGGTCAAATCTCTCCAGCTTCTGTGGTGGCATCACATGGGATGGATTCAGAGTGTGAGAAACTGACCTTTCAGGCCTTTCCCAGCCACAAGGTGGGTGCAGGGATGGTAGCAAGGGCATCCCACGGCACAGTCTGAGGCCAACACTGTTCCTCCCCAGCATCCCTGCAGCAGCCCCAGAACAGTTGGGGACTTCTTCTGGGGAGCCAGGACATTCCGGTGACTCCTTTGGCAGATGAGGCAGTAGGGACAAAGGATCTCTAGAGCCCGGGGTTCTGGGACTGTACTTCTAAGCTGATCGAGGTCTTGGAATGGGAACATGTGATGTGAGCCACTATCCATAATGACACAGGGCCCAGGCCTCTGTCCTCCTGCCCTGAGGAGACAGCAATGGGCAGAAGAGTCCTAAAATACCAATAAGGGCATATGAGATGCCCAAAATTACAGTGGGCTGCCCAGGAGGACAAAGGCACCCTTAATAAAAGGGACGTCCAAGTTGAGTCTGCTATTCTAGCCATAGACTCTTTGGAGCAAAGTGCTTAGGATTCTCTGGGTTCAAATCCTCCCTCTGTTAATTAGGGGGTCCTTGAGTGAGTGAAGTCATCTCTCAGCACTTCAGTTTACTCATCTGTAAAATGGTGATGACACAAGGACCCAGCTCATAGAGTCATGGGGATTGAGTGAGTTAATGCTGACTCACTCACAAAGTGCCGCGAACACTGGAGTGAAGTTCCCTTCCCTGTGCAGGGGAAGGTCTATATGAACTCAGGCTCTAAGACTCTTAGAAATAATTTTGCAGTTGAAATCACTGAAGCTCAGAGAAGTTGGGGACTGAGGACAACCACACACCAGGTAGCAGCGGCAGAGAATGCGGGGCTGCTGCCTCCTCAGGAAGCACCCACAACTGCTGCAGCTCCAAACCCACGCCCTACCCACCCACCCCATGACCACGAGGCTGCAGAGAACTCACAAGACACACAGACACCAACATGCAATAGCTGGGAATGGGTTGGGGCTGGGAGGCACAGGCCGGCTCTCCACTGTCCTCCAGCAGCGGCAGTGGCAGCATGCGTCCCCCACCCCGTCAGGACTCCCGGCCACAGCCTGGGCCACGCACACTTACAGAGTAATGGTGGACAGTTCTGACATCTTGCAAGAGTGCTGCTGAGCCCGCTGTGGCTTGCAGTAGCATTTCTGCACGCAGCTGCTGGGTGTGACAAGATTAGCACTTCTGTCAGCTGGGGGGCACCAGGCAGCGAAGACACTCAGTTTACAAGGAAGGCAGAAAAGAGGAGGGTATGGAAACAGGGCCAGGGCAGTCATGTGGAGGAGAATGAGGGAGCCGAGGGCCAAGACATGGGCAGCTCTGGACAAAGAAATGCACGCCTATACGTGGACATGAGTGTGCATGGCCGCACACGCACATACACAGAAGCAGTCACACTGGGGCCAGTGATAGGTGGGTGGGCTTAGAGGAAACGTGTATTCAGAAGGTGGCCTGGGCTGGGTCTCACACAGGGAGCCAGAGGCTGCCTCCAGAGTTGGCTATAAGCTTAGAGCACAGTCTCGTCCAGGTCCCACTCAACAAGATGAGAACTGGAAACTCACACTGCGGACCTTCTGCACTGCCCAGCACAGGCAGCCTGAGCCTTGAATCAGGCCAGTTCTGGGCTTGGCTGTGAAGGGGTCAACTTGGGTGTCCACTGGTCTTTCCTCTCTACCCTCTCCCTCTCCTCTGGTCCATAGCTTCCTTCCTCTGAGCCCCCCAGCAACTCAGAATCGGCACATACATAGGGGGCAGAGGTAAGTCAGATTGAAGAGATTGCTCACTCTTCCAGACCTAAACTATTCCAATACAACGGCCACTACCCATATGTGACTATCTGAATTTAAATTAACCAAATTAACTCGCATCCACAGTTGTCCTGGCCACATTTTAAGTGCTCAACAGCCACATGGGGCTAGTGGTTATCATATTGGACAGCACAGCCATAGGGCACTTCCATCACTGCAGGGAGTTCTATGGGAGAGTGCTGGGCTGGACTTGATAAAAGTTCAATGGGCAGGGACTGAAGACTGACAGCACTGCCCCATGGTTTGCAGGGAAAAAAACACCTCAAGGAGGGGGGCCCAGGCTGCAGTCCTGGTCTACATTCTCCTGGGTGTACCCAGGCCTTCCTTCTCAGGGAGGTCTCTCCAGCCCACCATGGTCCTGTTTGGGCTTAGGCTGGCACGAGCCATGGACACTTTTCCCTTCTCTAACAGATGTGTCAGAGGTAGCTGAAGAGCTGTCATCGTTTCCGATTGCAAGAGAATAGCTACTTTGCTGACTTTCCCCAGGTACCACATGGCTCTGTGGTTCCTGGTGCTGGCCAGTGAATTAATCAGATTGGACATGATGCAAATTGAAGACAGATACAGAGACCACACCCTTGGCATTCAGGATCTGCCTTGTGTGATGCCAGCTCCTTAAGAGTAAGCCTGAAGGTACCTGACAAGTGGTGACATGTCATTTTGCTGAGGGCAGAATTTGTGTCACATTTCCAAGATGGGGCAAGCCCAGGCCTCCCTGCATCTGTTCATAATGGGTTTGGGGTTCTCATTCAATAAACAACAGCTACAATTCATATCCCACTGTGAGGTGGGCACTACAGATCCCCTTTTCCAGAACAGAAATGCTGAGGTTTGGTTTGACGCTTTGCTACTCTGACTCTGGTCCCCAGACCAGCAACACCAACACCACCTGAGTGCTTCTTAGAAATGCAGAATCCCAGGTGCCACCTCAGACCTGTGGTCAGAATCTGCATTTTAACAAGATCCCACATGCATGCCAAAGCTTGAGAAGTGCTGTTAGGTGGTATTCATCTGAGAAGGTTCTTCATGATTCCTCAATGAATGTCAAAGGTCTGTTTCATACACATACAAAGAGACAGACTCAAATAAGTATGTTTTTCTCAATCATTAAAAGAGCTTAACTGGGTGTACAGAAATAGCAGCTATTCTATTCTTCAAATTTATTATCTACCTTGCCCAAGCTGAAACGTTGGTTAGTCTCAGGGTGGGCGGAGGGGCTCACGCCCGTAATTCCAGCACGTTGGGAGGCCGAGGTGGGCAGATTGCCTGAGTTCAGGAGTTTGAGACCACCCTGGGCAATGTGGTGAGAACCCCATCTCTACTAAAATACAAAAAATTAGCCAGGAATGGTGACAGGCTCATGTAGACCCAGCTACTTGGGAAGCTAAGGCAGGAGAATTGCCTGAACCCATGGGGCAGAGGTTGCAGGGAGCTGAGATCGCACCACTGCACTTCAGCCTGGGCGACAGAACAAGACTGTCTAAAAACAACAAAAAACCTTGGTTAGGTCAGCCTCTCCTATGGCCAGGGGACCCCTCAACCTGGGGTTGGGTAAACCACAGAAATCGGGGTCCAAGAGACCCCCAACTTCAGCCGTTGCCTCCTACATGTCAAGCTTAAACTCTCACTCCGAATTCTAAAGTTCTCTGCAGCCCTGCTTTCTTTAGCTTCAGATTGTTCCTGTCCCTCTTGGACCCCAGATGTTTCTATGGTAAAGAAAGACTTCTCTGAAAGTATTCTAAAGACCATTTAGTGACAAGTTCACTGGGAAACCCTGTACCTGGTGAAGTTGTGTGGCTCTGCTAGGGGTGGGGGAGGGCAGATCAAGGAGCAGCTTCGGGGGTGGGGGGGACTAGCCCTGGAGGGCTCTTGAAGAAGGTGGGTCTAAGGAAAAGGCTTTCCCCAAACCTTCAGTGGCTCTGCACAAAAGGACTCATGGAGAAGAAAGAGAACAAATCGTGCAGAAAAGCCAAGACAGGGGTGGGAGAAGGAAAGATTTCAGAATCTCTGAAAAGTCAGGACAATTAGGGAAAAGAGAAAATAGGAAGAAGAGATGAGCCTAGACTGGCTGATGGGATAAATTCTGGGCTGGATTCAAGAGAGAATAACAGCTCAGGCAAGGGTGTTGGGTGGGGCTGTCTGGACAGCAGAGCAGCCTAACTGGGAAGCTGGGAGACCCCATCACAGGTGCAGGGTCCACCTCCATGTCTGCAACTCGGGGAGCCTTGGCCTCCCGGACTGGCTCCACCAAGGCTTCACTGTGTTGTCCACAGGAAGGTCACAGCCATTTCCATGTCTCAGCACTCATATCTGTCAGCCAGCGATCCAGCACATGGCGTCTTTGAGGGCCAAACTCCAGAAATGCTTCTATCGCCCTCGTATGCAGGGCTACTTGGGCTATAGCCCTGGGAAAAACCCAGAAGAACACTAGACAGAGACGCCTGCAGGGAGCCCTTTGCAGGAAGCATCCCTGTCATCTTCATGTCTGCAATCCTAGGGATCAGCATGGTCTGGCCACGTGGTGGTCCACAGAACATGGTGGACTGAGCTGAACACACTCCATAGGATCTCTCTTGATGATAAAATGCTGTGCACACCCAGAGCCCTGCCCACTCCCAGAAGTACTCCCTACCACCCTGGCACCCCAGCTAGCAGCACAGCTCACAGATCTGGGGAACTTCCTGCCCACCACCACCCCCTTACCAACCACGAGGACAAGCTACCCCTCCATGCTCCCAGCCAGCCTGGAGTGGTCCCAGCTGGGAAGTCTGGGCACCTGAGCTCAAGGTTTTGCTTGGCAACTGACTGCTGGGTCATCTTAGGTGGTTCCATTTTCCTTCTCTGGGCCTTAGTTTCTCTTTCAGCAACATGAGGGTAATGATTGGCTGCTGCCAGCCCCTAAAGTGAACTTTGAGGATCGGGTGCTCCTCGGCAGGGAAGGAGGTACGTGAAAGTGGAAGATGGAGCCCGTGTGCACTGGAAGGCTCTGGCTGTGGAGGAAGCCTAGACTGAAAGCTGCCTTCCTGCACTTCTGCCTGGCCCCAGCACAGCCACCTTCAGAGATGTGGGCATTCTTCCCAGTGGGGCCAAGGAGACCCCACAGGAGTACAGATGGGTTTTCCCTCCTCCACCTAAGCTGTAGCTTCCAATGCCTATCTTCCAGGGAGGAGACCCCTGGAGTAAAGCCAGTTCACTTCAAGGCAGGGGGTTGAGGCCCTCCCTGAACAGTCAATGTCTACCCTGGAAGCCTCACCTCTCCCCTTTCTGAACCAGTTACCTGCTCACAGAGGTCAACTCCAGTTAGGCCAGACCTGCCTGAGGCTGAGTGCCAACCCCAGCTTAAGGGCTAAGCCCTCACCCCTGTCCCAGACCAAGTCAACCCTGAGCACATGCTGAGCCCTGGCCCAACCCTGATGCCCACTGCCCATGTCCTGTCCCCAGCCACACATCAGCCACACCTGATGCTTCTACCTGGAGCATCAGGTCAGGGAGGATGGGTGGCTCAGTGCCACTGTCCCCCTGCAGAGGCCCCAGATCTCAACAGGTGCTTCTGAGGCTGGGCCAGGAACACCATCTTGATCTATGGAGGACAAACCCTTATCACCTGAACAGCTGGAACCAACCTACAGGAAAGGGAGGGAATGCTGGTCTGAGGGCACAGGCAGGGGGTCCTCTCGGGCTTTCTTGGGGACTCGCGGGTTTAAATTTGTTCTGGAAACAAGAGGAAAAAACCGGAGAGCTGTTGTGGGCAGATCTGAAGGGGCTTCTCGGTCCCACACATAACGCTGGTACCCAAGGTGACTCCGGCACAGCCTTGGAATCTCCCTCTGCCACCAATCCCTGCCCTCTCCACCTCCCCTCCTCCCAGAACAGACACCTCCCAGCTCAAAGCCAGCTCTTCCAAGCACTCTGGGCTGAGGGGGCTTTCACACAGGCTAGAACCAGAGACCTCCTCTTCCAAGAAGCCTAATTTTGTGCACTGGTTTAATGCTCTCTTTCCATCTGTAAATTCCTTGAGGACAGGATGATGGTGTTGTCCAGCTTGGAGTGAAAGACCTGCCTGCACCATAGCCACGGCTGCCTCCTACCTCCTGGCTTCATGTCACTTCACTGATAACTAGTTCCCTCAGCTGCAAAATGGTGATTCTATTTAACAGTGGCTTACTTATTCCACCAGATTCACTGGATGTTTGCGAGTGTTAAATGTGCATGGATGTGGTCATGAGCGTTTCCAAGTGCTCTACAGTTCTCAGCAGCATGGTCAATTGGATTACTACTCATATTGGCTGACAGGGTCTCCTTGACCCTGGAAGCACTTAAACGTACTGCTGGACTTAATGGGATCAAGCTGATCCCCTCTCCTGTGTGGGAACTCCCACTTGGCTCACAGAATTCATCCACATGAGATTTTAATCATGGATGCTCAAGACTAGCGGAGGTTTGGCTTTCTCTTTTTAAAAAAAAAAAAAAAAAAAAAAAAGGATTTGCTGAGATTGCAAAAAGATATTTTTTTTAATGCCAGAAGCAAACCAACTAGCTGGTTCTTTTAAATGTCCCAGGTTAATACAGTACTTACTTGTATAAACCATGTGCTAATTGCAAGTTCTTCTGTATGCATTAGGAAGACCTAATAAGATGAAAGCTCCTGGTCTGTGGGAAACCTGAAACCTTAGCTCACACTTCTTTCCCACCAGACCCTAGGGGTTCTTGTTGCCCAAAGCAGAACGTCTGAGCTGGCAAAGTGTGTTCAGCCTTCAGTATGATATCCTATTTAGTAGGGAAAGCTGAGAGGACCCCCAAGAGAAGACATTGGGGGTCCTCATTAGAACAAATCCTACCAGGAAGGGGAGGAAATCAAGACCACTAGAGCTCAAATGAAAGATGAGGTTGACTTAGCTCCCTGCCAGCTTCAAATATGGGAGACAACTGTTAGTGTGTGCCCCAATCCACACCCAAGCAGGAGAAACTGAGGCCAGACAAAAGGGCAGTGTCCAACACTAGACAGAAGGCAAGGGGAGCAGCGGAGCCCTATTTTGTAAATCCTTGAGATGAAGGCAGCAGTGATTTCTTTAGGGCAGGTTATATAGTAGCAGAGGGCTGGCCCCCCACCTCACAGTGCAGGGCCTCTAAGACTATGACTTACATTGATAAATAATTTACTGCTATATAATGTGTGTGTCTGTGTGTGTGTGTGTGTGTGTGTGTGTGTGTGTGTACACAAGAATTGAGACAGGGCTGAGAGAGAAGTGGGAAGCTTGTAAAACATGAAGAAAAGAAAAACAGTAAATGGACAGCAAAAAAAAAACTTACTGTCTAATCATTGTATAGGCAGAGAAAACTTGGCTGAATATCCCAGGCCCTGTGCTAGTCCTCCACCCCTGAGGAAGGGCTTCCACACGGGGAGGTACCCAGGCTGAACAGACTGACAGACCAAGAGCAAGCTCCTCCTCCCTGAGGAAGCCCCCAGGATCCTTAGGGAAGGATTTGGGATGTGGTCTCAGCAGTTCCTGCCTCTCCCTCTTGGAGAATGGCTGAGAAAAGGGGTCCTGGGGAGGCCTGTACTGGGATCTCTCACTGTCCCACTTGTCATCTACTGGGCCGCCATCAAGGTTGTGACCCCAGGTTGGGGTCTCTGATGAAGGCAGGACCATGCACCCAGTGAAGATACCTCAGCTCCTCCTCACCCACTTTCTTCCAAAGGAGCAGAGGAAGCCACACATAGGGCTTTTGCCTTACCAACAGATGGACCCCAGGGACTGCCCTCAGAACCAGAGTGTGCCCATCCACCCCTCCAGCAAACCACAGGGGGCCACCAACCTTCCTCCCCAGCATCAGAATGTCCCCATACCCCACACAACCAGCTGGTCATGTTCCCATTCACAAGGCCAGAGGTGGGAGGTGGAAGGTGCTCTGATTTCAGATATGAGACAGGACAGAGAGAGAAGTGGGGAAGGGCAGGCAAAGATAGGCTGTTAGGGACATGACTCCAGAAATACTTCTTGGAAATCAAATGGCCATGGAAGTGGAGAAAGCCCTATACTCTATGGTAAGAGGCTGCCCTCTAACCCAATAATCCCCAACCAATCAGATGCTCCTCGGGAAGGAAGGAAGGAGTTGAAGGAACAGAACCAGATGCCAGAGGCAGAGCTGCCCCTAGGGCCAGTGGAGGAAAGTACCCCACTTCCAACACCCAGATCAGTGAGAATGTGTCCATCCGACTTGCTAGTGGAAACTAGGCAACTTCCACAGTCTGGACTGGGGGTGAGAATATCAGGCAACAGTGTATTCAATGGTATTCATGAGCTTCCCACAGAAATAGGAACCCCAAAGGAAACTCAACTTCTAACCAACCAAGATCCCTAACTCCCCTAGGAAATCTGGTGTTTTCCATCTTGACTTTCCTAGTCAGTATCTGTCAGGCTCTGTCTCCCTCGTTCTCCGTCTCTCTCGGCCCATCCATATGACGGCCATGCAGCTGAGGAGCTCCTGGGTTGGCTGAAGGCTGGAAGGGCAACTATATTAAAGCCTACTTAATCAGATGATCTGGAAATGCCAATGCTAGGCCACCTTATCAGCAAAGCCGCCTTCTGCCTGTGACCTGAATGCAGGGCCCGTGTGGCTGTCAGAAATAGCTGCGGCATCCACACAATGGTACTTACAAGTAGATGCTGGACTCATTGCCTCCCATGTCTGGAGACTGAAGTTTCTGCACAAGGATAACGATGATGCCAATAAAAAGCACAAAGTTAACCTGAGGAGCAAAAAAAAAAGATGGACATGATTCTGGGCAAAGACTTTATATACCTCTGCCTCAGCATAGGCTATTATTCCCCCACCTAGTCCAGATCCCATCTACACTTCTAGTCCAAGATGGCAGCATAACAACTCGCATTTATCTCCCCAGCCTCCCATAGTATCATTGAAATGATGGAAGAGATAGAAGAAAAAGAACTTCATAGGAGTACAGGAAATAGGAAAGGACATCATGAGTAAGCCAGAAAAGTAAGCTATTTCTGAAAGAGAAAGTAAGATCAGGGTGATGGGAAAACTACAGCCCAAAAGAGAGAAAGCAAGGCTAAGTGAGTTTTTCTCTAGAAAAATTCCAAGTTCAGAGTCATGGAAGATGGGGAACCAGAATGGACATCCATAAGCAATGCTAATTAAAGGACTACCTGGGAATGGAAATAGCAGCTTTGCCTTCAGATAGACCGGGGACAAAAGCTTCCTAAACAAAGTAGGAAGCTATGTGAACAGTGACAAAGAAGAAGAGGAGCAAAGAAATAGAAACAAGGCACCATGACAGGACTTAACAATTCAATATCATTGGGGCATAGCCAAAGCAGCCCTTGGAGGAAAAAAAAATGAGCCAAAAATGAACTGATTCGAAAACAAACACTGAAAAACACTTAAGCATTCAAATCAAAAGCTAGGGAAAGATTACCACAAAAGTAACATAATTTTTTATCACTTAAAATTTCTTATATAAGAAAGAAATAAGAAAAAGTAGGAGAACTGATCAACAAAAATAAAGTTTTAGTTGTGCTTTTACCTTGTTTTACAGATCAATTGAATGACAAAACATGTTCCATGAGGGCAGGGTTCTGTCAGTCTTGTTCTCTGCTACATGTTCAGCTTAATCAGTGACTGAACTTAACAGAAATAAGCAAAGGGGAAAGGATTCCCTATTTCAGTAAATGATGCTGGGATCGGGGTTTCACCATATACAGAAGAGTGAAACTGGGCCCCTTCCTTACACCATATTCAAGATTTAAAGATGAATTAAAGATTTAAATGTAAGCCCTCAAACTATAAAACGTCCTAGAAGGAAACCTAGAAACCACCGTTCTGGACATAGGCCTTGGGAAAGAATTTATTGCTATCTCCTAAAAAGCAATTACAACAAAACCAAAAATTGACAAGTGGGACCTAATTAAACTTCAGAGCAAAAGAAACTGTCAACAGAGTAAACGGACAACTAACAGAATGGGAGAAGATATTTGCAAACTATTCATCCAACAAAGGTCTAATAGCCAGCATCTATAAGGAACTCAATTCAACAAGCAAAAAATAATCCCATTAAAAAGTAGGCAAAAGATATAAACAGATACTTCTCAAATAAGTACAAGCAGCTAACAAACATATGAAAAAATACTCCACATCAGTAACTATTAGAGAAATGAAAATCAAAACTGCAATGAGATACCATCTCACACCAGTCAGAATGGCTGTCACTAAAAAGTGAAAAGACAGCAGATGCTGGGGAGGCGGCAGAGAAAAGGGAACAGTTAAACACTGTGGGTAAGAATGTAAATTAATTCTGCCACCATGAAAAGCAGTTTGAAGATTTCTCAAAGAGCTTAAAACGGAACCACCATTAGACCCAATAATCCCATTACCGAGTATATGCCCAAAGGAAAATATATCATTCTACAAAACAGATCCATGAATTTGGATGTTCATCACAGCACTATTCACAATAGCAAAGACATGGAATCCACCTAGGTGCCCATCAACAGTGGATTGAATAAAGAATGTCACACATACACACCATGGAATACTACACAGTCATAAAAAGAATGTAACCACATCCTTTGCAGCAACATGGATGCAGCTGGAGGCCATTATCCTAAGTGAATTAACACAAACAGAAAACCAAATACTACCTGTTCTTAGAAGTGAGAGCTAAACTTTGGGTACTCATGGACATAAAGATGGCAACAATGGATACTGGGAATGACTAGACAGGAAGGATGGGGGCAAGGGTTGAAAAACTATTTGGTACTATGATTACTACCTGGGTGATGGGATCAATTGTACCCAAATACCTCAGCATCATGTGATATACCCATGTAGCAAACCTGCACATGTATTCCCCAGATCTAAAATAGAAGTTGGAAATATTTTAAAACAAAGGAAAAAAAGCAATGTCTGGTACTTAGCAAATACTGCTAACTGTATGTTAGTCAATGAAAAAGGAGAAAATGTAATTAGACAAATTTAGGAATGAGAAAGAGCAAGACAATAGATATACACAGTATTTTAAATGATGAGAGAAAACTAAACAAAATGGGAAAATAAAAATTAACAAAACTAAGATACAGAAAATCTAAGTAGAGCAATAACCTCAGAAGAAATTTAAAAGTAGTTTAAGATGTATGCATTAAAAGGTACCAGGCTCAGATAATTTTATAGACCAGTTCCAGAATAACATTAAGATGTCATTTACATACTGCTTAACTGTTTCAAGGCAAATAAGCAAACCTTCTGGATTACCTATGAGGCTAACAAAATTTTGCTACAAAAACAAAATGAGAGAAAATACACAGGCACGTACAACCCATGTACCTAAGAACTTTATGAAGAACAATGCTAAAAACTTAAAATATTAACAAAATTTAGCAACATAGTAAAAGAATAGGCAGATCATGTTAATAAAGGTTTTATTCCAGAAATGCACCTCCAAAAATCTAATATTTTTTTACAATAACAGATGAAAACAGTAAGCTTCCATTATCCCCCATAAGACCAGCAAGTAGAACTCAGCAACAGAAACATCAACAAAGACATGGGAAATTGGCACTCTTGTAGCTTGCTCATAAAGAGCAATCTGATCTGCATAAACATGTTAAATGACATACCCTTTGTCCCAAAAATTCCACTCTTGAGATTTAGTCTAAAGACATATTCACATATGTTCAAGATATGAATAAATGTATTCATCGTAGCACTGTCTATAATGAAGGAAAACTGAAATACTATAAATGTCCATCACTAAATAAACGATTACTTGAATAAATGTCTCCAAAACACATTTGATACAATTAAACACCCATTCTTGATTATTAAAACAAAAAAGAAGCCAAGAAGAAAAACTTTCCCAATTCGATGAAGGGTAACCGCCAAAACTAGAGCAAACACCATCCCTACGAAAAACAAGAGCTAGAAGATGTAAACACGGGAATGAAAGAGCATAAACTATTTTCATTTGAAGATTATATAATTTTCTACCTAGAAATTTCATGAAAATCAACTGAAAAGAAAGTTCAGAAACATAAGCAAAGACACAATACATAAAAATCAATAGCTTTCCCTTACAGCAGCAATAGCCCATTAGAAAATACAATGAAAGAATGATTCCTAGACCCACTTAAAGCCCAAACTGGAAAACCCCTTAGAGGGAAACATAACAAGAACAAGGAAGAAAACTAAAAAACTTAACCAAAATGACTCCATAAGAAAAGACTGAATACATGGAGAATCATGCCATATTCTTGGAGAGGATGACTCAATCTTTTAAGAAAATAAATTCTCTTCCAAATTAGTCTGTGATTGCAATGCAATTCCTATACAGATCTTCTCTAGACTTTCTGGTGCAACTTGACAAGGATATTAAAAAGTACACCAGAAAGAGTAAACGTGAAAGGAAAATTTGAAGAAAACAAAAGAATAACAAAGGGAAAATCTGCATACCAGAGCATGCTACAAGGTTACAGTAACTAGCATAATGGTGCATCTGCCACGGGAATGGACAAATAGATTAGTACGTCTGGAACCAAAGACCAGTATGTTGAGGGCTTATAATAAAATGACATTTCAACATAATGGAGAAAGGATTCAATAAAAAGGATTGAGAGGGTAGAATGTCCATCCACTGAAAAAATTAGATAAAATTGAATATCATTTCAGACCAGACAAAACAATAAAATTTCAGCCGGATTAAAGATGCACATGTAATAGTCCACAAAAAGTGGACAAGAATAATCTTTTTATATCTTGGTTGGAAAAGGCCTCCATCAACCAGAAATAAGGCTTGGAATTCATTAAGAGAAATCTTGACCATTTGTCTCTACAAATGCTATGCAGAAATGGAAATATACTTACATATACAACAAAGAAAGTGTTAACTGTCCTTTCAACTGTAACTAAGAAAATCTGATGGAAAACTGAACAAGATAAATAGGAATATTCACAAGAAAAACAAATTGTCAATGTTTGGAAACACGCTCAGTCACACTCGCAAGACGGAGAAATGTACACCAAAATGATGACCCAGCATTATCCTCCTTAAGCCTGTGCAAAAATTAAATGATTGGTATTATAAGTATAGATAATGAAACGGGGAAACGAGCCACTCTTCCTGAGGAGGCATAAATTGTTAAAAGGTTTTTGCAAAGCAATTTGGGATCTGAAACTTTAAATGTCTACCCCTTTTGACCCAGCAATTCCACTTCTAAGGATTTATTCTAAAGAAATATTTCCACATGCTCAAAATTATGCACAAAACTATTTCTATTTTTTGTAATGAGGAAAATGGAACAACATAAATCTCTAATGCTAAGAAAATAGCTAGTTTGTACATCCCTGTTACAGACTGTAATGACAGAAGGAAACTAGGTTGTGTGTTCATGTCTCTTCTTGTGCCCTGCTCCCCAGGACCCCGTCTCTTCCCTGCCTCTTTATCCCAAGGACACTCACCATGATAGAGCCAACCACAGGACCTTTGATCACCCACCACAGAGCTGTGCTGTCATTCATGTCCCAGCAGCTGAAAACAGAGAGAAACGAGATCGCATCCGTGAGTCAGTGATGTGGATGCCCGAAGGACACTGCTCCACCTAGCTGGGAGCCCAACACCTTCAGCCCTGTAGTTCTCTGAGGGGCTGGCTGGAAGAAGAGCTCTCCAGTGGGCTTCAGACTCCAGCCTGGTCCTGGCTCTGAAAATCTCTTCCTTCTGAGCCTCTGTCTTGCCCTCTACTTTTGGGCATGAAGCCCAAAAGTCAGGATCACCAATGAGCTCCTGGGAAAGGACCATTTTTCCCCCGTGAGACCTACAGCTCATATGGTGTAACCTCCCCCTTAACATGCTTCCTCCCCTCCCTAAAAGGAAAGCAGACACTCAGAGCTGAGTGCAGAAGTAAAAAGGGCTCAGAAACCTAGCACATTCTCTTGCTGGGTTTCTGGCTGAGATGCAGCTGGATCGGTTACCTGCATGGAGCCAGGGCTCAGGTGGTGCCCAGTGCTGGACTTTAGTCTGGGCCTGGCATTGAATGGTTTCTTCGGGGCAGTTCATGTGAAGTCAGGGCAGCCACTGAGAACCCATCTGTAAGAATCTACTCTGTGCTATGGCCCTGACTCTCAAGCATGTACTAACCCTGTGTCATCAAAGTAGAGTCTCAGTGTAGCCCACACCGTCACGCACACAGTCGGGGTCCCTGAGAGAACAGAAAAGAGGTCCATGACAACAGAAAAACCAACATGTCCAATGTCCGCCTCAGACCAGGGGCTCCCGGGGGCTATCGCTCCCCCATGAGACTTGGAATTCCTGGGAATTCTAACTGTCCCTCACACCCAGGCCTCCTGAGAGTTGATATCTTCCTTGAACCAAGGGCTCTCTTGTTTCTCTGAGGACTCCTGGGCATAACTCCTCCCTCAGATAGTGGGCTTTCTACAGGCAAGAAGAACAAGAATAAGTCCAAGAAAGAGCCCAGGCCATTAGCCTTGGGCAGGGCAGCCCTCCTCACCTGACACTTCCTGAAGGCGGAACCAAGGACACACGTGGCCGTGAGGCCTGAGCCTGTCCAAGCCATAGCCAGGAACCTACCCCAGCCAATAATGGTGTACCAGTAGAAGTATCTCCTTTCAGGGAAGAAGGTCTCCACCAGCAGGGTGAAGAGGTACAGGCCCTCGATGAACAACCAGAAGTAGTTGGACACGACACAGTAGTGGAAGAAAACCATGACAGCCTTACATTCCACCTGCAGGAAGAAGCGTCAGGGCGAGGGATGTGAGACCAGTAGGAGCGGGAGCAGGGAAGAATCCTAGAGCCCACTGGCTCTGGCATGCTCAGGCTCAAGTAGCCCAAGGATCTAAGAGTGAGCATTCCTGGATCAGAGCTGAAACTGCGGCATCCCAAGATTCTGAGTCAAAGCTGCCCATGGAGGCAAAACTGCACACACAAGACGAAGACGGATGGCAGACACAGGCCTCCCTGCTGCCAGCGCACTCCCCTTCACTTTCCTGCCCCTTCCCTATCTCCCTCAGCGGAGGGGAGGAGGGAGAGAAGCAGCCCAGAGGACCCTGCAGGAGGCTCCTTAGTATAATGAGGATTTGGACACCTTTCAAGCAGGGAGATCTCTATTCCTGGCCTCCAGAAATCTCTACTCATGGAGGCCCCCACACATGTCCCCCTGGTCAAGGCCTGGACTTTACGCTGTTCTTCCTAACCTACCTCCTCAAAGCCCAGCTTCTCCTCATGTCACCTCCTCTAGAGGTATGAGACCTGGGAAGGTGTCTGGAAAGACCCCTGGCCAATGAGCACCTGGGCTCCATCCCAGGCTAAATGACCAAGGGTGGGTAAGCCCTCTCTCAGCCTGAGTTTCCACCTCAGTCACGTGGGACTTGGTGTTCCCACCTGACCTTCCTCCACTGCTTTACCAAATACAACACTCAAGCCAAGGGACAGGAAGCATTTTGGCTGGAAGTGATGATGTACATTGGCTCATTGGCTACTAGTTTATGTGATTCCTGAGTTTTCACATAAACCAAGGGTGGTGGGACAATGCCTTCACCTACAGGAACACACTTGACCTGCAGGGTGTCAGGCAGGGAATGTGCATCCGGAGAACCAGGGAAATGGTGTGGGGCCTTCCTGGCAGAGCCCCCTGGCCTGCTTGGCTCACTCACGGTAGAGACGAAGCAGTGGTTGCTGTCCTGCTCTGCATACAGAATCCAGTCTTTGATGAAGACGGAGATCGCTCTCAGCATGAACGACACAAACAGGTTCATGTGGATGAAGTTGCGTGTACAATGCAGCTTCCTACAGGAGTGGGCCAGGGAGAAAGAGGCCTTGGACCCCACAGCATCTCACGCCCTCCATGTGGGCATCCGCGGTGGGCCGACTCCATGGCTTTATCTCAGGTTTCCCACCCAGACCACCCTCCTTCCTGCCACCTCTCTAAATCCTCACTGACTCCCAGGCCCCTATAATCCAGCTCCACCACCCCACATGGCCAGACTTCTCCCTCCTGTGGCTTCTGTCTATCTAGACTAGGAAAACAAAAGCAAGGAATGCAGATCTTCTGCCCTGGCTCTGCCTGGCTGCGTAGCCCTGGACATGTCAGTTATTCTCTCTGGGGTGAAGTTTCCCATCTGTTACCCTTGGGGTGGGGGAAATGCCTTCCAAGGGGCCTCTTAGGGCTGATATCAAGTGGGTAGGGGAGAGCTGGACCAAGGCCTCTGAGGCCCTGGCCAGCTCTGGTGCTTGCTTGAATGCTGCTGGGGGTCTCACCGGAATCGACACAGGATGACCATGGCAGTGGTAAGGGTGACGAGGGACGTGCTATAGCCAACCGTGTAGAGGGCCTTTACCGACAGGTAGTAATAATCCTGGACAGGGTACAGGACATACAGGGCTTCATGTGAGACCTGTCCCCAGCCAGCCCCCCTCAGGCCTGCACCCAGTCTCCCAGACCAGGGCCTGCCCACCTCCAGGCCTAGCTCCTCCTCCCTCTCTTCTGCTGATCTCATCTCCACCACCTCTCACCCCCCGGCCAAGTCTCTTACTCCCTTTTGCACAGTGTCAGCATTCTGCAGATGCTCAATAGATGCTGTTGAAGGCAAGAGCGCTGTCCAATCGGAACAGACAGCAGCCTTGGCCTGCACAAAGGTCCAGGAAGACCCCTGCTGGGCCTGGCATTAACCCAGCATCCTGGAAGAGTAGCCAGGATGGGAAGCACAGCCAGCATCTCAGCTGCTTCTCAGCCCCAGCAGGTGCTGATGAATGCCACCTACTGACCTGAGTTTGCTCAGCCCTGCCCTCACCGCCTCTGGGGAGCAAGGTGCAGACACTCACTTGGTCCCCAGTCTCAGATTCATATTCATCAAACCCACAGGCATCAAAGTAATGAGGGAAAGGTTCCGACCAGCCATCCTCTGTGCAGTTCCGGCTCACCACTCCCATGTCTGCAGTAAAAAAACGCAGCAAGGCCCTGAAATTCATCTGCGAAAATTATGTGTTCAATGGGAATTCCTGGAAACCCCTATAACCAACTGGGAAGCACGGGGAAAGGAGGTTTTAGAAATCAGCGATTGCTAATCGGAGGGTTGGAGAGACAAGGAGCAGGGTCATTTCAACCAAAGATGGGGAGACTGCACCAGCTGAATCCAGCAGCCCTGCATCCCTCCTCGCTGGAACATTTCCAAATGCTCATCAGGGATGGGCCTGAGTCCTCCCCTGGGCTCTGGATCAGCACTTCTCAAATGTCAGTGTGCAGAACCACCTGGGAGACTGATCACAAATGCAGATTCCAGACCTGCCCCCAAAGATTCTCCATCAGGAGATCTGGTCGCTTTGAGGAATCCCCTCTGGTGACTGTAGGGTATGGGTGATATCCTTGGCACACCTTGGGAACACATCTTGATGTGATGCTTTCCCTCGGAGCCCTAAGCTCTAAGCCTCACAGCAGCTGCGACATCCTACAAGGGGACACAGGGCTTACTTCATTAACAAGGTCCAGACCTCCACTAACCTAGGGCTGGATCTTACGAAGATATATATTTGGGGTTTCTTTTAAAATTTTGCCTTTAAGCATTTGGGGGACTGTCTCCTGTCACTAATGTACTTTAGTTTTCTTTTGATTGACTTTAAGGCCATTCATAGGGACACTTGAGGGGCTGGGTTCAGTCATGGCCATCAAATGAGTCATTTGCTGGCTGCACAGTAGAGTCCAGGCTGGGTTTTGCCCTGCGTGGGGCTGTTAGCCTTTCATGATTGCTTTTTCATTTTCCCCTCACCCGATGGTTTATAATGGTGGGTGGGTGATGTCGAGGGTGGGATGGGGATAAGCAAGCAGCCCCCTTTTCCTCCAGCCCAGCACCTGAGTGTGGCCCCAGCCTGACACTGGGAGTGTACTTGGTCTATCAGGACCACATACGGTTGGTTCTTCCCTTCACAGCATTCAAAGACCAGGACGTTACACAAAACAAGAGATACCTGCAGAAAAGGGGTTCCAGTACCCATATTGCTGGACAGGTCACCTCCAGGGAACTCGGGAAGGAGGCAAAGGGGGCAACAGGTCAGCCTTTGTGGGAGGCAGAGGCCAGGAGAGGAGATCCTTCCGCTTTTCCAATCTGCGTCCCTCACTTGTTGCATTAGAAGATCTAAGGCCAGTTCTCTTTAGCCAAGAAAGTCAGAAATGAACTTTCTGGGATGTGGGTAACTCTGCCAGAAAGGAGAGTTCTGCCCACAACAGGGAGCCTGGGCTCCAGCCCTTCTCCAACTCTGAGTTCTATGGCACAGGCTAAGGAGGAAGCTGGCAGGCCCAGGGGGAGCAAAGGAGCTCGCTTCTGTCCCACAGCTGATGCCAAACTGTCCCTCCTTCCAGCAAATCTGTTTCAGGCAACCTCCTTTTAAGTCCCTCTGAACACTTCTTTCAGAAAGTCTGAATGTCCCAGGGAAATCACCGCCGTGGCCAAGCTCCTTCCCCTCCCTGGGCCTCATTTCCTCTCCGCTTTGCTCACATCAGAGTGGTGGGAAGAGGAAAGGGAAGCTGCTTTGAAACACAATATTTTTTGAAAAAGTGTTCTAGAGGGAAAAGCCGTTTCCTTTCTTTTATTTCCTTTTTTTCCTTTTTATAACAGTGTGGGCTCAGAGAAGTATAAACCCTTTTGTTCAGAGCTGTTCCATGAATTCGCCACTGCATTGTTCTAACAGAAATCTCCGGAAGATGGAGTGCTCTTGAGATTGTCAAAACCCCTGGGTGATTGTACCTGCTTGACTAGCCTGATCTGCCCCAGAGACTGCACAGGAACATAGAACTTTCGGGCAGCGTTTCCCAAAGGGCTGACCTACCCAATCAGCCCAGCAGCATCGCCTGGGACGCTGGCGAGACAAGCACATTCTCAGGCCCCAGCCCAGGTGGAATAAATTAGAGACTGCCAGGAACTTGCATTTTAACAGCACACGAGGTAACTGACACACAGCTAAAGCTTGAGAGCCGCTGTTCTACATGTTGGAGTTCAGAAACAGTCAAGACTGACACAATCCAGGAGTTCTTGAAGTCCACAAGGGGACCCTAAGACATCTGTGGCTCCCCTGAAATTCTATGCAGTTTTCTGTCTGAGTTTTTCTGGGAAGATAATCTGTACCTTTATCAGAGAAAGTCACTGGCCAAAGATAACCCAGCCACAGAGGGGCAGAGCCCAGCCTGGTATGGGGCTCTCAAAGCTGGCATGTCGGCAGTGCCCTCCCTCCAGCCAGTCCATGGTTGACCCCCGCCTAACCCCTTACCTGAGAGTTCTAAGGAGTTACTGTCACCAAAATCAGACTCTCCTGCAAAATACAGACATAGGCGGGTATCAAAATGCCTGGCTTACAGTTAGCTACTGTTTGCTGTCCACCCTGGAAGGCTCAGGCTACCCCTGTTCTACAGGAAGGAGGGGGAAGGGGTCCTGGCCAAGAGGCAACATCACACAGCAGCCGCACACCTTTCTCACACGCCACCTTCTAACACCAGTCTCACTTGCTTTGCATTTCTGTGATGTTCAGGATGGTCCAGGACTCAGTCTCCACAACAGGAAATGGCAATGGGCATTGCCAGGAGGATGGGAGGGCCTCCAGAATGGAGAGGAATGGGAGAAAATGAAAAGGGATGGTTGGGCCTTTTCAAGAAAAGGGCGAAACACAGCAATGAGGGCGCACGGCTTGGGGTTTCCTTTTTGGTTTTCAGCCCTCCACCTCAGCCTCCAAAACTGCTCTTCATCAAAGGGAATCCAGAAGACTTCATCTTCAGACAATTTCTCTTCTCTCTCTACTCTTCATTCCCATTTCCACCCTTTTCTCATGCCAAACCCCTGCTAGCAATGAGACCCCATTTCCACCCCCACCCCCACTTCTCAAAACTCCTTTCCCAAGGTCCAGCTGACATGCCACCTCTGCCTGGAAGCCTCTCCTGACTCCACTATTCTGCCTGCATGCTGCATCATTCACTCTTCTGTTCTCTTGCTCACTGTGCATTCTGGCTTCTTAGGTGTCAGAGATATCACCATCTGCATGGACTGAGGCACATGTTCAGGTCCGTACGTATGCACATGCATGCACCTACACTTATGTGTCAGCTTGTTTCTTAGCCCCTCCATTGGTGAGTCCCATCCTCCCAAACAAGCCTGTGAGGGCCCCGAGGTCCCACCTGTGTCTTGCATCTTCCTGTACCCTCCACCTCCAGAATGGCCAAGGTGGGGGAGAAGGGGAGGGAGGAAGGAGGAAAGAGCCTGATCCCCAATGAGCCTCTTACTCCACCCCCACCCCCGCCCCAATCCCGGCAGCCAGATCCTGGGATCTCCTGAGGCTGGGCTCCTGCTGGATGGACAGAGAGACAGTGGTCTGTCCTCACCAAGTTTCCTCTTACCAATGGTTTCGGTCTCCCAGACTGAAACAGAGAGAGAGAGAGAGAGAGAAAGAGAGAGGTCAGAAGTAAGCAGTGGGGCTGAAGTCAGGGGGTGCTCTCATCGGGCCCTGCTGAACACTTCCTCCTCCTTCCCACCCCCAAACATTAAAAAGGGGCTCTGGGGAACCCAGAAGGTATGAGGACTATAAGCTGAGAATATTGGAGACCTCCAGAAAAGAAATGGGCAGAGGCATTTGAGAGGAGGAAGGAGATGAGTGCTCCCGCATCTCCAGTCTCCAATATCCTACACAGCCACAGTCATCACAACAGGCTACCTGGGAACTGAGAAGAAACAGGAATTCCATTCTCTCCCTGCCAAGTATTCAAGGCAGGTCTCACCAATCAAGCTTTGTGAAGAAAGGTGCTAAAAGGCCCTGCCATAATGAACCATTAAGAATCAGGTGTGAATAACACCTTCATTGTGCCACTTCCAGAGGAAGGGGGGAGTGTGGAGGAAAGTGTATCTTAGGAAAATCTTATTTTACTGTTGATTCATTTTGCCTTTTGATGAGGAGGAGGAGTCTGGCATGGAATCTGACCCAGAGTAGATGTTCAATAAACTTTAAAGGAATGATGGAATGAAAGGAATACATGAACGGAGGAAGTGATTAAGCTGGCTCTACAGGAATGAATTGGGAATCAGGCTGAATCACTTGCTGGCTGCCACCACGCCTCGCAGCCCTCCGGTCCTACTGTGTCTCTCACTCCAGTGCCTGTATCCTCTTTCAGAATTCACTGTGGCCTGCTCCGGTCACACCCAGTCCCCAAGCCTTCAGGTGGGAGAGTTCCATGCCCCCCTCCTAGGCCGACAGGTGGTCTGGAGGTGGAGGTATGCTGCAGAGTGCAGTGCATCTTAGACAAACCTTGGGGTGGGAGCCAGAGACGAGGGGCCTGGGACCCCAACACACACCACTATTTTCTCTGCTACCTCCTGCAAGCCCCTCCACCTCCAGGGCAGAGTCAGTTATTGGAATTTGAGGTTTGAGAGCAAATTTGCCTTTTTCCTCTCAGAGAGGTCAGGGGACTGCCGCAGGCAGGACTCGGTGCCAGAGTAGAGCCTGGAAACTCGCCCCTTCTAGAAGGACATCAGCCTAGGTCTCAGGCTGGAAAAGGAGAACGCTAAGGCCAGGTCCATGACCACACAAAACTTGGACCCCTCTGATCCCCTCAGCCCCCGCCCATAGCTTGATGGCCAGGATGTGGCTCAGTAAGTCACCTGCCTGAAGCTAACCCCGCCAGCTCTCCCTGCCCAGCCCCAACTCAGTGCCTTCAGCTGGCCACCCTGCCTCCTGTGACACAGGGAAGAGGCAGAAGGCCTGTGGGAAGGCTCACAGGTCCCAGCTGAAAGGCAGGAACCCTCCTGGAAGAGCCCATGGGACCCATATGGAAAGGAGCCATCTGCAGCCATCCCTTCCCCTCAGATGCCCCCTGCAATGGAGATAGGGCTACTGGGGCTTCTGCCTGTGGGTAGAGCATCTCCTTCTCTCCCTTATCCTCACCCTACATGCCACTTGGGCACAGAGCTTGGCCACTCTGCCCAACTCACAGGCTCCTCTATGATTCTGGGGCCACTGGATACCTCCATAGCACTTTAGGGGCCCCCAAGATCTCAAACACAGACATGCCCCAAACTCAGATCTTCAGGACACTGCACCCTCCCAGCCTTCCCTCTCAGGGAAGTGCCATCGCACATGCATGCCTCCAAGCTCATGTCCATTGTTACTGACAGCACTGTGGCACTGTTTCCCATGTGTGGCACCCTCTCCCCTGGCAGCCCGAGGCCAGACCCCTCCCCATCTAAGTCCGAGTAACTGCATGAGGGCATCGAGGGCCCAGAAAATGCTCTGTTGAGCAAACGTGTGTGCCCGCCCCACCAGGCCCTGTGCCAGCGTCTAAGTGGCTCTGAATGTGGACGTGGGTGTCTTGTGTCCAGCTGCCTTCCCCACGCGTCTCATTCTGCCTGAGGGGGATGTCTACAGCATCTCTCTCCATGCCTCCCGCTGGGCCGCTGAGGATCGATCTGTTACTGTGGGAGGATGGTGACAATCCCAGCTAACATTTACTACTGCACATTCAAAACGCACCAAGTCCTGTGCTAAGTGGCATCCACGGCATCACTTCACGTTACCCTCACAAAGGCACCCTGGGAGGGGACCACTGGGCCACATTCCCCAGCTGACAGGGGCCCGGGCTAGAGGATGAGTGACAGCTGGGATGGATCCCACACCTGAGGAGACAGCCTTGCTCTTACCCACAATGATGGTCCCCACATGTACCTGTGTCCCCATGTATGCATGTCTGGTTTCATCCCCCATACCGCATGTGAGCTCGGGAGCAGGGACTCTGCCCACAGGGTGGCCTCCCTGTCCTTGGTGCTTGCCTGGGGCCAAGTTTGGGGAGCGGTCTAGACCAGTGTGACCTAAAGAGCCTCTGGGTTAAACCCACCTTGGTCTGGGTTGAAGATTCGGAAGAGTTCAGGGCAGCTGACCAGGACCATCTCACCCACATGGGCGGGCTTCCAACACGTGATGTTATCCCACATCCCGGGACAGCCTGTGGAGAAGACAGCCATGGTGAGAGGGGCCAGACACACACACATCACACACACCACATTCTCACATCACACACATCTCACACCACACACACCTCCCTTACCTGTTTTTACACCACCCCACAGCCCCACAACCTCGAAAGATTGTGGGGAGGGGAGACACACCAGGCCAGGCTGGATCCCTAGGAATGAGATGCTGAGATGCAGGCGTCTCTGCAGCAGCCTCTCCCACATCCCTCACCCAAGCCCCTCCTCAGCAACCCCCGAGGGGTCCCACTTCAGATCCACCCCTCAGCAAGGCCCCCTATCTGCCTTAGGGGGAGGGGCAGGAACAGGCTGGCCTAAGACTGCCGCTCCACTACTTCCACCTACCCGCAGGCAAGCCCAGCAGGGGACACAAATTCATCACCTGGAGAAGAGGGGAAAGCCAGCCAGGCAGAAGCTTGCACGCACCAGGCTAGAATTGTGAAAGGACCCAGAACCAGAAAAGGTGGAGGCAGGGACTGCTGCAGAGGCCTTGGCAGCATCTCCAGGCTGACAGAGAGGAAGGGACAAGCCTATTGAGAGATGCTTAGGAATCCCCTAGATTTGGTCCTCATTGGACATGAGCAGTGAGGAAGAGGAAACTGTCAAGCTTGATGACCAGATTTTCGGGTCTGGGGGCCCAGCGGCTCCCCTGACCCCTCTCCTCCTGTGCCTGCCTCTTTCCAGCCCTACCAGCCTCTGTAGAGCTCCCTGCACTGCCTGCCGCCACCTCTTCCTGCTCCATCCCTACTTCTCTGGCTCTGTCCTCCCACAATGCTGGAACACCTCTCACCAAGGTCACCAGTGACCTCTTTGCTGCCAAATCCAAAGTATAATTTCAGCCCTGACTGGGTCCAACCCTGCAGCCCCAACTGAATGCAGGTGCTGGTAGCTGCCCTGCCTTTGGCTGCCCACTCTGCTAACCTCAGCACTCACCCTGCTCATGAGTATAACAGAATTGCATGTGGACAACTCCCAGTCCTCTGTCCTGTCCACCCCATGAGGGTAGAGCTCACAGCTGGTTTCCTGCTCGATACCCCCACCTTGAAGGACCAAAGATGGTTCAAACACAGCAGTCCAAGACTCAATGCAGCATCTCCTGCCCAAACCTGATTGCCTGTTCCAGCCCCAGCTGGAAACCTGGGAGTCACCCCACTTCATCTCCTTCACCTTGGTGCTCCTGGTCAAGCCCTTCGTGGTTTCACCTTGAAACCTTATGCAATCCTTGCCTCACACTCTATCCCTTCACCCTACCCGGTGAAGGGATTAGGATCCCTCACTGAGACCACAGGTACACAAACCCCATAGAGCTACAACCACAAGCTTTTCAAAATGAGTATCTGGCCATGTCACAAGACCTCACCAACTATCCCACGCTTTCCAGGATTTTGGTATCCTCAATCCTTAATATGGTACTCATGGCCCTGCCACTCGTTTTTCCTTCCGGCCTATGGGTAGTGGTTGAGGCCATGGGATGAGACAGCTCACTGTGAGAAGGGATGTACAGTGAGAAGAGCATGGAGGAGGGAACCCTGCTATGGGTTCCGTATGGAGACGGAGCATGGAGACCCCGTATTTATGGAGCAGGCAGAGGAAATGCATGTAGTGATGCAAGCAGGAGAGAGCGGCAAAGGTGTGGTGGGAGGCAGGGGTGTGGAGTGCCAGGCAGCAGAGGAGACTTGCAGGAAAGGGGCCTCCATCTGTTAGGGGATTATAAAGAAAGGCTATGAAGGCTTCTGTGCCATATCAGGGACAGCAGGTGACCGACAGTGCCCACCTCATAGGGCTGCTGTGAGGATTAATGAGTTCACATGTGCAAAGCTCTCAGAACAGAGCCAGGCTCATTCAATGCCTGTTCACGGCTGTCAGAATCATTAATTTCATTATCCCAATTAGGTGTCTCTGGGAACCATTCCCCCGAGAGGCCTCCATAGGCAGGGAGGTGAAGCAGGGACCTGCAAGGTGAGATGGCCTGGGGAAGGGCTGCTGATAGGTCCCAGAGGACACCAGGGAAGATGCTGGGAAGAGGAGGGGCCTGGAGCAAGGCACCATGAGCTCACAGTCTTTGTTGGGGTCCATGACGCTTGAGTGCTATTTGGACCAGAAGGCATCCACAGCTTCTAGATTGAGAAAATCTTGTCTCGGAATTCACACCGGGCTATTTTGGAATCTGTGCCCAGTCACATTGGCCCATAGCATCCTGTTCATAAATGGCAGAGTTTGGGAGCCAGACATACCATAGAAAGCTCTGAGAACAGAAAGCCAAG
The DNA here is from genome assembly GCF_001604975.1 of Cebus imitator. NCBI lineage: Eukaryota > Metazoa > Chordata > Mammalia > Primates > Cebidae > Cebus > Cebus imitator. The sequence continues at coordinate 15,080,029 of NW_016107360.1, read as the reverse complement.
AAGGCAAAGATATTAAAGGCCGGATGAAGGGAGCTGGGTACCAGGTCTCAGAGCAATGGGCCAGTCATCGGTGATTCCTGTGTAACGATTAGCAGAGGACATCTAGCCAGCATGTGCCTGGCTGTGACATCATGTCCTTGAAAGAGAACCAATAGCACATCTTTGGCTACTGCAGCCCATGTTGATCGCGGAATGGCCATGGAGCGTGGCTGCGTCTGGCCCATGCCTCAGGAGCCCCAGCCAACAGATGTTCCCTTAATGGAGAACATTAGGCCCTGGCACAGCCAGCTGCTGCTGCCATCTGACATTGCCGAGGTCATGGGGCCACTTCAGACAGAACGAGCAGGGTCGTGAGGGTTGAGGGCAGGGGGGGCTGCAGAGATCAGGCGGGTGGCACGAGGTGAGAAGGGGGGCTCGTGTTGGCAGCAGGACAGGGGATGCATTCTCTTAACTACTATGTACTAAGTGCCTGCCTTGTGCCAGGGACCATCTATGCACCAGGGCCGGTGCTGGAGAAAAACACAAAGCCATGAAACTGATGTTTGAGGGCAGAGCGGGGAAGAAGGGGAGCTCTCCACACAGCATTAGCACCGGAAGCCCTAAAACTCGAGTTCTGATCTCCTTCTGCCACAGGCTCACTGGTGACTCAGGCCAGTCACCACCCCCTCCACCATGATTCACATTTCCTATGTGTGCAGGGAGGACTGAGTCTCTCTGAACTCCCAGCTTTGAGTGACCAGAGCTCAAATCTGAAACAGATTCACCCAGGACCTACTGGTGCCCAGAGGATGGCTGGGGTGGCTAAAGCTGCCTAAGGGGCATCTGCTACGGTGCTTCACCCCAGCCCGGGGCATGAGAGCTCTCAGGATGTATCTGCCACAGCTCTCAAAGCCCTCCTGGTACCCCTTAAGTCCCCAGCCTGGGCCCCCTCTAGAGTAGTAAAGACAATTCCCATAGTACCAGGGTAGGTAGGAAACCTAGAATGAGCCCTCAGGACCCCGGGACCCAAATCCCAGTCTGGGTTTGGAAGACAATGTCCCTGGCCCTATTGGGAGCTCCAAGACCTTTACCCAGTCCTCTAGTCTGCATTGCTGCAGTCTCAGACTCTGAGCTGCCTCCCTGGGGCTCCCCACAATGCCCTAGTGCCCATTTATCTTGGTTACCACCTCCCAGCCCAGCACAGATGGCAAGGCCCAGCGGGCTCTCACCTTCACTCCTCCATTGAATGGAAACTGCTCTGGCCTCAGGGGATTAGAGCTGAATCCTCCCAGGGCCCTGTTCCCTGGAGGTTGGGAGGATGGGAGTTGGACTCCTGAGACAGCCTTGGGTTTTTCTAACTAAAAGCAGCAACTGATTTCCTTCCACTCACACACAGTACGTCCAGCTTCCACAGACCCATATGTTCCACAACAAAATTTAGTTTTGTTGAGACTGGAAGATTTCAAGATGCCTTTTCTCCTTCTCCTCCCCCTTCTCCTTTTTTACCTTTTTTTTTTTTCTTCCCACTTTCCTCTCCCTCTTTCTCTTAATTACTCATTTATTCAAGACACACTGAGTCAGACACTGCAGAGCAACACAAGAGTGAACAGAAAAGGCACAGTCTCTGCGTGCACAGAGTTCTTACTCCGGTGGGTTAACACATTGAGATTTTTATCCTCAATGCTTAGAGATGTCACTGGGTGGTGTATTCATTCCCTACTGCTGCTGTAAGTTTGTAAGCAAACTTAGTGTCTTAAAATGACAAAGCTTATCATCTTACATTCCTGCATGTCACAAGTATCATCTTACGTTCCTGCAGGTCACAAGTCCGAAATGAGTCTCAACTAAAATTAAGATGTCAGCAGGGTTGCATTTCATCTAGAGGTTCTAGGGGAGAATCCATTTTCTGGACTTTTCCAGATTTAAGAGGCCACCCACATTCCTGGGCTCATGGCCCCTTCCTCCCTCTTCAAAGCCAGCAGCTTTGTAGCCTCAAGTCTCTCCTCTTTGATTCTCCTGCCTCCTCCTTTCACTTATAAGGACCCACGTGATGATACGGGGTCCACCCAAATCCAGGATAAAATTCTCAGTTCAAGAACCTTAATTACCTCTGCAAAATTCTTTTTGCTATGTGAAGTAACATATTGACAGGTTTCAGGGATTAGGATGATGTGGGCATCTCGGGGCAGGGTGAGGGGTATCATTTGACCTGACACAGATGGGCTTTAAAGGAGTCACACTTTGATTTGGTTGTGTAGGGAAGATCATATAGTCCAATAGCAGAGATGCAGACACAGGGAGGCAGCAGAGTTGGAGTCCTGTGTGGGACAGAGTCAGGAGCAGGGCTGACAGGGCTTGGGGAGACACTGGCTGGACCTGGCTGGCAAATGTGCAAAAGTCTTAGTTCTCACCCACATCACCTGAGGACACACCAATGGTGAGTAGGTGGAGTGCAGACCCAGCCTCTAAAACACCCCGACAGGCTTCCACAGCCTTCCTCTCTTCCTTCTCTGTACCACCCTTGAAGGCCACATGTTAAGGGTAGCAGTGTTCCAAGATGGAAGAAACCTGGATCCCTAAATGACTGGGTAAAGTTGAGTTCCACCTCCTACCTCGGCTGACCCTACTGGTCTGATACATGCAAGCAAGAAATGTTATTGTGCTAAGTCTGAGATTTTAAGATTGATGTGTTATTGCTGCAAAGTCGAGGCCATCCTGACTAACATATCCTGAAGTGGGGAGAGGTACCAAGGATGTCACCCAGGTTTCTGGCTTCAGTGTCTGGATGGATGAATGGCTGGGTGGGTGGGTAGGTGGGTATATGGATGAATGGATGGATCATTGGCCACAGTGGAAAGGGCCAGGTGAGCAGCAGATGTTGGAGGAATTCAAGTTGGAAAGTAAGAGCTTAGTCTGGGTATGTTCAGTTTGAGATGGTGCTAAGAGCCAAGAGGAGACGGCTGTCAGGTAGGCAGCTGGATAACAGTCTGGAGTCTAGAGAAGTAACAACTGGAGAAGAGGGCCTGGGATGGGCAGCGCAGGGACGATATTTAGGCTGCAGACATGGATGCTTTGTCTAGTGAGAGCAGAGATCAGAGAAGAAAAGAAGACAGAATAGGCCTGGCCCCAACAGAAGTGCCAGCATTTAGAAGAGGACTTGGCAAAGAAGACTGAGGCAGAAAACCAGGACGGGAGGGACACAGCAGTCAGGAAAACATGTTTCAGGGAGGAGATGGCCAAGTGCAGCCAAGGCCAAGTTCCTGTCCTCCCCTTCCTCCTCCAGAGGTTGAAAATCAGAACAGGTCCTGTTCTCCGTGAGACCTCTCCAATCCTTACGGAACTCCAAGCCTCGTGGCTCCATCTGTGTAAAGGCCCCCGCTAGGAGACGTGGGCAGAGGAATGCAGGCCTAAGGGTGGGTAGGGGAGTGCTGCATACACTCTAGAGCTGCTCCCACCTAAGACATAAAGTGCCCAGGAGTGGCAGTGAAGTGTGAGAGCAGGAGGGAAGGGCTCTGCTCAGGCAGGGCGACTGAGAGAGAACACACGAGCTATTAGCTTTTGTCTGGAACAAAATAAGGAGCTAATCCTGGGTTGTCATGGAGATGATTTTGTCCAGTTCCACAGTGTTCAAAACTCCATAGGGCAGGGTGCCAAAAAGACTCAGACAAAGCCATGGTCCTTCCTTTGAGAAGCCACCTGAGGATGCCCGGGTATTGTTAGAACAAGGTCCCCATTTTAGAATGCAATCCAAGGGTAAAAACAGTTCAATTTGCCAAAACGTATACAGCCAATGTTTCCGTTCCACAACATGAGGACCCTGCTGTGAGCTGAGTGCTGGGGGTGGCAGAGGATTAAAGATGCCGCCCTTCCCTTTGGAAGTCAGTGGTTCTCAAGGTGTGGACCGCAGATGGGAAACACCACCTGGGAATCTGCGGGAAATGCAGATGCTCAGGCCCCATCCGGATCTACTCAATCAAAAGCTCTGGGGGTGGCCCCAGTAACCTGCATTTTAACAGAAAATCTGATATTCAAGTTTGAGAATGACCAGACTTCAGGAAAACACAAGTTTGGATAGAAGTGAAACCCTCTGTCAGGGAATAAGTTCCTCAGCATGAGGGTCCCTGCAGACACCACCCTTTCCCCAGGCTTGATGCCCGTTGGGTCTCAGAGCAGCTGAGACCCAGACAAGAAGCTCCTCATGCTCTAAAGGTGGGGAAGCCTGGACCCAGCCTGATGTGCTTCTCTCCCCTCTAGTGGGGTAGAGAGGACTGGTTCAAGGCGCTTGGTGCCCTGGACAGGCCTCTGAGACCAGGTCAGAATAGCAATGAGCAGGCCTTCCCATCCTCCCTCCAAGCCTGCTCTCTGCTGACCCTGCCATGGCCACTCCTCTTCCTCTTCCACCAGAGTGTGGGGACCCCCATGGAGGACCACACCGACCAACCCTGCTTAGATTCAGAGAAGGCTTCCGGGCTGATGGGAACCTGCAGCCCTGCAAAGTGGAGGTGCTGGTCTCACCCTCGGCAGGCAGACTGCAGAGGGAACAGAGCCTGGGGGCTGTGTGGGCCTGGGGATGCTAAGCCATGAAGCCAGTTCCCAGGTACAGGCGTCTTTTGTCCTTCCCATCTGGTCACAGGAATACTGCAGCAGCAAAGGTACTCCCTGGCTAAGATGGCAGACCTGGGTCCCGTCCCATGTAGCTGGCTCTGGCTCCCAGTGTGGTTTGGTCAGTGACCGCCACCTCTGGCCTCAGCCTCCCTGGGCATCATATGACAAAGCCAACTTGGTATTGGCTCAAATCCCATTAGCATTCGGGGGTTTGGAATAAGGGACAAAACGGCTGCATCTCCAAACCCCCTCCTCTCCTCAATCAACACCTTTAAAACATGCCAAGGATTTTGCAAACAAAGCAAGCCAGGCTGCAAACTTGCTTTCACTCCCCACGGCCACCTCTCTGGGCTCTATTTCTCACCCTCATTGAGCTGCCTGCTACCCCGCCTGCTACCCCCGGCGCATCTGTGTCCTGGCCACCACTCCAAAAGCCACTCTGCACAGCACCATTCTAGGTTCTCTTTGGGGTGGAGGTCCCAGGACCAGTGAGGAGCAAGGGCTTGAAGGAAACACGTGCTTCCTGGAACCTCCCTGCATCCCCCCAGCCACACACAGTGCCACAGACATAATCCACCTAACAGATCAAGACTCCTGCTCCAATTGACTCATGTTACCAGATTTAATACATACACACAAAATATATACGAGCATGTTAAACTCTATAAAAGACACTGTTGTGAGTACACTCAGAGGCACTGGAACAAGCTGTCAGGTTTCCTTTTTCAAGGGTGTTTCAAGGACATGAGCTGAGCTTTGGCCAGCGTTCTGTGTATGGCGTATGTGCCTGGGGCCACACGGGCAGCGAAGGCGCAGGAAATGGGTGCAGCAGGCGGGCTGGCACAGATTAATAACACAACACACAGACATCGATTCTTCGGTACACTCAGATTTGACGTGGCCAGTGGTGAGCTCCGCAGCCTGGTTTGGCTGCTCTCTGCCTGAGATGGCATGAGTGACCTGGTGGATGCTGTGCTCTGGCCAGTGGTTCTCAGACCTGGATACACTTTAGAATCGCCTGGAGGCTTCTAACTCTACATGGAGCCCCCCGCCCCACCCAAATGCTGAAGACTTTGGTCTGGAGAGGGGCCTGGACATCAGCATCTTTAAATGCTCCTGGGGGCTCTACAGTGCTGCAGGTGTGATGAGAGGAGTGGAGGCCCATCTTGCCCAAGAGTGTTGGACTTGCAGCCAAGAAGCCCAGCTTCAGCCAGGGCGCTCCTAAGAGCAGGCTAGAGGTTCTTAAAGGACAATGGGGGAAAATTAAGGCCTCCCCTGGTGGGTGACAGCAAGGTCAATGCTCTCCAAGAACTTGAGGCCCCCTTGAGGAGAGTCCTCCAACCTCAGCCTGCAGGGCATGCTCTTCCAGGGGCCGCCCCTCCCCCTGGCCTGCCCCTCTCCTTCCCAAGCAAGTCATTAGAAGCCGAGGCATTCTATCCCAGGCCCTAGAAACACAAACGCCCTTTGGCCTTTTCATAGCTAAGAAAGGGGCAGACCTCAAGCACATTTTAGGGCCCCTCTCCCTCAAGGCCTCTTTCCAGCCTCGCTGTAGCCTCCTGCTGTATGACCTCTCACTCTGGCAAGGGGACAGCTAAAGGGCTAGGGTGTCTCCTCATTCCTCTTCTGAGCAGCAATGTAGCCCAGTGGTAAAGGCAGATTCCAGAACCATCCACGTGCACACCTTGGTTCCCCCTTCCCGGCTGAGGGGTTTACTAGATAAGAGACAAGCAACCTAACCTCTGTCTGAGCAGCCTCACCTGTTAAATGGGGGTGAAACTCTACCAAGCCTATAGGTTTGTGAGAGTTAAATGAGTTGTGTGCGTGTATGTGTGCACATGCATGCGTGTCTGAGAGAACCCAGTGCCCACCTGCCTTACTGCTCCCTTTCTGCCTTTCCCCAGCCGAACACTTCTCTCCATCTTCCTGTACCCTCCATCTGCCCTCTGAAGCCCAGATCTGGTCCCCAACCTCCCCTGCTCTGCCAGGATTGTTCCAAGTGGCACTGAACTGCTTCCTAGAGAGATCTCTCTACTCCCCAGAATTGGGATCTAGCAAAAGGTAGGAGCCCTGGAGACCCCCAACACTATAATGACAGCTCCTAATAACTACAGCATCTTAGTTAAGCGCTTAGCAAATGTCATACATTGTCCTTCGTGCTTCTCACAGACTTTGATCACTTAATGCAATAATCCTATGTGGTAGGTATTACTTTTCCTCTATTTTTCAGACATGAAAATTAAGGTGTTAAGGGCCCTTCAAAGATCCCACGTCTGGTGCCGCAGCTAGGCAGTGGGGGCAGGGGGAGCGGTGCTGGGACTCGGAGCGTGTCACTCTTCAGAGGCGGTGCATCCCAGCAGTCGGGTACAGGCTGCCTGAGATCAAGTTCCACCTCTGCCTCCTAATAGACTATGTCCTTAAGCAAAGTACATAACCTCCTTGGGCCTCAGTTACCTTATCTATGAAATTGGGGTCATAACAGACCCACACACCTCCCCCTGCCCAGCTGCTGTGGTGGAAGAATGAAGTACTGACATAGAGCCTGGCACACAGGAAGTCCACAGAGGGCCTGGCTATTTACATGATGTACTCTATCTCACTCATTTTAAAGGAGATCCTGAGGCCCAGAGCAGGAAAGAGCCATGGAGTTTGTGGTCCAGCTGGACCTTTAGTCTTTTCCTCTTTCCCACCTAAAGGGTGCCCTTTGCTTCTGCTTAATTAGCTCTGTTTTATAAAGCCCTACTCTATGACTCAAGGGAGGGGAGAGGTAGAGATGAGGGACCCTTTCCATAGGCAGACTGTGAGAGGGTTACAGCCTCCTCACCCAACTAGACAGGGTTAAAGGAGAGCGATTCACTCACCTCTTGGAGAATCCTTCACACCCCAACCTCCTGTGGCCAGCCCTGACTCACAGGGTCTCTGAGGAGGGGTGAGTGGAGCCCCTGAGGCAGTTGCAGAGACGCCAGCTCCATGGGAGCCAGCCACTGCTTTCCCCTGCCTTCAACTCCAGCAGCAATGGACATGAAATACACACCCTGGGCCCTCTGCCATGCCCCCTCAATAGCCCAACCCATCTGCTCCAATTCTGAGTTCCAGATACAGGACATTACTCAAGACTACCAAAAACACCAGGCTCCCGCCTCCTGTGGTTTCCTCAGCCTACGGTGTTCACCCATTCATCTAGCCCTCTATTCTCCCCTGCCTTCAAATGCCTACCAATCCCTTGGGCCGAACCCAAGGGTTCTCAACAGCAGCTTCTCATTAGAATTGCCTGGGGAGCTTTTAAAATCTACGGTGACTATGATGGACCCAAGCTTCTGATTTAATTGGTTTGGATTGTGGCTTGAGTGCATTTTTCTGAAAGTTCCCCAGTGATTCTGATGTGCAGCCAGGTTTGAGAAGCAAGGATCCAGTTTCAATATATGAATCCTTCCCGAGAGAACTCATCTCTTCCTCTCCAGAGCACGCCTGCGGGTGAGACCTCCTCCCCAGCACTGGCCTGGCCCCTCCTGGGATACTGTATGTCCAGCCGGGCATCCGCCTCCCTTGTCTCTGCCACAGGGCTGTCTTGACTTCTCAGCCAGAATTCAACAAGCAGGTGTGCAATTAAACTGCACACGGCTTACCCAGAGGTCCCTGTCCCACCCCAGCCCCTGCCTCTATTCTTCTGTACTGAATGCTTTTATTGCTCAACCCCAGATGTGTCTGAGACATGAGATGCAGGAACAATGGCCCTGGGTTGGAGCAGGACACCTGGGTTCCAGACTTACCTCAGCCTGATCCTCCATGTGATCCACACCATCCCTGCCCTCCAGACTCAGCATTCCCAGGGCCAAACAGAGACTCAGACCAGATAACCTTGGGATATTCTTTTGGCCTCCTCCAACTGTGTGCCCTTCTGGGCCCCCTGCCTCAGTTTCCCTCACTTTGTGGGGCCCCAAATCCACGTTCAGCCTTGATTAGGGCTGAGCAAGAGCTCAGATGGAGGCAAAGGCCAGCATGACCCAGAGTAGCTCCCTTACTAGTTAATGTTCACTGAGAAGCAACTGGCCGGGGAGCTCCATCCAGTGGGACCATTACATTTAACTGGGCTGCAGATTAATCAAGTGTTTAAACAGATGGTGCTCAGAGCAGCCAGGAGGATCCAGAAGGAAAAATGAATCCCTCTGGTCTGAGCAGAGAGCCCTGCTTAGGCAGCACGGAGCCAGTCCTCCAACGACTGAGGCAAAAGTGAGGCTGGCGAGACCTCTATGATGCCCCCTACCCCAAATCCCCAACGTCCCCTAAGGCCAAAAGCTGACAGTGCCTGTGCTCTATGCACCTTAGCTTCCCATCTGCACAATGGGAAGCTTGGAGGGGGAGGGGTTCAATGGGGCCACTGGTTCTCACCACGGGTCATACCACTCCCTTGGGACATTTGAACTGTTGGAAGGCATTTTGTGGTTGTCATTGTGATCGGGGACATTATGGGCATTTAATGGGAGAGGCCAAGAATGCTCAGTGTCCTGCAATGTGTGCTTCCTCTGGCACAGGGAAGCAGGACCCTCCTCAAATGCAGCCCCAGGAGAAGCATAGGACCCGAGGCTTCAGGACTGCAGTTCCTGCTGCTGCTGCTGCTGCTGCTGCTTCTCTGGCTGCTGATGGAATGAGCAGAGGAGGTGGGAAAGGACCCCACATTACCCGCCCTGGGTTGACCAAGCACTTTACAGCTCAGCCACCGGCAACAGCTGTGTCCCTGCTGCCACCAGGCCCATGCTGCCTGCTAACAAGCTCTTGACAGCCACTGCCCAGCCCAGGCACCAGTGCTATCCCGGCCCCTGTGGGAGAGAAGGCAGCCATGTCCAGTCACCCAGAACAGCCGAGAGCCATCCAGGGCACACCAGCCTTGAGGGGGCGGCCCCAGCATCATTGCCCAGGGCAGATCCAGGACATCAGTATTCCAGAGGGCTTTCTGAAGGTCCCAGAAACCCATATCCTTGACCACTCTCTGCTAGGTGAGCCTGAGGACAGGAAAACAGTTTACTAAGCTGGCACTGGGAACATGGCATGTTCCCTGCTGTCCCGCTTACCTGGAGAGGAGTCATTGAAGCCCATCAGCTCATTGGCCCTCTGGATCTTCTCCAGGCACATGGCTTGCTCCTTCTTGAAGATGCAGTCAGAATGCATGGCGGGGGCCTGTGGGAGAACACAGGATAGATGGTGGGGGCGGGCAGGAAGGCCTGTCTGCAAGCCCTCCTACCAAAGCCCAAGGGGCAGTGTCCTGGGGTAGTAGGGAACAGAACCAGAGAGGAAGGTGACAAGAGATGTCAGGGCCAGCAGAGGCCCTGGCATTCACCTTGAGAGATACTATGAGGGCTCTTCAGTCACCAACTCAATGTGTGGCTTTGTACAGGTCCCATTCCCTCCTTGGGTCTCAGTTTCCACAGCTTATAGGAAGCGCATTATTCTGTCATGTGTGCACGTATATGGAGAGTACCATGAAGTACTACTTTTATCACTTTCCATTTCACAGATGTGGAAACTTAAGTACAGAGATGTTAAGTCACCTGCTCAAAGTCATATGGCTCAGGAGACTGAAAAACGAGGATTCGAACCCAGGAGGTCTGACTCCAGGGGCCACAAGGCCACAGCTGCAGGTTAGGGGAGGAAACAAGTGGAAGGGAGAAGTCGGGCGGAGAAATCTCATTGTCTGTCTTCTCCAGGAGCTCAGGGAGAAGGTGCCCCCAGCAGCTGTAGGCTAAGGAGCAGTGGTGCCATTTAGTGGGGCCTACGCACCACCCTTATTTACAGAAGAAGAAACTGGAGCTCAGAGAGGTTAAACTCCAGCCCAAAATCACACAGCTGGTTAACAGCAGATATGGGCATCAAGTTCAGGACCAAGTAACTTCACAGCCCATGCACTGCTATCATGACAGCTGCTTCCAAATGCTGTCACTTTAACTCAAACCCCCAGGGCAGGGATGGTTCCCAGGGGGATGTCAGCAAGTGAGGAGGCAGTCACAAGGCATTTGACTTGCCAAGGGCCATGTCTGGGGACAGAGTCCAATCCCTACTATTCACAGATGTGCAGGCAGTTTCCAGGGAAAGGGATAGGCTTGTCTGACCACTTACTGAGTCAGGGCAGAGATAGAACTGGTACCCAGGGTCCTGAGGACAGCCTCACCCACTGCTACTCTGAAATCTCAGGTCGAGTGATGGGACCAGTTCCTGGGAGTCCTCCTCTGTTCACTCCCCATCCCTACCTTTACTCAGGGAGAGATCTGAGCAGAGGGCAGTCTTCTGAGTTCTACCCTGGGAGGACTTCGTGGGCTGGTGGCAAGAAAAAAGAGCCTTCGGCAGCCCTGACCAGAGATCCTGCGTTCAGCTGAGCAGAGTGTGTACTGTGCAATTCTAAATGTTGCCACACATTACCATCATAAAGATTTGTACATTTTGTAATAAATTCTGGTCAAATCAATATAGGGTCTTGAGGAAGGCGCATCTTTTCTGATTCACACAAAGGCGCTGGGGGGCCCAGTGGTGGTGGTGGCAGAAATACCAGCCAAGTGAATAGTTGAGCTGAGGGCACACAAAAGACATGGGTTCTCTAGAGCAGGGGCTCAGGTGAGCCTGAGGCTCCCAGAGATGTTCCTGGGCTCTTACCATAGGCAGCAGGAGGAGAGCAGCCAGGGAGACATGCACGACACCAACCATGACGCTTCTTGGCCAGCACTGCTGGCTTCCCATTGACAGCAGCGGCGGGTCACCCCCAATGTGTCTCCAGGCTAGAGAAGGAGGAAAGGTGTGAATCCTGTGGACCCAGTGCTGTGGCAGGGTGGGGGGGGGGGGGTGGGGGGAGGGGGCGAGACCACCTGCCTTCCTCATTCCCCCAGCTCCCTGCAGCATGGCCTTCAGCCTCCAAGGATAATCCCACCTCCGTGCCTGCATCCGTCTTGCTCTTTCTTCTTCTGCCCTGCAAACGTGCTGGGCACTCAGCCTGTGCTAGGTGCTGGGGATACTGTGGGCACACACTGGCTCAGCTCCATCACTCTCCTGGCATGGTCTGGAATGGCTTTCTCCTTGGCACCAGAGGGATTTTCTCCCCAAATCCTTGCATGTTCACCCTCCTCCACAGTTGACAAAGTTTTAGCTGGCTACGTGCATGCTCATCTAGACATATTTCCTGGTCTTTCTTGCTTGGAGGTGTGAGTACATGATGAAGTTATTAGCACTTATGGAATGTGGGTGGCAGCATGTGGCCACATCTGCACCCTCTGTGTATGAGGGCGTGGCGTGATCTCTGCTCCTGCTCTTTCACCCTTCCCAAATGCCAAACCCCACTTTGACAGTGTGGACAGGAACAGTATCCGGCGGTGTAGGCAGCAACACTATGAGAGGAGGCAGGATCACCAGGTGACCTCGTGGAGCCCAGCCTCTGGGCCTGCCTGGAGGGCTCACCTACCTCCAGACTGTTACGCCAAAGGGAAGCCAGCTTCCAGCTAATTTACCCTCTCAAAGGGCCTCTTTGTTCCAGCTGCCTGGCCTGGTACCCTAACATGCCCTACCTCACTCTACTTCATCTTCGGCATAAAGCCTTGAACCATGACACAGGAAACACAGTGACAGATGAAGCGTGTGCTCAGGCCTCAGACCTGCAGGAGCTCCAAGGGAGCAGGTCTGCAAGGACTGGAGCCACTGGTGGGGACCAGACAGACAGGTTACAGGGAGTTGAGAGAGGAGTCTGCAGGAGCACTCTCCCGGGGAAGAGCATACTCTGCTTCTAAAATTGATCATTACTACATATACCCTACAACACAGCAATTCTGCATCTGAGAAATGTTTGCGCTTGGACAAAAAGAAGCATATGCAAGCATATTCACCACATCATCCTTTAAAATAGCATCAACAATAAAAAATAGGGCAGCAAAGCATCCATCAACAGGCACTGCTAAATAGGCTCCGGCACAGCCGTACAATGGTTATGATTATTTTAAAATTATTACTATTATTATAAGAGAGATTGAGTAGGCCCATCTCAGGGCACTGCTAACCCACAGGTGCCTGGCCCAGGAGGCCATGGGGGGCCCGAGCAAATCCTTCATGTGCATTTCCAACCATTAGTCCTTGCACACCCCCTACCAGCGGGGCAGAGCTGCTGCACCCCAGGGGACTTTGTGTCCCTCACTCTCTGCCTAACCACGTCCCCACCCTCTCTCCTTGCCTCCACAGGGCCTCTCCAAGCTCAGGCTGGAGATAAGCATCCAAAAAGGAGAAATAAAACCAGCTGCAGGAGGGCTCAAAAAAAGGGAGCCCCCACTCCCCATATTATGCACCAGGGCTCACTCAGATGCTGAGAGAGGCCTCAGATGTCCCCAAGTGATGCTCCAAGAAGCCTGGGGGGCATGGCAACGCTGGCCTAGCCTCTTCATATGGGCCAGGGAGGACAGGGCAGACTGCCTGGCCTCAGCACTCCTGGGTACCCTGAGGCACCATCTAGGCCGGGCACTCGGGCTTCTATCTCTGTACCAGCTCCCAAGGCTTGCCTGGTGGCCACAGGCTGCCTCTGGTGTGACCTAGCACCAGTGGACCCCAAAGGACTTGGTCATTTCTACTAGCCCTGGGGAGTCCAAGGCTCTGCCTGCAGAGAGGACCCTCCTGGCTTGCCTGGCTGTGATGGAGGAGTGCCGGGCACCAGCGACCCTCAGCACTCTCCAGGCCAGCAGAGGGTTGTGGGGAAATCCTGCAAGGCAGAGAGCCTCCATGATCAGGGGTTGATTCCCTGTACCTTCTACAACCTCAGGCCAAAAAGGTGAAAACAGCTGCTTGCTTTCAGCAACACCTTGAGATGGCAGCAGCACTATCCCCATCGGAACTGGGTTGCCCCCCCCCACAGTGGATGCTCACTGCCTCCCCAGCAAAGTCCTAACCTCTGACCCAAGTACACAACCTGGGCTGCCCACTAGAGTCATCTGAGCTTCCCAAAAAAAAAAAAAAAAAGCCCTGCCCAAATGAATTAGAAGCTCTCAGCTGTGGTTCGGGCAGCAGTGTTGTTTAAAGTTCTCCAGGTGATGCTCATGTATAGTTAGGATTATAAAGCCTGTTTTAACCTTTATTAGAACCCAGGGAGCTGGCGCAGAGGAACCAGGATTTTGAAAGCTTCTAATGGGGTGGGAAAGCAGGTGGCAGCAAGCAGACAAGAGTGGGTTTGTGTTTTGAGGACTGGTGGATTTCTGCTTCTGTTTCTCTCTCTCTGACATACACACACAAAAATACACAGAAACAGGTCCACAGAGATGAGCATAAAGACATGTCGACCCTACAGAGACAAAGACACTTATCCCCAGGGCCACCACTTGGAGGTATTGATACAAACTCCCATGATGGTATACACAGGTGGAAACATACACTGCCATGACAGGCAACTATGCACACATACACATATACACACATACTCCTTCACAGAAACACATACAGAACAAAGATGTGCAGATGCAAGCACACAGCAATTCAGATATTCAGATATGTCACAGATCGGACTGTAGATACGCAGAACAATTCACACACTCACCCTGCAAAGGCATTCAGATATAGAGAGGGAATCAGATATACTCGGATTCAGATATGAGTGCAGGCATAGCACAACATACATGTGCACACGTGTGCACATGCATGCACACACACAGGGACACCCAGACTTGCAGGGGCCTCACCCCTGCTGTGCTAAGGGCAGCAACTCAGCTATAGCTGCAGTGGGCTGAAGACAAGCTCCAGCAGAGGCCCCAGCCCTCTGCTTCATCACAAGGCTGCTTACCAGGAGACAAGTGTGTCCCCAGCCCAGTGACCCAGGGCAAGGGAGCTGGGACACTTTCACAGGGCACCTCCTCTGGAACTAGACCCAGGGTTCTTGATTCTATTACCTTCTCTTGGTGCCCCCCCCCCCCCCCCCAGATTACAATCCACTCCCTGTCTAACTGGACACAGACACCCCCGCTAGCAAAGAGGAGGAGAGACAGAACCTGGGAGTTCCCAGGCCTAGACTTCACTGGGGACTTCAGGGATCACAGTCACCTCCCTCAGCCTCTCCCCTCTCTGTGTGGTAATCGTTTCAGCCCCTATAGGCATTTCTGCCCCCACCACAACCCTGCACTGCCCCCTGCTGGACAACGCTCAGGGTGTACAGACTTAGGCTGCCTGCCCCAAACCCAGTGTTTCTCTCTGCAGTGTCCCTCTGAGATGCGGCCCCCTTGTTGGCCACTCCAGCCCTCTCCTCTGGACTCCCCCAGGCCGCTAGTGATACTCTCAAGGGACACGACAGGCCCCACCACTGCAGCCTGGGGTTGAATTCTCCCCTCCCTGAGGATGGATTTCAGCCCAGCCACAAAAGTGGCTTAGGATGGGGAAGTGTGTCACACCATATTCCTTGGCGCTGTCTCTCGGGTCCAGGCTTTGTTGGGGCAGATAGCTTTTGAGGACAATTAAACTCACCTCCTGGCAATTAGTATGGCAGACTTGGGACCATTTTGCCAGATGTGTTAGCCCTAGGAGCTTGGGAAAACTGCTTAACTTCTCTGTGCCTTCTTTTTCTCATCTGTAAAATGGGAATAATAGTGATGTCTATCTCATAGATACTGTCAGGCATCAGCAAATTTATACAAATAAACTATAGAGTATTTACTATAGCCTGGCACTCAGTAAGGGTTATACTATATCTCACCACTTTGTGTTCAGACTTTTTGTACTCTCTTGCTGTCACCTCCACCCCCACGGCACCTTGTCACATTCAAAATGGGAGCAGGTCTCCTGCACTTTTATTTACTAGTGGCTAACTTTTATTAAATACTCAGTATGTGCCAGGCACTCTTGCAAGCAAAAAACTTGTGTGAACTCATTTAACCTGCCTGAAACAGTTACTAGCATTAGCCTCTATAGCAGAGGTGACTGAGGCACAGAGAGGGTAAGCCACTTCCCCAAAGTCACACAGCAAAGCCCCAGTAGAGCTGGGAAGCAAACCCAAGCAGTCTGGCTTCAAAGCTGGTGCACTCCATCCCTATGCTTCCAGTGCCCTCTTACTGGTCAAAGGAAGATCAGTTCAGAACCCCATTAGGAACCCTCACACACACCTCCAGGGGCTGGTCAGGCCCGCCACTACACCCGTCCACATATCTATGTCTAGTTTCCTCCTTAGGAAGAATTAGTTACAGACACATCATTTCAGACCTGAAATAGAACTTAAAGCCCACCTCTAAAGGTGCGGATGTGGAAACTGAGGCCAGAGAAGGAGACACACTTCCTAAGGTCACACAATATGGAGCCTGGAGGCTTGCCTGGCAGGAATGGGTTGTGTGACAGATACCTGGACTGTAAGGGAATTTGGGGGGGGGGGGTCCCAATAGCACAGCATCTCCCCTTCCCTCCTCAGCTCTCCTAAGCCCAGCCACCGAGCCTGGAGTGAAACTGACTACAGTAGCCATGTTCTCCGCTGAGTCGCTGCACCAGGCAGCAGTGGCCCCTGCACACAGAGGATGGCGTCATCAGTCAGCACACGGGAGTGAGCGGTGACTCACTGGGCTTGCAGACTTTCCATATCTCCGTGCGGAGGGCAGAGACCCTCTAGCCATCCCCCAACTGTCCAAAGCCCAGCAGATCCCTTCTGCTTCCCCTGGCTGAAGGCAACTCCACTCCTGAGATGGGCACTCGCCCCACTCCAGCGGCTGGCCCATGCCCACAGTGGGAAGCTCTGACGTCCCTGTGCCCTTCCCAACCAGCCCTGAGCAGCACAGATTCCCCTGCCTCCTGTAAGCCCCTACAGGGGTGTGTGAACAGCGTACCCACCTCTTCTTTGGGCCACACAGCCCTGGGATTCAGATCTGCCCCTCATGGGGCTGGGGCCATCCGAGTCGCCTCCTACTGGAATTCTCTGGCCACTGAGCATCCCTCCCCTCACAGGGCAGGGCAAGCCTGGACACCAGAAAGGAGATGGCCAGGCTAAGTACATCACTTGCCTACCCTGCTCTCCCCATGCTCCCTTTACTCACGACAGGGGAGCCAGACCGCCCCTACTTCCTCCTCTCCCTTCTAGGGCCAAGAACAAGAGAGAGAAAGCTGAAAGATGAAACACTGTCCCCCTCCCTCTCACCCCTCAAAGGGAGGGACAGAAGCTGCTGCGGGGAAGGAGGGGGATCTCTCTAGAACCTGTTTTCTCCTCAATAAGATCAGAGCTGATAAAGGGCACACAAAAACTCCTGGGCCAGGGGCCTCCTGGCAATCTCAAGATGAATCATTAATGCTGCTGTTATTCTCTGCTGTTCAAACTTTCCCCTTTCAGAGTCACTGGATCCTGTCCACAGTGAGGGACAGGAGCTAGGCCACCAGATGGGCCCCCAGTGATGATCCCACTCATGCCCTGCATTTTGCACAAGCTTGGGTGGGAAACCAGGTCCAAGGCAGGGCAGGGCCAGGCTGGGGCACCCGTGCACATTGGCAGTATCATCCCATCTCACTGGTGAGGCACTGAGGCCCTAGGAGACCGGGAAACTTCCCCAAGGCCATGCTGCAGAGTCATTCTTCCCAAAAAATGTGTCCTATGAGGAATCCTCTTCCGTACTGTATAGTACATGGACCTACCCTGACCTGGAGGAGTCAGGGAGTGCTCCCCCTAGGCCAGGCAAGAGGAGGGGGAGGAAGGAGGCAGAAGATAAATGCAGGGAGAAGAGGAAGGTGGGAAGGGAAAGGATGGGGAGAGGATGAGAGGTGGAGGAAGGGGAACAGGAGGCCTGGCCAGAGGGAGGCACAAGCTTGTGGACGGTGCACTGAGCACCCACCAGGCAGAGGGGGTGTGGCTTGGGGAGGAGTAGCTCTGCATGACAGCCTCTCCCTTTGTGCAGACCCTGGGTAAGCTGCAGCCTCTAAGTGAGCATGAACCCAGCTCTGGTGTGTGTGTGCCCACAGCACCTGGCACAGGCAAGACACATGAGTGCCCAGAAAACTTGGACAAGTGCCCCCGGATGGGTTTGGGAAGGTGATTCCAGGGTGTCAAGGAGCACACAACACATACCAGGAGGTGATGAGGTAGAGGAGAGAGAGGGTGGAGGGCTGGTGCCAGTCCGTGGAAGCTGGAGAGTTGTTCCACCAGCAGAAGAGTTATAAGCAATGAAGGGTTGTGGGCAAAGGAGTGGAATAATCGGCTTTCCATTTAGAAAACATCCCTTCAAAGGCTGGGGAGCAGAGATGAAGGGGAAAAATATAGGCAGAAATGTACCCTGAGGCCCTTTTCTGGGTCTAGGGTAGAGGTGATGGGGGACTAAGCTGAGCAGGGAGGCAGTTGGGATGGAAAGTGGGGGACAGAACCCAGAGACATGGAAAAATGAGAGAGGAGCATCTCCTTGGCCCACCTCCTCACAGGTGGCAGGAAGGAAAGCAAGAGACAGAAGGCAGGGCGTAGTTCACTACACAAGCCTTAGATCAGTGGCTGAGAAGTTCAGCGGTGCCTAGGAAGGAGCTACTATCTGTATGTATTTGTCTCAGCCAAACCTCTGCATTGCCCATTGATCAGGAGGGGAAGATGAGGGCAGCTAAGGCAATACATGGAGTCTGGAGAGCTGGGATGAGTGTCCCACCCAAACCCCCAACGCCACCTCCAGGAAGCCCACTCAGACAGACCTGGCCCTCCACTGAGAAGCCTCAACCCTGAGATGAGCAGCCCCTCTCCTCTGAGCTGTTTCAGGTCTCCTCATGTTCATTGTGAGTTTCAAGTCTTGTCTAGAAACGAGGGGTATGCCCAGGTTTCCATGTGGCTTCCCCGCCCATAGAGATGGGCATAGACTTGGACACAAAGGGTGAAGGGTAAAGGGCTCAGGAACTGTTTAGCAAGCTCCAGTGACAGCAGTCAGCTTTTCAGTCTTTAATGTCGTCTCCAGGCTTTAGAGTGGGGGAAATTGATCTCGGGGACAAAGCACAGGCCCAATCTGGAGTAGGGTGCTGAAGCCAGGCAGGGAGCCTCTTCTAGGCCTGACCCATTAAACAGATGGGCATTCAGGGCTCCTAGAATGAGGCGAAGCACCCAAGGTGCCATTGGGCATTTCTGGCTATTTCAACGCTAAGCCCCTCCCTTCGTCAACCTCTCTGACCATTTCTCTTTCCTAACCTTACAACCCAGGAGCTGGCAACCCCTTCCGGCCAGTCAGATCCAGGCTATAGCCTATTTTTACACGGCTAGTGAGCCAGGAACCATTTTTACATTTCTAAATGATTGCAAGGAATTAAAAGAATCATATTTCATGACACAGGCAAAATGTATAAAATTCAAATTTCAGTGTCCATAAATAAAGTTTATTAGAACATAAGGCTGTTTACACATCATCTAAGGCTGCATTAGGCGACACAGCAGAATTAAGTAGTTGCAACACTGTATGAACACAAGGCCTAAAATAATTGCTATTGGGCACTAGACAGAAAAAGGTTGCCTACCCTTGTTCTAGGCCCATGCAACATACATACACACACACACACACACACTCTCTCTCTTTCTCTCTCTCTCTCTCTCTCTCTGTCTTACACACTTTCCTCAATTCAATTCAATATGCAGCTGGACTTTGATTAATGAAGACTTTTGTGATCTTCTTTGGACAAATATCTCCGAGTCCCTGGGTGTGCCCAGATCTGTGTGAGAGGGTATGTCTCAATGTCCGTTTGTCTTTCTGGTGTTGCTTGTCACTATTGTGCCAGCTCTCTGGCAGGTGTTATAGAAAGCCTATATGCTTCCCCAGCTGTGTGTCACTCCCTCTCTGTGTCACTGTGGGGGTGGCTGCCACCGTTTGCCTCTGACAGCATCCAGAGCTCGGTACAAACACGTTGCAGCAGAGGAGTCCCCAGTCTCCATCTTGCCAGGCAGCTGGACCACTAAGCCCAAACCATTCAGACCCTGGAATCTTAGATTCCTCTCTTCAGGGATGGCTGAGGGTCTCCAAGGCCTCTAGGCCTTCTGGGGTGGAAAGCCACTTGGCAGCCCTTGTTTGGGGCATCAGACCTCTGCTCACAAGTCTGCCCAGGACAGGAAACTCACTGTCACCTCCAGTGTCTGCCCCAAGGTGGGTGGGTCTCAGGAAAGCAGGGCCTTCCTGGCACCGGGCTAAGCTCTAGCTCTGCACTTGGCACACCCTGGTTCTTCCCCATGGCAGACAGCACAAGGTGTCCTCCACTTAATCGGTGCCAGCCCTAGGTCAATGAAATGCTTGTCCTTGGGAGGGCGGCAACCTGGGACACTCGAGCCTAGGCCCTGTCCCCAGTAGAAAAGCCACCCTGTGGCCTTAGCTTTCCTAGCTTCTCAGTCACATATACCCCCATGTGTGTATGTATGTATTTCTTCAACACAATTGAGGGAGTGCCCCAAAGTTGATGCACAACAGAGAGAGGTGGCCATGTGAAAAGGCATGGGTCCCAAAGTGTTTCTCCAGTCAATTCCCTCCCAGCCTGAACCCTATACAAAACAGGACTTAACACACCCCTTAGCCTAGATCAGTTCTTAGAGTGAGGGAGAGTGATCCTTCCAGAGGCTCCCCACGGATGCCTCCCCTCACCGCACATGGGGGCAAACAGACCTTTGGGGGTCTTGTCCCAGACACCCAGACACCTATGGCCAGAAAGGAAAAGGACCAGGCCTGCCTTCACCATCACCCCACACACACTTGTTGATGGATTGGTTGGAAGATCTGGCCCACGACCCACTCAGCATGTTCCGTCTCTAATTTGTATGTTCAGATTTCAGCTTGTGTCCACACTGGTGCCTCTGCCTGCCCTCCCCAAGGTCAATGAGGAGCAGGGATTAGCTTAGGACTGGGGACTCCACCAGTCCCACTTGTACCCAGCACCAAACTCACTTAACTGGGGTCTCCTGAGAAAACCTGAGTGCTGCCTGCTGCCCCTGCCCCCAAAGGCTCAAACACAGTTTTCCATCTTCTTGAGAATCCTAGAGCCACTCAAAAGCTTCTAGCCTGACCTTCAGGACGCCTTGCCTGCCTCTGGGGCCAGCTGCAGTCTCAGGGCAAGTTGCCCTCCACATGCTGCGTCCAGCCCCTTCCCATCCCCCAACTCCTCCCCAGGGCTGCTCACAGAAAGAACCAAACGCTGTGTCTTTGGAAAGGGCCAGGGGGGCTTTGTGGGTCATTGAAAGGCTGGGGGAGATAAAAGGAGTCTGACGCACCTGCACTCAAAAATATAAAAACGGTTGGAAGCATTAGCAGGTGTCCACCCCCCCACCCCCAGCATCTTCCAAAGGGGGGCTGAGCTCCATCCAGGGGTGAGGCTCTGCTCCTCAGCTCCAGGTGAAATGCAATCGGCTTCCGGCTGGGCTCCCTCCTGAGTGTCTAGCTGCATCCATTGACTCCCCTGTCCCTTCTGAGCCCCCTAACCTGCCAAGGTCCCACAGAGGATGTGGCCTCTGCCCCCAGCAGCTGCCGCTTTAAAAAGCCTCTGCCTTTAAAGCGGCAGGCAGGGGTCTCGGCAGGCCCATTTCAGCCTGGGGAGGCCGGTGTGTTTCCCCACAAACCCCACAGGGCGTTTCTTCTGGGGACCACCTAAGCCCTGGCATCCCCAACCCCAAGCCCTCCGCACCGCGGGAAACCGAGACGACGCTCTTTTGAACAATCCTGAATGTGTCGCCACAGAGGGGCATTCTACGCTGGCTCCTACCACAACCCCTACCTAGCACATTGCTTGCCCACCCCTCAAACCCCATGCGGACTGTGGTACCTAACCCCGGGGGACCCTCCAGCCTTGCCTTCCGATCCGCGTAGGCGCGTCTGCCTAGGGGTAGGGAGACATGTCCCTCTGGGTCCCTCCAGCCGCATGGCTTCGCTGCCCCTGGTCTCCCTTCTCCGCATCGGGAGGGGTGCAAGATATCTAGGCCGACCCCCACCCCGGCAGGCTGCGGCGATCGGCTGCCCCAGGCGTGGCGCCAGACACTTGGGTTGGAGAGTGTCTGCCTGACGCGCAGAAAGGGCGCAGCGGCGGAGAGGGCTTCATTTCGGATCTGGGGAGGCTTGCCCGGCTCCGGCCCTGGCCAGCTCTCGGTCAGTGGAGGTCGCGGCTGGCTGAGACCACCGAGCCAGAGGAGGGGATCCGAGGTCCCGGCTGGGCGAAGGTTCTGGAGCCGGGAGAAGACGGCTGAGGCGTGGAGGGGCGGCCGCGGCTGGGCGACCCTTACCTGCTCACGGCTGGGCCGGGGCAGACTCCGCAAACGACGCGCAGCCAGCAAGTCCGCGGCCCGCGCCGCGCCGCGCGGGGATGGGGAGCGAGTGTGCGGAGGAGCGCGCGCCAAGCTGGGTCTCCGCGCCTGTGTGGCCGTGGGCGGCCGGGGTCCGTGTGTTCCTGCGCAGCGGCGTGTGCGTGTACGCACGCGGGGACCACGCTCGCCCGGAGCAGCCGCCGCCGCCGCTGTCGGTCCCCGCCTGGGGCGAGCGCAGCGCCCCCCTTCGCCCGTCCCGCGCGGCGCGGCGCGGCAGTCCAGCCCGGCTAGGTCCTGCGGGCGAGGCGCAGCCTCCGCCACCAAGCCAGGCCGGGCGCTGGAGAGAGCCGACCGATCACCGCCTCCGCCCCCACCCCCGCCACCCCACTGCACACTTCGCAGGCTGGGGAGGGGGCGCTGCAGACCAATGAGCGCCCGGGGGTGGGGTTAGGCCGAGGGCTGTGTGGTCGCGGCGTGGGGCTGCTCGACCCGACCCCATCAGCAGCACAGACCTGAGCTGGAGCTGCTGCGGGAAATCCCAGTGGTGGGATGGGGGGCGCTGAGGCGGAGGCGACGGCCCTATGTCCTCCCCATGTCCTTCCCATGTCCTTCGTCTGTGGGCTTCCAGGCCAACCACCCTCTTTCTACTCTCCCCATCAAAGCCGGAACTAGAAAGCCGTCTTTATTCTCCCTAGGTCCTCAAAATTCCCCGTGTGTCAGAGCTTGTCTTCCTCCTCCTCCTCCTCCTCCAGGAAGCCTTCCTTACCAGGCAAGTCTCGGACTCTCCTTGGGCTCTTCTTTGCCCCTACAACTCAGGCCTGGGAGGGTCAGCTAGTTTGTGTGCTAGTAGGTGCCTGTTGGGATGTACTCAAATGTGACCCCCCCCCCCAGAACGACCAGAAAAGGGATGGTGATGCTTGCAGGACAGAGGCAACTTCAAATATCAGACTGCCTGGCTCCAGTCCCTGCTGCAGGACAGCTCTGTGAGCCTGGATAAGTGACTCGGCCTCTCTGAACTTGAGCTTCTTCATCTGCACAGGGGAACCGAAGTACTGGCCCCCAGGGCTCTTCACAGCAGCATTAAATAAAAATGGTGCACTCACCCCATAGTAGTTTCTCCCTGGTATCATTCATTCATTGATGCTGAATGAATTACTGTTAATACTGTTATTACAGTCCTGTCCAACCTCCTCCTAGTACAAATGGCTTAATGAGAAGAACTACACAGGTAAAGGTAGCATTGGGGGTTGGCGGTGAAACCAAAACCAAAACTAGCTGAGAGTAGTTACCCACTCCCAGGCAAGTTCTTACCCTCTGCCCCCCACCAGCCCCCACCCAGCCCACAGTCGCTCCTGCCGCCTCTGCTCTCAGTTTTTGGTCCCTGCCTCAGGCGTCACTCTGAGAGCTGCTCAGTTCTGAACCAGGCTCTGTTCTTGCCCTTTCAAGTAAATTCTTGCTCAGCTTCCCTTTGGGCTCAAGTTCTAGGTATACCCACCTTGTTGAGGAGGCCTCAAGGAGGGGGAAGGAGGAGGGAGAGTCCTGAGCCTTCCTTTGGAGACTTCAGTCTGCCAAAAAAGAAAGAACCTGCGGATGGAGAGGAATCC
Organism: Cebus imitator; assembly: GCF_001604975.1. NCBI lineage: Eukaryota > Metazoa > Chordata > Mammalia > Primates > Cebidae > Cebus > Cebus imitator. The sequence goes on along the minus strand of NW_016107360.1, from coordinate 15,056,644 downwards.
ATATGGAAACTTGAAAGAAGTGATCCAAGGTTCCAGAAAGATGTGTGGAGGTTCCTAGGTCCATGTTTCTCTTTGCTGACCAATGGCCACTGATGCCCACTGGCACAACACACTGGTAGTCCGATTGGCTGATATTCCTTTCAGTCCAGGAAAGCTTCCTGGTGGAGGAGAATATCTGTCTTGCCTAGATCAAGAAAGAATGGATAGAGGAAAGAATGGAGAGAAGAGGGCCAGGTACTGTGCTAAAATCAGATACACAGACAGGACCTCCCTCTAATCCTGGCTAAACCCTTCTTAGCTTGTTGCCCTAACCCTTGAGAGCTACTTGCTTTATCTGCGTCCAACTCTGGTGTTGTGAAGATCAAATGAGAGGCTGTGTGTAAAAGCTCTCTGTAAACTGTGAAACTAAGTGTGAGGGAAGGAAGGCTGCCAGGAGCCTCAGTCGAGGGACTCGGTGCAGGGTGTAGAGGGCCTAGGAGTGAGAGGAAGGGTGGAGATTGAGGTCACCTATGGCAGAGCAGCCCGTCCTGGGAATGGGGATGGCCAGGCTTCCAGATAGAGCGCCCCCCACTCCACTCTAAAGTTCAGCATTGACTTCCAGATTTATTCCCTTTCCATTCTCTTGGTTCTCCAGTTTCCACTGTGGGTTCCAGATCCCTTGGAAGGGGTCAGTGGGGTTGGAAATCCAGATCCTACTCTGCCCACTACCCACCAAACCAGTCATGCCCCCATCTACCCAAAAAGGGGCACTTTTTTCTGGTAGATCCACCTAGAGGTGACACCTCTCTAACCCTCTCCAAGTTGCCATGTGGGCTAGCAGCACTTGTAGACTCAGATTCTAATCCCACTTTCCTCCAGTAGCATCAGCCTGGAACAAACATCAGAGCTGGGATCCAGGAGGGTTGCCTAGTCCCCTTCTCTATGGGTGGGGTGGCTTAGCCCAGAGGGGCAACAAGACTAGCCCGAAGAGACACAGGCAACTTTATCAGAAATCTTATCCTGGTGCCCAGCTTAGTAGTGTTCCACTTTGTGAGCTCTCCCCACCCCCTTCATTATGGAAATCAGGCCAGCCTCTCTCAGCCCGCATTATTCTTCACCTGTCTCAGCCATGCCACTGTGGGCTCTCCAAATGGTCTTGGAGGAGGAGCTATGCCAATTCTGTTCCCCAAGACTAAGCCTACCCAAGGACCATGACCAGGGTCTCCCTCTTCTCTGCCTCCCCACAAACTCACCCAAATAATCAGCTTCACCTCAAGACCTAGCCCTGACCTTCTAAGCCAGCCAGCCTACCACTCCCACCCTACCCCTACCTGCCTGCCTTTGGGAAAACTGGAGAAAAGGGACCAGCCTGGGAAGAGTTTTCTCCCAGAGGACCCCCTGAGCTGCCTTCTCTCTCCTAGGGAGGGAGGCTAGGGGGCCCCCTCACCAGCTTTTTCCCTACCTTGAGGTGCCCACTGCCTCACTCCCTTCCACAAGCCAGCCAGCCAGGCGGGCAGCAGCTGAAAAATAAGGGTTTTAATTCAATTTTCTGAGACGTGGCTGAGGGAGACGGATGCCAGGCCACCCTACCCAGCATTCATCTCTGCTGAGCAGCAGCTTCCTCCCTGACTGCAGGGCCCCCACCCCATGCCAGCTTTCACACTGCTCAGGCAAGAACAGCACACATAAGGACACAGGTGCTTTATAGCTGATAGCTGACGTCGACCAAATGCTCACAACGTCTTGTGCCAATGCTTCTCAACCCTCTGGGTGCTGCAGACTCCCCCTGGAGAGTTGTTAAAAAATACCTACACCCAGGCCTCACCACCCAAGATAATTAGACAATTGGTCCATCATGAGGCCTGGGCCAAAGAGTTCTTTACAACTCCCCAGAGCATGCTAATGTGCAGTCGGCTAAGAACCCCTGTCTTTAGCCCTCTGCTAATGCTTTGCAGGCGAGCATCCCAAGGTAACATGCTGCTATCTCCAGAACAGGTTAGAAGTATGCTGAGATGCTGGTCCCTCAGCCCCCTGGGCAGCCATAAGCAGCCTTTTCCGTTTTCCTCAGGAGACATATAAAGGCTTTCATTTTCTACAGGCAGCAGGGTATGGAAAGGCTGGGAAGTAACTGCCATTTGTGCATTGGCCCGTTTAATTCCTGTTTGGGGAATGGTGAGAGCCTTGAATGCCAGACTGAAATAGTGTTTCTGTCTATGGGAAAGCTTCATTCAGAACACCCTCTGGTCTCCTATATCTGCACTCTGGTCAGATGGCCAGAGAGACTGAGAAGCCCCAGGTGCCTCAGGGACTGCTCCCTGGAAAGCCTGGAAGTGTTAGAGACAGATTAGAGCAAGCAGCAGACAGGCTTTGGAAAGCTTAGCCCCCCGCTAAGGTGGGTAAGCCATGCCCATTGCCCCACTAAGGCCTTTTGTCCCTGAATACACAGGCTGCAGAGACATTCCAATGACAGGGCTGAGTTCCCCTGGGAGGCCACCCACCCCAGAAGCAGGTCCCTGAAAGTTAGGTGCACTCCTGTCCCCTGCTGTGTCATAGAGGAGCCAGGAGGTAGCATCCTCATCAGATGAACCAATGCCATCTAGAGCCTTGGCCCCTGATCTCCAGGACCCTTGGGATCCTCTGAGAGACCAAGGGAATGAAGGTTAGGTTTCCTAGATCCATGATTGTCAAATTGTGTTTAAATGCTCTGGAAATCCTTGAAGCTGCCTCACAAAAAAAAAGCCTGGAGTGAAGAAGAGATACCCATGTTCAGAGATGCCTGGGAGCTCCTCAAAGATTAGCCCTGAGTCCTCTGTGTCCCCCACCCACCACAGGGCACAGCAATGGATGAGGATGAGCAAGGGGAGAAGGGCTGTTGGGAGTGGGGGCAGGTGGGACCAGGGGACAAAGGACTTGCTTGGACCCTAAATGTTAAGTGCAGACTTGACCATTTAGCACCACCTTTCACAGATGAAGAAAATGAGAGTCAGGAAACAGAAGTGATTTGTTCTGTGACGGGGCTAGCTAGTGGCAGAGCGGGGCCAGCATGCCAGTCCTGTACTCTATCCCCAGAATCATGACCTTAGAAGGGAAGACACGCCTCCACAGAGTTGGAAAGTGTGGATGTGTTGGGGGTGGGGATGGTGGAAGAAGTAATTTCTTGAAGCTTGGAGCAATGGCAAGAGACACATGTGAAGAGTAAAATGCCCTTAGTCTCTGTCCTCCGTGTACATAAATATCCAAATGCACTCTCATACCCATATGAGCATACCCTCAAATATACGTACTTATTGTTACACCTGAGTACGCTGAGCATGCATACACATGTAGATTTCCATTTAATATGTATGCCCAGAGGTGCATTTACAGAGTCCAAGTATGTGCATGCACTCAGATGCACAGGCGTGTGTGTGTGGGTACATGCGCACACACACACGCACGCCCTCCACAAATCTGGAATAGGAAAGTATATCTTTACTGAGAGAGAGATGTTCCCTCTCCTGCAGACTCTCAGGCAGGCAGTGGGCCTGTCTGCAGAGGCATAGCTTCATCACTGTCAGGATATTGTCAGACAGTGAGTGACACTTCCCATTCACCTGCTATAGTCTCCTCCCAGAGACTCGGCTGTTTACTCGTGGAAGCTTGAGTCTTCTCCAGGGCTCCTGGTTGAAGGAGAATGAAATATTTCTAGTCTCGCCTCCAAATCTCTATCCACAGGACTTTATTTTCTTATCTCTGCCACATCCTCTCCTCCATCTTCTGCACATCCTGGCATTCGTGCATAGTATTCTTTGGCTACAGAAGGGACCCTCATGAGTATCCTACAAATAGGCCATATCATGTGTGTTCAGGAGCCACACGGCTCATGTCTTGTGCTTGGCATATTTGCTGTTTTCAGTGGTCTGGGTCTGGCTACTCTTGGGGTAAACACCTGCACCCCCCTGCCTGTTCCTGCTTACAGGTGCCGCAGTCAAAGCCTAGGTCCCACTTGCTGTTCGTGAAGCTTCCTGGAGCCTGGCTGGACTGCTTTGAAAATAACAGTGTGCTCCAGCCCCACACAAGTCCTGGCTTCAACACAGGGCCACGGCAAGCACGGAGGTGTGGAAATTACAGATAATTTGTGTGGGAGGAAGCAGCCTGCATGAGGCAGGGAATACAGCCTTTCCCAGAAAAGCAGCTCAGGATAATATGGGGCCTGTGACAGCCTGGGCCCTGACTCGGTATCATGCAAATGATGCTGATAATTATATTAAAAGTAGGGCAAATAGAACAATCTTTGATGACCAACTTTGGGAACAGGTTGGCAGCTGATGAAACAATCTTTTGCCATGGGTGATGGGAGGACTGTCTGCAAGAAATTCATTGAGGCACCCTGGACTCTAGACCCCAATCGGGCTGGGCAGGTTCGTGTGAGCTGGCAGGATGGGACTGGCTCAAGGCCTTGCATATATTCAAGGGCCTTCTAACAAGTTACAGCAATCATAGTGACTGAAACCAGCACACGTTGTTTATCTCATCGTTCCCATGGGTCAGGGTCCCCTGCTCAAAGTCTTATAATGCTACAGTCAAAGTGAGTGAGGCATGGGGTCTCATCTGAGGCTTGGGGTATCCTCCCAAGGTTTTTAGCAGAATTCTGTTCCCAGTGGTTATAGGACTGGGGCTCCAAGCTTCTAGAGGGCACCCACCATTTGCTGCCATCTGGTTCTCTCCACTCAGGGCAGTGTGGTTTGTCAAGGCCACAGGAGAGGGACTCCACTGCCTCTCCAGCCTGGATTTCTAGGCCCTCTTCTAACAGGATCATGTAATTAGCTCATGTCCTCTCAGGATCTTAACTTTTTGGATAAACTTGAAGACAAGTCATTAGAGCTTTTAATAACATCCACAGAATCCCTTTCCCTCTGCCACATGACTGACCTGATCAGGAGATCGAAACCCCATCTTATCTATAGGTCCTGCCCATGTCAAGAGGAAGGGCTTGTACGGGCTTGTATTCTAGGGGGCAGGATCCTTGGGGACCTTAGAAGCCAGCCTACTACAGTCCCCACCTTCTAGAGCCTGGAATGTGACAGCTGGGGACAACCCATTGACCAAGCTCCCTGGAATGTGAGAGCCCGTGTCAGTCTTGTTCCACCTCCAGCACTGGGCATAAAGTCAGTGTGCAGGAAATATTTATTGATTGAATTAGTGAGTAACCAGCCACTACCTCCATAGTTGATGGGGAAACTGAGGCCCAGAGAAGGGAAAGAACTGTTTTAAGTCATCCAGAGCCACAGTTGAGAAAACGAAATAATGAGAAGTGCTATAATTTACTGAGGCCCTGTGCTTGGCTTTCTTGCTTGTTTGTCTCCTTAGATCGTTGTAAAGCTGTGATGAGGAATTATGATTATCCCAGGTTTACAGATAAACCCTGTCTCAGAGAGGTGAAACAGCTCATTCAGAGATGCTGCTGGCTCTCTTGGCTCCACCCAGATGTCCCTGATGCTCCCTTTTCTCTGTGCCATTGTCTGTGTCCGCAGGCAGGACAGACTGAGCACAGGGTCAGAAGGCCGGGCGTGCAGGGAGAGCCAGGGCTTCCTGGAGGCATCCTCCCTCCCGTGCCTCTGCCCTGCCCCACTTCCTTCCCAGAGGAATTAAGTCCTCACTCTGTTTCACACTGGGACAGGGCCAAACACGGGGGAGAGAGGTGTTTCTAATTACTCATAATTAGCCTGACTGATTAGTCCTGTCAGGAGGGCTTGTGTCTTCCAGCTCTTTGTGTTCTGAGGACACTTCTCTGTTAAAGAAGGAATCCATCCACAGTAGCCAGCGATGAAAGGACACACAGGAATCTGACTGGAGCCAGCAAAGGGGTCTTTGTACACCCACAGCAATAAGCATCTCTCTGAGCCTACCCCTCCCACCAGGTCCCCATGGAAAGCCTTCCTCCAGCCCCACAGTACAGAGAACCCTGGTTCACCTTATTGAAAGAGGGAACCTGGTTCAATCCCTGAGGGACACGTCTGCCCCACCTCCCTTCTTCAGATATCCACATACATCACCCCCTCACTTTCTTTAAGTCTCTGTTCGAATGTCCTTGCCCACCCTGTGTAAGCTATACCCTCCGTCACTTTCCACCCTTCAACCCTGCGTTAGGACCCAGTGGTTGCCCACAGATTTTGGAGATAGACTATTGGGTTTAAATCCTAGCTTTGCCATTTGGACAAGTTACTTAACCTGCTGTGCTTCGGTTCCTTCATCTATTCAGTGTGATTGAACCGTCTCATCTACCTTTAAATGTTAGTGTAAAATTTAAGTGAATACATGTAAAGCATTTAGAACAGTGCCTAGCACAGAATAAGTACAATATAGTATCAGCTATTCGTTGTTTGCTATATTTCTTCAAAGAACTTATCTGACAAGTTGCACACTGTTTCAGATCTGTTCCCTAGGTGAATGCAAGCTGCTTGAGGGCAGGTCCCTTCTTCGCTCATTGCTGTGTCCCCCCTGCTCCAAGCAGCTAATAATGTTTATTGAGTTGGTGAATGAATCCCACCTTCCCACTCCCCAGATAGCAGGTTCATGTTTCTCTTCAATCTCAGAAACTGCAATTTAAAGAGAATTAAAATGCAACTTCCATGTCCCCATCATGAACCCCTCTCACCCTGATTCATGGCCACAGAGTCCATTTCTGGAATCAGACTCCCCTGAAATACAGTAACTCAATTCTAGAATACAATTAAATGGTCTGAGACCCACATTGCAAACCCACATCACTAAGTCCTGGAATTCTAGAATTCACAGAGTCCTAGAATGGACTCCAGGACTTGAGAATTCCAGAATGAAACTCTGCAGTCTTGAAATATAATCTGAGAATTGCTGGTAGTAGGACCTAGGAATCTTGGGAAGGAAGCCCAGAATTTCAGAAGAGAGGCTTGGAATTGGATCATTGGGAGAATCTGGTGAAACCAGCTGGCTTCCTTTTGCTGGCTTTTTTTTTTTTTTTTTTTTTGCAGTGATAAAAAGGCAAGTGGTGCTTGTGTGTGCTCAGAGCCGAGGGGCAGGGTGAGGGGCCAGGACGGCGGTGGGAAAAGAGCTCCCCGTGAGTGTTGCTAGGCACCGGCACCAGGGAAGGAGAGGACAATGGAGCTGGCCTGGCCGGGGTAGGTAGAGCCAAGGACTGAATCCTGATCAGTCCTGGGGGAGGAAAGGAGGGAGGGCTTTGGGGGTGCACACAGAGAGGCGGGCATGGCCAGCCCTAATCCCATTACAGCTGCTCATCCAGCTGCCAGGGCTGGCAGGCATCAGGCCTTGGCTATGCCCTCTTCTCCTCCAATTGTGAGCTCAGGCAGCAGAGGGCTTTGGAGTCGGAAGGTTTTCCACCTTGTTCTGAAGTCCCTACTTCAGAGCAGGAATGTGGTTGTACCTTGAGCCCCAGCAAACTTCGGGGTTTGGAGGGTAGAGGAATCCCTCAAGGAAATATTGACCCAGGATAAAATGGGGGTACTTTGTGAGAAATTTTGGACATATGATAGAGGTTCAACTAATGACCTTGATGCTATTTCTACCCAAAGTACTAATTCAACCCCAGCCAGAGCTTTGGCCCAGGTCAGACACTCAACCCTGACTCCATCTCAGTTTGACCTCTAATCCCAGCCTCAGAACAAGCTCCTGCTCTGGCCACAGACTGACCTCTAACCCTGACTCAAGGCAAAGTCTTGATCCCAACTACAGATTCCTCCAAATGATGCTGAGATGAGCCCACAGATCTCTGAAAACAGAATTCATCTTAAAAAATAAATTGAAAGGCCAGTGGACTTCCTTAAAATGATCAAATGGAGCCCCCTAAACACACTGGCTTATGGAAACCTACAGCTACAAAGACTTGAGCTGCAGTCCCTGTCAAAGCCCACAGCAAGCTGACTCATCCCCTTCCTGATGAAGGGAAGCCTCTGTTCCTGGAACAGTTCTGCTCCAAAGCAGCACCCTGAGCTTATCCCAATATGGGAAAGGGTATCTGGAAGGAGATTGGTGGACAGGCAGTTAACTTGACCCAGGGTCAAGACACAGGGAACGGTGTTTTGCTGATGGAGTCGGCAATTTTGGAGGTGATGTTGATTGTGGTGGTGGGCGAGTGATCCTGGAGGTGCAGATGCAGATTCAGATGACGTTAGCAAATGGAGATAGAGCTATGGATGAATGTTCCTAAACCCGGCAGCAGCCACATACCCATGTGGGTCTTTCAACTTTTCTTTTCTCTCATCATTTTTCTTTCATGAGTCTGGAACTTTTTAGGAGGAATTTTGTAACAACCCAAAAAACAAATCTGAGTCTGCGCATTTCCAGTTTCTTTCAGCATCTCCAAGGTGGAGGAACAGTTACCTTCTACCCATCACTATGGCTGCACAGCAGAGCTGGAGGCTTCCCCATTCGACATTCGGTCTGATACACCTGCTCACTCCCAGAAGTTCAAGGGAGTTCTGAGGGAAGGACGGATGGACCCTCTCAGAGCTCCAATTCCCTGCTCCTTCCTGATACTTCTGCCACCTGACCCCATGTTGATTTCTCAAGGAGGGCAGCACTGTAGGTGTGTTGGTCAGGACACTTCTTTATTAGTAGGCTGCCCTTTGCCACACAAACCATTTAGCATCCTACATGATTAGCATTTAGACCCTTCATCTTGACCCTGGTTCTAAATGCTAGGGGCATTGCCCAGTCACTGTAACATTCAAAACACCCCCACACATTTCCAGCATTGCCCACGCTTAACCCCTTTGAGAACGATTTTGAGAGATTGTCCATGCAAGACTTGGAAAGAAAATGGCCTCAAACCTGTTTAGCCAACATCATCCCCCCACACACACCCCACCACCACATGCAGGTAACAGAAAGTGAGGACTTTAGAAAGTGAAAATCTGAGGATACATTTGGGGGCATCTAAGAAAGGCAGGTAGGAAGGGAATCTTCTGTCACCTCAATCAAATAAACCTGAGAAAAAAATCAGAACTAGATAGTTTTATTTGAAAAAGTATACACTTAAAAATTATCTGCACTATATCCAACTTGTATTCTCTGCCCACCGATTTTCTTCTTTCCCTTTCCATCTTTCTCCTCCTCCTCCTCCTCTTTGTTTTATTTAATACTCAAAGGGTACCAAAAAGGAAAATGTAATAAAGTAGAATAAAGAAAGCAATAATAAGGAATGTCAAGAGGAAAACTTTTGCTTAATTTCACCATTTTTTTTGACATTAAGTAATGGGTACATTCATAAGTTTCTTGTAAATCAAATTACCTTAAATATTCTGGAAAAGTAATTGCAAAAAAGTACACCTAATAATAGAGTATTCTTCTTAAAATTGAAGCATTCTATCACAGTTCAAATAAACATTTCTGAAGTTTGTTTAAAAAAAAAAAACACCAAAAAACAAACAAAAAAAACCTGAAAGACTCTTTGGAGCTCTTGGAAAGTTTCCCCTGAAATTGGGTGACTCAGGGATGGGGAGCTGACTGCACAGAGACACATCCCAGAGTGAGGTGTAGGAGGAACACTAGACTTTGGGGAATAAGGTGCTAGAAGAAGCACAGTGTGATCAGCAGTTGGAAGGTGAGCAGGACCAGGTTATGGCCACGAATGCCATCCCAAGAGATTGAATTTATTCTTGCAGGATGCAAAGCCAGGGAAGAGCTTAGAGCAAGGAATGTTAAGCAGGATCACTTGGGCTGCAGGATGGAGGATGTCCTGGAGACAGGGAAATGAGCTGGGAACCGACTGAAACAGTCCAGAGGACAGATGCTGAAAGGGTGAGCAGAGGCCGTGATAGAAAAGGACAGGTCTGGATCTGATAAGAAGATAAATGAGGCCGGGCGCGGTGGCTCAAGCCTGTAATCCCAGCACTTTGGGAGGCCGAGGCGGGTGGATCACGAGGTCAAGAGATCAAGACCATCCTGGTCAACATGGTGAAACCCCGTCTCTACTAAAAATACAAAACATCAGCTGGGCATGGTGGTGCGTGCCTATAATCCCAGCTATCAGGAGGCTGAGGCAGGAGGATTGCCTGAACCCAGGAGGCGGAGGTTGCGGTGAGCCGAGATTGCACCATTGCACTCCAGCCTGGGTAACATGAGTGAAACTCCGTCTCAAATGAATGGGAACCATTTTTGAAAACTCCAAGGGCAAGACCCATACAGGAAGTTTTTATTGTTTTTTATCATATTTTTTAAAAATAGGAAAACCCTCTGGAGAGTGAATACCTTGAGCCATTATTAGTCATTAACATTTTAGCACAAATTCACTGATTCATTCATACAGCAATTAAAATTTAGCACAGTCAGGGCACTAAAGAATGGGTGTTAGGTGGGGTGAGGAAAAAGGAGAATGTGCCACCAGGAAAATGAAAGATAGCTGGGAATAAATCTGGACACCTACCAGGAGGAGCTGATACAGACAGAAGCAATAAGAAGGGGTGGCAGAGAGCTCTAGGCTGGAAGTCTAGAGTTCTGTGTTCGTGTATCTGTCCCTTCCACTACCTACCAGCCAGCCTTAGGATGCCGGTAAGTCACTTAACTTCTCAGAGTCTCCACTTTCTCATTGGTAACCCAGAGATGATACTATATCTCACAGGGTCAAATTCTGTAAAGGACCTTTTAAACTGCCAGGCTCTGAATTCCATCAGATTGCTGAAAGTTATCCTTGGAAGTGGTTCACCATTCACTGACTTGCCGCCAGGCTGTCAGCTACCTGTCTTAAAATTAGTTTAGTCCCTTCCAAGGAACCCTTGATTAGTATTAACATGTACAAAATGGGAAGGACAAAAGAAAAGCAGTGAAAATGCATGCAGCTAAGCATTAAACTTACCAGAAACCCCTTTGTGGACCTCAGTTTCCCTGTCTGTCCAATAGGAGTGACGATAATTATTCTCCCTATTTACAGAGAATCCAAGAAGACGGCTCCATCTCTAAACTTTTTTAACAAATGGACTATAGTCTCTTTTTATTTCTTCCCACTCAGTAGCTGTGATCTTGTTTTTAATTTTTTGTTGCCTCAGTTTTCCCAGCTGTAAAATGTGAAGAATAATGGCACATAGGGTTGCTGTGACATTTAAATGTTACAATGCCTAGGACAGTGTTTGGTTCAAGTCTACTTTATAAACAGTAGCTATCACTACTGCCACTACAGGACTCTGACACTGCCACACCCATCATCCATCCATCCCACAGGCCTGGCATTCAGTGGACATTCCATGAGTGTTTGCTGAGCTAGGCTGCTCATGGATTTGAACTTATGGTGAGAAGCATGCGATGTTACACGGGAGGGGGAGCGCAGATCCGGCCGTCTTGTGCTCACTGTACTGGCTACTCAGAACCTTGGTTTCCTTGACCATGTGAAGGGCTCAGAACAGCACCTTTCAAGATTAGAATTCAGTAAGGAGAATTGGAGTAGTTCCCAGTTCCCAGATTCCTCCTGTCTAAAGTTGGACACATGCCAGAATCTTCTGAATGGCTATCCTCTTAGCAGCCTTGACCCTTGATGACCTGGGTTATCAAGATCCAGAATCCAATGTCAGTTGGTTCAAATAGGACATCTCCCCAGAGGTCCAGAGCCATATGTCCAGCAGCCTATTGACCCCAATAGCTTCATACATACATCTAGCCCAGCCTTTCCAACACTGACACAGGATCTGCACCCTCCCCGCCATGTCCCATCTCCACAGATGGCACCACATGCATCTCCTGGGTAAGCTGGAAACCTGGGAGTCATTCTTCACACGTCTCTAGCCCTCATGATTCACCTGAGCAACCAGCAGCCAGTGGCACAGTGCCAACCACTGAGGTGGCAATGGCCCCTGCCCTCCTGAAGCTTATAGTCGGATGTGGAACACAGACTTGGAAACAATCACACAAATAATGTAATACAACCTGTGATACTGAAATAAAGAATAGGGTGCCATAAGCCTATGTAACAAGGGGTTACATCTTACCCAGGGCTCAGGGAGGCTTCCCAGAGAAATAGTTTATCTTAGATCTGAAGAACAAATGAAAGGAGCTGGGAGTCGGGTGGGGACGGGGGTGGGGATACTGCGGCAGAGAAAGAAACGAGCAAAGCCACGAGTAGAGGGAGGCACCAGACACTCAGCCCACTGGACTCAGACCAGCATGGCTGGAGGACAGACAGCAAAGGAGGGAGGCTGGATTTGAGGCCAGAGGGCCAGGTCAGACCTTGAGGGTGCATCAAAGCCTAGGGCTTTACCTTAGAGTAGTGGGAAGCTGCTGAACACATGATGAAGCCTCATTTGCATTTTTAAAATATCACCCAAGTTGCAGGGGAAAAGCTGGGTTGAAGGATGCAGGGAAATCAATTAGGAAGCTTGTTGCTAGTAGACAAGGCAAAAGATGATGGTTTGGAATGGTGGGAGAGCTGGAGGGAGGTGGAGGAACTGGAGACCACCGTAGGAGATAAAACCAGCGGGACTACAGTTCCCAGATGCCCTTGCAGCCAGGTGTGAAGTGTGACTAAATTCAGTGCAGCGGGGTGTGAGCAGGAGTGATAGGAACGACATCCAGTTTATGCCCCTGAAGGGAAGGATATGGCATCTCCTTCCCCTCCCCACTGGCGGGAATGGCGATGTGATGGTGGGAACTAGGGCAACACTCTTGGGCAAGAGAAAGCTGCTTTGTAAGGAGAGAAAACTCATGTGGTTTATCAGGAGCCTCCCAACTCCTACCCCGCTCCCCACCCACCCAACCCTACCGTTGCCCAAACCCGTGATTATGGAACTGGCATGCCAGCTCTGAATTGCCTACTCACGCTTTTATGTGAGGAAGAAAGCAACTTCTATTTTGTTTGGGGACTGCTATTTTGGGTCTCTGCTACAGCTGCTGAATCAAATATTCACAGAGTGGTGGATTACACATGAAGATGATGGAAAAGAGAGGGAAGGCTGGCTGGCCCTAAGGTCCCTGGCTTACACCACTGGATGTATGGTGGTCATGTTCACTGACATGGGGAGTCCTGGACAGAGAAACAGGCTTTGAGATGGAGTGAGGCAATGGTGGTAGAGATTATGAACTTGACTTGGGCAAGTAAAGTTTGAGGTACCTTAAGTAGAACACAAATGTCAAGAGAGCAGGCAGTGCTCTCGGAAGAGCAATAGGAGTTAGAGAGTGCAATCAGAGGGTGAATTAATCTGTGGTTCTCAAGTCTGACTGCACAGAACTTTTTTAAATCCTGACACCTTGGCCCTGCTCCAGAGATTCTGAGTTTATCGGGTCTGGGATGGGGGCCTGGCATGGGCATGTTTTTAAAAGCTTCCCAGGTGATTCTAGCATGCAACAAGGGCTGAGAACCACTGGTATGGATGCTATGAAAACCATGGGAGTAGATGAGATGGCCCAGGGAGGAAGGATAGAGGAAAGAATCAATCTTCAGGTCCTGTCGATTGCAGTGCCTCTCACGTCTCCTGGGCCCTGCTGGGAAGTGAGAAAGAGTGGGTGACACGTAGCAACTGTCCAGCCATCCCCAGCACAGTCCCCATAGGGACTGTGGCAAGGAAAGCCAGACAGGAAGCACAGTAGTCCTCTCAGAGAGGGCCTTGGAGTGACTGCACTGGTCTGTCTTCCTCCCTCCCAGGGCTGCCTGCTGGCCACGAGGAAGCCACTCTGGTCTTTACAGCTGACCTGGCCACAGGCTTACAGGGAGTGGGTTCCACTATCCCTCGTGGGAAGGAGCCCTTGCCCCAGGGCAAGACCACGAGTTTCTGTCACTGCAGCCGATTGCTCTGTCTGCAAGTGCCAGGCCGGGCTAAACTGCAAACACGTGAGCACTCAGGGACATCGCCACTTTCTCGTTACACAACCAGCCAGTGTTTGTTTTTATTTTTCTGGACCTCAACTTGCTCATCTATAAAATGGAATAGCTGTGCTCAACACTACTAGGAAGACATGTTTTTTGTGAGCATCAAAGTGGTTGTTAACAAAACAAGAATGTATGAAGTACCTTTCATTGGACCTACCTCTACTGCTCTTTGGATTAGAGTGCACAGAAGAGCAAGAGAGGGAGACAGAGAGATGAATGGGACCTGTGAAGTCTCTGCTGCTCTCAGGGACCTTACAGAAGAATGTGCCAAATGCAAGAGAAAGTCCAGAAGGGAAAAAGCTTACAGTATTTGCATCAGGAGGAGGCCACAGTTTACAGGGCTGGGGTCAGTGAGAAAGGGAAGATGCAGGGAGGCCCACTAGAAGCATTTTCCAAAGGGTCGGCCAGCCCCAGTTTTGAATGTCAGTGTTGCCACTCTCCAGTTGTGTGCCACTGGGAAAGTTACCAATTGCTTAGCCTTTCTGAGCCTGTTTCTTCATCTAGAAATCACTCAGCTTAATGCCTAGAATATAGTAGTGGTCAATAGTAAATACTAGCTACTTTTGTTAACAGGATTATACCAAATTCAGAGGGTTGTGAGTGAAATTGCAAAAATTCTGACCCAGATTAGATGTTCACTTTATATTGGTTCCTATTGTTCATTTAAATGTAATCAAGTAAACCTTCAGTGTGGCCCAAGTACAGCCCCAGAAGACTGTCAACATCCTGTAACAGTGAGATGTCCAGCAGTGTTATGGATTGTAGGGGAGAGGGCTTTGTGAGACAGAGCTGGGGTGACCACCCACAAGTGTGAGAAGCTGATTATCCATCTAGGCTGCTAGGATGGATGTGAAAGGTCAGACACAGGGCTAGGAGGACCTGTCGGACACTGGGAAGGTCTAGAGAGAGTCACAGTGGGAGGCCCACAGTGGGAGGGGGTGGGAGGCACCCACTGGACAGCAGCACTGTGGGAATGGAGGGGGAAGGAAAGCCTAGGAGAAAACGCTTCCTGGATGGGTGGTACTGTGGTCTGAATGTGCACCCCAGAATTCATTTGTTGAAACTTAATCACCAATGTGATAGTACTAAGAGGTGGGACCTTTAGGAGGTGATAAAGTCATGAGGGTGGAGCCCTCGTGTGGGATTAGTGGCCTTATAAAAGAGGTTGAAGGCAGTGCCCTAGTCCTTTTTGCCCTCTGCCTTTTACCACATGATGCAGCAGCAAGGCATCAACTTAGAAGCAGAGAGCCAGCCTTCACCAGACCTGGAATGTTCTGGAGCCTTAATCTTGGACTTTCAGCCTCCAGAACTGTGAGGAATAAATCTTCATTATTTGGAAATAACCCAGCCTCAAGTATTTTGTTACAGCAGCACAAATGACTAAGGCAGGTGGGTAGATGCATGGATGAACGGGTGGGATCTTGGACCCCATGTGCCAGACAGACTTGGGTAATTGGCTGCTAAGCCCCTTCCCTAATGTCGACTGGTTCTCCAGCCCCTCCATCTTCCCCTCTTGCTGTGCCTCTGGGACCAGGATGGCCTATCCTGCCCTTTAGGAATTGCTCTCCCAATGCCCGGACTGTGGCCACCACCCAGATCCCTGAGTTGGAGGATTCTCCCCGGGCTGGCTGCAACCTCAGCTCCCAGTCTCTCCACCAGGACACGCTGGCAGGTCCTAAGTAACTTGAAGGAGTCTTCCAGGTCCCCTCTACCCAGCCCCTGCTCTTTCCTTCTTTGGGGTGGGGGACGGGTGCATCTCCATCTGAGGTTGTGTTTGCCTTTGCTCTGCCACCTCCCTTAAGTGAGTTGCCTGCCTTCCTCTCCCAGCACCTGGCCTACATTTCTGGTGACCAAGTCTCCACCTCTGTGTTCAGAGCCTGGCCATGGTGTTGAAGTGCCCATGATGGGGTCTTGGAGTTCTCAGAGAAGATGCCAGCCTGATATGAGTGTCCCCTGAGGCCCCTTTGTGGCTCAAAGGTTTTCAAACATTGAGGCCAGTGAGCTCGTTCTCCAGGCTGCAGCCTGAGCCTGGCCTCTCCACAGGGGTTGGCCCTGGGGGGTAAGAGAGAGGCAGCTTCTGCCTGCTTGATTTGGGGCCCTGGGCACAATTAGTTGAGGCTCCTGAGAGTTCTGGCACATGGATATAGCTTCACCAGTGTTTGCTGAATAAATTATACCTGGAAGGGAACTTAAACACCATCTGATCCAAGCCCCTTTATTTTTGAGACGAGAGGAAGAAAAGTACTAACCTGCTGGGAGCAGAACATATGGAAGGTGGTTCCCTCTTCTCCCTGGAGAAGGCTGTTCCCTTAGCACATTCCTCTCAGAACCACAGAGCTAGGCTGGACTTGTGTGCCTCTCCTCCAGCAGGGCATGCTCTTTCTCAGCCAGCAACACATCCACTCTAGGTGTTTGCCTCTGACAATGATTCAAAGGCGCTGTCCTGCCACAGATACCCTGGTGATGCAGGAGGCAGCCTCCTTGCCCCAAAGTCATGAACTGTGGATGATGGAATCACAGACAGAGGCCCCCTTGGTTAACATCACCCCCGCTGGCCAGCCCCCATGGGTGTGAGTGACCAGAAAATCCCAGCCACTCAGCAGAAGTAGAAGCCATCGGACTATAGAAATCCATGAAAGAGAATGGATTTTCTTACCCTGCGCAGAGATTTTAACATCCTGTGTTTGCCCCCAAAGGGCTTTTTCATCGACAAAGCACTTGGTTCTGTGGGCAGTGCGGTTGAAGGGAAGCTGCCGATGGGGAGATTAGTGATGGGGAATGTGCAGAGGCTAGTAAGCTGGAATGGCAGCTCTGACGAGGAGGTAGGAGAGACAAAACCAGGCCTGGGCTAGAGGTGGGGGTGCAGCCAAGAGTGGGCAGACTGAGGACAAAAGCCAGGCAGAGTGGTGCCAGGATCCAGGTGGCAGTGAGCAGATGCCAAGCCAGAAACACGTGCTGCAGAGAACAGATTCCTGGAGACAGAGACCTCGTGAATCAGCAGGGAGACAGCCAGAGTGAGGGATGTGTGCCAACTGGAAGCTTCTAGTGCCAGGGTCAAGACACAGAAAGCTCTGATCCCACCTTTCCCCTCATGTCCTGAACTCCAAACTCTGTCAGAGCCCAGAGCTGACTGTGTGGAGCTTTTACAAGGAGGAGAGGCCTCTCCTGTGGGCTAAGACGGAGTAGTGTGGGGGAGATGGGGTTGACATGTTTGAGAGATGAGGGGAGGGACCCCACGTCTACCCAGTGTGGGCATGATTCTCTCTAGACCTTCCCTGTGTCTTTTGTCCTCACCCAAAAGAAGGATCTGTAGGAGCTAAGTTTAGCTTAAGCACAGAAATCACTTTGAAGCAGGTAGGGTTACCTGCTTCAAATGAGCTACCTGGGCCACCCTGCCCATACCTCAAGGCCTTCCTCTTGCCCTCAGCTGGGGCCACTCAACACTTTCCTGCCCCTCTGTGTCTTTTCAGGAACCAGAAATGCCTAGCTGCAGGGATTCAGCATGAAGCTGGCAAACCTGCAGGTCTTGGGCCCGGAAATGAGCCCAGCTCCCCAGATGCCCTACCTTGGGCCAATGAGCCCTGCTGCTCTCTTGCTCCAACCGGCCAGAGGCTCACAGGCAAAATGTGAGCGAGCCTGGAAACTGACCACACCATCCCTCTTGAGATATGTCTTCTCGTGCCTAGTCTTCCTTTTGCCTCATTGCATTCTCTCTCCCAACCTCCCACACTGATCCTTCACGGCTCACCCTCCAACTGCCAGTGTGTGTCGGGCTCTATCCTGAGCAACCCTTTTCCAACATCTACAATTTCTATAGGTGATCACATTGCCCCTCACGGCTTTAAATTCTGTCAGTGTACTAACACTGATGCTAAATGTCTCTGTCCACCCTGATGTCTTCTGCAAATCCAGCTGATTTCTTATATGTCTGTAGGCGTTTCTGACTTAGCAGGACCAACACAGAATGCTGGAGCTCCTCTTCTGAGCCTGCACCACCCCCAGCTTCCCAATCTCAGCAAAAGGCATCACCCCTCACCTCACTATTCACAGCAATGCCCTCCTGATTTTCTTCCTTTACATTTCTCCACCCCCACTCCATTAGCGACTCCTGAAGGGCCCCTGTGGACCCGAAACTATCTCCCTTCTCTCCACGTGTTAGTCCATTTTGCATTGCTATAAAGGAATACCTGAGGCTGGGTAATTTCTAAAGAAAATAGGCTTATTTGGCTCACAGTTCTGCAGGCTGTAGAAGAAGCATGACGTCGGCACCTGCTTCTGGTGAGGACTCAGGAAGCTTCCCATCATGGTAGAAGGGGAAAGGGGGGGCAGGCATGTCACATGGCAAGAGAGGGAGCAAGAAAGTGAGGAGGTGCGCGGTGCCTTGAAACAACCAGCTCCCAAGTGAACTAACAGAACGCACTCATTACCACGGGGAGGCCACAGAGCCATCCATGTGGGATCCGCCCCCATGACTCAAACATCTCCCACCAGGCCCCACCTCCAACACCGGAGATCACATTTCAACATGAGATTTGGAAGGAACGAACATCCAAACTCAATTGCTCTGTCTCCACCATTTTCATCATAGCCAAGCCACCAACCTCAGGACACCCAGACCCTGGAGCCAGCCCTACACTTACTCCGTGTGTGGCATTGGGCAAATAACCTCTCAGGGCCATATCTCCTCATATATAAGCCAAAAAATAGTAACAATAGCTCCCTTATGATATTGTTGTGAAAACTAAGTGATGTACTTAAAATGTAAGAGTGATTGGACATGGGAACCAGTATAATGAGTATTATCACTATCCAGCTCGAAGCTGTGCAACAGAAACATAATTTGTGATCCACAAATGGGAGCTATACATGAAGTTTTCAATGTTCCAGTAGCCACATTATTTAAAACAAAAAAAGGGGAATTAATTTTAATGATATATTTTATTTAACCCAACATATACAAAATTTTGTTATTTAAAAATCCATATAACAATGCAAGTGAGATATTTTTATTGTGTCGAGTCTGAAATCTGGTATTTTATACTCACAGCACATTGGACTAGCCACATTTCAGGTATTCAAAAGCCACATGTGGCCAGCAGTTACGGCATTCAGCACAGGTCTGAGTAGCTGCGATGCTTCCCTTCTTCCTGTACAGCGGTTTCTCAACCTCTGCACCACTGACATTTTGGGCAAGCAGTGGAGACAAAATTTGAACCCAGATTATATATAGAAAGAGCCACAGGCTGGAGTTGTTGAAACGCTTGACACAACCAGCTCCCAAGTGAACTAACAGAGCAAGAACTCACTCGTTACCGTGGGGAGGCCATGGAGCATTCATGTGGGATCTGCCCCCATGACCCAAACATCTCCCACCAGGCCCCACCCCCCACACTGGGGATCACATTTCAACTTGAGATTTGGAGAGAACAAACCCTGGGTTCAGTGACCCAGGGTTTTTCTAAAGAGCAGGACCCAGGGGACACCAGCATCCAGAGCAGAGTTTCTCAGCCTCAGTGTTATTGACATGTGGGGCCAGATAATTCTTTGTTGGGAGTGGAGGGCTGTCTGTCCTGTGCCTTGCAGGATGTTTAGCAGCATTCCTGGCCTCTACCCACCAGCTGCCAGCAGCATCCCCGCCCCCACCCTCTGTTGACATTGCTGAGTATCCCCAGTTGTTGTGGGGATAACACCTGGTTGCGAATCATTGTTCTAGAGTCTCTTCTGGGTTAGTTCCTCGAATGCTTCTCATTGCATTGAGGAAAAAGTCCAGATCCCTCACAGTGGGTGACCGAATTCCAAGATCTGGCCCCTGCCTCCTGAGTGGATCTCCTCTTCTCTCCTCTGCACCCCCCAGTCCTCCTAGCCTCCTTGTTTAGTTCCTGGATAAGGCCAAGTTCATTCCTTCAGTGCAATCTTATCTCAGCTGGTCCCTGGACTTGCCCTTGATGCTTGCTTCTCTCCTTGATGCTTATGTTGCTGATTCCTTCATGTCATTCAGGTCTCAGCTTGAGGCTCAGTGAGTCTTGCCGATACCTGAGCCCCGCCCCCAAATCTAACATCACCTTTCGCCCACTATCCATCCTGGGTTGAAGTCTGCATGCTGTCTGATAATTTTTCTAGGTTGCTACTGTCTGACTCTTTCCTCTAAGACACAAGCTCCAGGACCACAGGGACCTGGTCTATCTTGATATCACTCTGTCTAGCATCCGAAGAGTGCCAGGCACTGGGCAGGTGATCTCAATTAACATTTGTTGAAGGAACCCATGCCCTTTCTGCACTGGCCTTTGGGTCTCAGGCTCATGGTCAACAAAGCCTCCCACATGCAGCCATGCCAGAAATCTCCCTTGATTTTCCAGTATTTGGTCAAAGAGTTGCTGCCTCTCCAATTCTGCTTGGCAGACTGCTATATACAGCAATTCAGGTTCTGCTCCATTCAATGGCACCCTAGGGAGTTCAGTGACTGAAATCCATGTACTGTGAGGCCAGGACTGCCAAGAGAGGGCGTCTTTTATGCTAATTCATAAAAGGGGCCCTGAGGGCCGACAGCATCCTTGCCTACCTGGCTGCCTGATGATGCCAGCTGCCTCCTCCCAAGGGAGCTCCCCACTGCAGCAGTTGTCCCTGCTGATGCTGCAGGCCTCTTGGTCATTTGTGGGACCCAACCTGGAGCAGGGAATGCCTGGATCTCCGTTCTGGACCTAGGGGTCTGCTGTAGGTAGGACAGCACCTCCTTCCCTGTCCCTTGTTCTGTGGATCCAGCTACTCATATACAGAAGCAGCAGTCTCCAGGTGTCTCTACTCTCTGCAAACCCTTACCTTCAACCCCACGTCCCAGGGTCAGCTCCAGCTTCTGCCTCACTCGGGACAGGGATGGAATGGTGACCTCAATGCAGGAGTAGATGTGATCTAAAACAGAACTGCCCAGCCTCCAGAGCCCGCAAGTCCTGGGAGCAGCAGAAGGAAAACTACAAGGGCAAAGCCAGCCCTGGGAGAAAAGTCCTCACCAGTGGCATGGAGTGTGAAGCAGTGGGTGGTTTGGAGCAAATGGCCCTGGAGACATGTACCCTCCAAAGTCACTTGCCACATGCAGTGGCAGTGTGGGTGTCTGCCTGAAGGCCATCAGCCATCAAAGTCTGTCCATTCCTCAGGCCTCTGTCATCCAGGCTGGGATCTTGTCTTAGGCCATTTGTCTGGAGAGTCAGAGACCTGGCCCCTCCCATTTGACAGATGGAGAAACTGAGGTCCAGGGCTGAGAAACTTCAAAGAGTGTTCTGGGAAGCAGGGGTCACTGAGAGGGCAGCATTGGGAGGATGAGGTGGGAGGGGGCAGCTGGGGCCTCTGAGCTACTTTCCCAGGGCCCCTGGCTCCGGTGCCCCACCCCTCCCAACTCAGCCTTTGTCTGATTTTCTCCCTGTGACAGCTGGGGAGGCTGGGTCTCACCCTGGCTCCTGCCATCAGCCATCTCTGTGTGGCACTAAAGATCTGCATGGGAGCCAGGCCCAGCAGCAGGCTTGGCAGGCAGCTCCACGTTGCCTGGGAGACCATAGAGGAGGAAATCTGCGCCACACAGCTACCGAGGGCCAGATGGCCAGTGGTCCCAGAGGTTCCTCTCCCGGGGCCACAGTCCCATATACACACTGCTGGGGTCCCACAGACACTGCGAGTTGGACAAGGAAACTGAGGTGCAGGGGGTGAAGGACAGATTTATTGCCACCGAAGGTCTGTGTCCGGGAACTGAGGACAGAGCCAGGGCCCTGCTTTTTGCCCTGGGCACCAATGGCCTCATGGGGCTGCAGCCAAGAACATGGTCAGAGGGCCACATAGGTTTCTGTGGCCAGGTCTCTAAGGCCCCTACCCGGGACCCTCTGGGGCTAAATTTCCTTCTGGAAAGACCTCAGACTCCATCAAAGACCTCTATTAACCCTTGTCCTTGGGAGCAGCTGCCTTGCATAGGCCCAGTGTCTGAGGAAGGCTCCCATCTCTGGATGCATAGGAAGTAAGTGGGCAAGCACTGAAAGACGGAGGTTGGGCTCTGTGGAGGCCCAGTGGGGAGTCAGAAAAGGGATGCTGAGATTCGGGGCAGGACCCATAACCAGAGAACCGAGAGCTGGCTGGGCCTTGGCAATGGGAAGTCTACCAGCTTCATTCCACGCAGGAGGAAATCAGTGTGTGTGGTGAGGGAGGGTGCAAGTCTCTCAGGAAGGCTGTCTCTGGCCTGGTCTTCCCTCCTTGAAGCGTGACTGAGGGATAAAGAGAACAAAATAGGGCCCACTGCAGCTTGCTTGCAGGTATGGGGCCTCCTCAGACCTCCAGAGACCCAGGCACAGGAGGGGACCCATGATCCTCAGGTGGGCACGGTGGTTCCACTGAAGGCGATTCTAACATAGCCATTCCTCACCCCTGCTATGCCTGGGATGCCAACCTTCCGGCCAAGTGCCTAGAAATGCTGAGCAGTCCAGGCCGGCTTCCAGCTGTCAGAGCACCTATGGCCTGCCTTCAGACAGCCCCGAGGCCAGTGGGTGACTGTCCCTTTTCCTCCAAAACCTGACTCAGTGAAAAGCCCAGACCTGGACCTGCGCAAGGGTTTGAGGGTGAGGCTGAGAATCTCAGGGCTGGAGCCGGTGGGGTGGGGCCATCGGGAAGGGACGGGGAAGCTGTGGAAGTCTTCCCAGAGAAGAGGGAGGGAGAGGGCACAGCCAGCCCTGTTCCCCACCTTCTGCAGAACGTCTGGAAATCACCCAGAATAGCTCCAAGCCAGGATCCTGATGGGTCCCTTCCGGTATAGCAGGGGACGGCTTGAAGCCCTTCAGCACTGGCACTCAAGCATAAATTAAACGGGGAGAGGAGTCGGACAGCCTCTCAAGGGTTCACATAACTGAGCTAAATCGCTCTACAGCCCGCTCCTCTGTGGCGCAAACGGAAATCCCCACCTGCTGGAGCTTGTCACGCAGGCAGCGCCTGCTCCCTGAGAGCTCGGAGCTGCCTGCAGCCCAGGGCCTCCCGCCCCCCAGCCCCCGCCTGCTGCCTGAGCTGTCAGCCCGACTCCCAAACAGGCTGATTATCCCCATCTGGGGAAAACAAAACATGTCAGCAGCTGCGCCTGAGAAGAGAGCTGTCTTCTTAGGAAGAAGTAATCTGAGGAAAACTCCCAGCTCTGATCCACAATAGGAAGTGAGTGAGCAACCTCGCTGTTCTTGACATTGCTTCCTCCTGACACAGACACAGGCAGGCCACCAGCATCACCTCCTCTGAGAAGCCTTCTGGGCCTGAACTGACCCTGCCCGGGCAGCTGCCAGGTCCCCTGACCCTCCCAGGGCCCGCCGTGAGATTTCAATCAATGTTCCCTTATGCTGCCCTAGAGCTTCGGTTTATTTCAGAGTGAGACTGTGGGTCACACCATGTGTTGCTTTGTAGGGATTTTGGAGATGGCTCTAGGCTAGAAGACTTGTGGATTCCTCCAGGAAGAATATTCTGGTAGAACAGGGGAGCCTGGGCCGGCCATTGGGATGCAGCGTGGCTATAGATCCAGCTTGTCTCTGTTTGGGGAAAAAAATAATCATAACTTAGGTCTTCAACCCCTCAAGATTTCCTGTCTTCGTGCTTCCCCACGGGTTCCCTCCACCTGAGATGCCCTTCAAGCTACCTGGCACGCCTACATTTTTTTCTATCTTAGTTGCCCCTCCAACCCCAGTCAGAAAACAAAATCCCAACCCTCCCCAGCTGAAGGGGTCCACCTGCCTCCAATAAGCCTTTGCACCTCCAACTGGCATAGTGCTCATTTTAGGAGAGGGCAGCCCGGGCTGCTGTGGTCTCGTCTGTCAGCCCCCGGATCCAGCCTAGGGCCCAGACATGGTCAATGTCCTGGAAATATGCTAAGTCGGTGAAAGTGAAAGTTTCCTCTCTCCCAGCCTGGCCTCTCATGGCTTCCACCTCTGTTAAGCTGCTGGGGCTGCCACCTCCATCTTCTCCCCAAACTCTAAGGAGGATCCTTGTGATGACACTTTATCCAGGGTCCTCCTGCCTGTTCTCTTAGGGATTGAAACTAACATTCCCTGACTCTAACATGCCTCCATCCTGCCAGGTAAAATGAGAAGTATTTTACACATTTATCTAATCTAACACAGCAACAACACTGTATACTTGGTGTTATATGACCCATCTTACAGATGCAAAAACTGAGGCTCTGAGAAGATATGGTCCTGCTGTAGGTCCTTGGTGGCCAAGTGAGGATCGGCATTCCAGGTCTCTTGTTTCTGAGCCAGGGCTCTTTCCTCTGCAATAGGCAACCTCATTCAACCTTCAACCTGAGTTCCAGTGGCTACGCTTCAAAGAGGACTGCTCCTGGGAGAGCCCCCACCCCGCAGCTCCCTCCAGGGCGGACTCTAGTTATTATCAGCTAACTGTTCTGAGCATTTACCATATGCTGGATACAGGGCTAAGTGTTTTGCATAAATTGACACATGATAAATTGCAGATGAGGAAACTGAGGCACGGAGAGGTTAGCAAATTTGCTGAAGCTCGTAGCTATTATGTGTCAGCCCATATTCTTAATAGCATTCAAGCTGTGTGACACCAAAAATTTGGGTCATCTGCCTTTACCCTGAAGCTACACAGAATGCCCCCACCCCGTTGTGATGGGGTGCAAGCTCCCCTCTCCACCCTGCCTGCAGCTCCTGAGAGTAGTCCCAGACCCCACTACCCTCACTCTCCAAACTCCCACCCTGACCACAAGCTTGTCAAGGGCAGGGGTGACAAGCCTCCTTCATTTCCTCCCACAAGGGAGCAGATCCCAGAGTCAAGCCAAAAGGGAGCATAATGATTTTATGTGTGCATTTATGATGTTTACTCTTCCTGCTTCCAGAGCAAATGTAAAGTGGTTTAGAATATTGAAATGCATAATTGGGACAATAAAATTATTCTTTAAAACAGAGCTGTTGGGATCCAAGCAGCAGGCAGGAAGATGGAGTTCTAGCAGGCAGCTGGGAGGAATGAGGCTGGAACGTAAGAACATGGGTTTACGTCCGTGGCTGTGCCACGCATGACCTTGTGGAAGTCACTCCTTTCTTAAGTCTCAGTGTGCCTATCCATAAAACAGCCAGGCCAAATATAGATGTGGAAGGATTTAAGTCAAAGGACAGTTTTTTCAAACTCTGCTACATGGAGCTCTAGGAGTTCATCAAGGATACTCAGTGGCTGACATGGGTGGGCAGGAAGAGCCAGGTCAATAAGTGGGCCCAGGCCTTGCACTCACTCTGCGATCAGACTGACTTTACTTTCATCTGTTTTAGTCATTTGAGCTTCTAAGATGTTCAGTCATTTGGGCTGCTAAAAATGTTTGAGAAACTACACTGGACAAGATTTTCTGTAAAGGACTTTCCATGTTTAAAGCCCTCTGCCTTTATTCTTGTTGCCAGCTTGCCTATCCACAGCAAGCCTCAGTTCTAGGCATAGCCTGCCATTCCTGATCTTGGAAGGACATTTGAGCACAGGGGTTGAGAGATGGACATCCCTTGAGAGGGGGCTACAGTTCGGGGGTTTGCACATGGTGGAGGTTGCTAAAGTGGAAGCCAGAATCCCTTTCCTCTTCAGGTAGGAGCTCACTGTCTGTCCCCAAGACCCAAGACATGGGCGTTGGTCTAAAGAGCTGATACGGTTTAAATCTGTGTCCCTGCCCAAATCTCACGTCAAATTAGAGGGTACTGGTGGGAGGTGACTGGATCATGGGGGTGGATTTCCCCCTTGGTGTTCTCATGATAGTGAGTTCTCACGAGATCTGATGGTTTAAAAGTGTGTGGTACTACCCACTTTGTGCTCTCTCTCTCTCTCCTTCTGCCATGTGACGAAGGTGCTTGCTCCCCCTCTACCTTTTGCCACGATTGTAAGTTTCCTGAGGCCTCCCAGCCATGCTTCCTCTACAGCCTGCAGAACTGTGAGTCAATTAAACCTCTTCTCTTCATACATTACCCAATCTCAGGTAGTTCTTGTTAGGAAAATATAAAGGAAGAGAGAAAGGCAACTCGATGGCCAAATAGGTTTGTTTACAGGAATAAGCCTGTGAGAGGTCCCAGTCAGGAATCTGGCTGAAATCCTAATCACTTACAAACTGAGGCTTTTATATTAAAGTTTCCATAGGGGAGGGGTTGGGGAAGTGCTGGCATGTTGGAACTGTTGGGGGCTAAGGAAGGAAGTGGTAAGGGCCTGTCAGGCTCTGCTGTGGTTAGGGTTGTTAGGCTCTGTTAAAACTATGGGCAAGGTTGACACTTGCTTTGGTTCTGGGAACACCATCACCAAGGTAGAAAACAGTGTCACCAACGTAGAAAAATGGCATCACTATTCTTAGTCCTCACATTTCTTTACAGCAGTGTAAGAAGGGATCAATACAGAAGCCATGGATTTCAAGGGCCCTCCCTCACCCCTCCTTAGCCCACATCTACAGGGCCTCTGTGCTGCAGACAAACACAGGCTCCTGAAGGAGATCCCATCAGACATAGGCAGACAGGCAGATAGTCCAGATAAGTGCCTGTCCACCAGTGGGGACTGGATGTTCCTGACCCAGAGGCTGCAAGGATGACACAGTCACTTCCCAGATCACCAGGTGGTTGCTACATGCGCCTCAAGGAGGCTGTGCTGTCAGCTCCCCACTATCAAAGGTGCAGATGCCCTCCCTCAACCTTTGCCATGGCTGTGAGCATTGATCTTTGACCACTGTGGTGGGGAGGGCAACACAGAGCCATTCATGCTCCCCAGCCAGCTCTCCTATGGCCAGCTTGCTGGCAGACTTTATCAATTCAAAGTCTGGTCTCAGCCTGAGCCACCTCTTAAAAAGTCTAAGCCCCCAAGCCCAGTGATAAGTGATCCATGCAATAAGAGGTCTGAGCTGCAGCATAAAATTCGAGTTCAGTCTGAGAACTACACTCCTGAAAAAGTTCTGGGTCCTGGGAGGGGACAGGAATGAGGATGCCCGCAGGGCTGCGGTGGTCTAGTCCTCTGGCTCTGAAGGTGGGAGGAGAGAAAAAAGCAGGTAGGAGAGCAGACAGCCAAGACTCAGGGTAAATGGGCTGGGAAAGGGTAGAGTTGCTGTGAGTCACCTTCCCATCCATGAGCACAAGATGGGACTTTGGGGGCCTGGAGTAGTGCAGCCCCACGTTATTTCTAGGACAGCTTGGAGACCCCAGCCTACCCAAGGGGTGCTGGCAATGGCAGGCCTGACTGGGCTTCTGAGATGGGGTTTTCCATTAGCTGCCCCCAGGAGGACGGAGAGTCCCCATGACCTCCTGGCCTAGCCTCATGCCTCACCTTGCTTTGTCTCTGCAGCACTGGACATCATGCCCCTCAGCCTCCTTTACCCCACCCACTGCCATTCCTCCTCTGCCTCCCAGGGTAAGCCTTGCCCCTCCCCTTCAAGGAGGGTGGTCCCCAGAGTGTGAGTCCTGACCACCTTCTCACTCTTGCCAGGAGCTCTCAGCCAACCCTTGAACTGGGACACGGTACGATCTCTGGGAGCTGGACTATGTAGTTAGAGGTGTCTCCCAAGGGGGTCAGTACTCAGGTGAGGGAGCACAGTGCAAGCTGGCCTCCAGCATCTGGAAAGACCACTTCATACCATGGACCCTTACCTGGCCTGAACAACAGCTGTTATATGTCTCAGGGGAAGAACTGTGGGTCCCCAGTGCTTCTGGGTGAGTTTTGTACCATGTCTTGTTGTGGGGAGGGGTTTAGGAGCCTGCGTCTTGCAGGAGTGAAGCCTGGGCCAGGCCCCCTGAGTCTTGCATTTTCTCCTCCCCTGGCATCTACCTGGGACCGATGGCTGCTCTTGGGCCTTGCTGACACCCTTTGATTCAGAAGCTGTTCTCTGCCTCCCTCCTCCATGTGCTGCTTGTCACCCGCCTTTCTCCTGAACTGTAGGCTGAAAGCTCCAGGCCATTTTCGTCCAATTTTCTCCTCAAATAAGCAGGTGATTGTACCATTAAGACCTGGTACATGCTGTTCAGAATCAGCAAGGAGCAATAAAGTGGGACAGATAATGAGAGCTGTCGGGCAGGAACTGAACCTGTCCCCTCTCTTCCCCGCCATGTCCCTGCCCCTCAACACCCCCTAAGGTTTCTCTCCAGAGATCAGATCAAAAGGAGTCTTCTTAGGCACAGAGAGTCCCAGCCTCCCCAGCTGGTCAGATCCTCCATGTGGCTGTGGGCAAACCACCTGTCTTCTCAGCCTCAGTTTCCTCATCTGTACAGTGGGCATTTATACTTTCTTCAAGGAGTGAGAGTATTTTTTAAAGCCAAGGAGGAAGCCAGTCATTGGAAACAGTCACTGTCACGGTCCATCATCAGCATGAATTCTCTCACCATCCATGGCAGGCTGTCTGAGCCAGGCTTGTTCTCTTCCTTTCTGTGAATAAGGAGACAGGTGTGCAGGAGTTAAATGTTGCCTGCTGTTTCTGCATCTGTTTGAAGCACCCTAGGCAATAATAGTACATATTTGGCTGGGTGCAGTGGCTCACGCCTGTAATCCCAGCACTTTGGGAGGTTGAAACAGGTGGATCACCTGAGGTCAGGAGTTTGAGACCAGCAAGACAAAACCCCAACTCTACTAAAAATGAAAAAAAAATTAGCCGGGCATGGTTGTGCATGCCTGTAATCCCAGCTCTTCGAGAGGCTGGGGCAAGACAATCGCTTGAACCCAGGAGACAGAGGTTGCAGTGAGCCAAGATGGTGCCATTGTACTACAGCCTGGGCAACAGTGCGAGACTCCATCTCAAATAATAATCATATTTATGTAGACCTTGTTATGCCCCAGGCTCAGCACTCTACTCACCACCCTGAGATGGTTATTTTATTACCCATCAGGGTAAACTGAGGCAGACAGCATTCAAGCTAGTTGCCCCTAGAATCCTTTAGTCAGCAGCAGGCAGATGTTTGAGCCCAGATAATCTGATCTCCGATGCACACCAGGCCATGCTCCCTCACAGGCCACCTGATGCCCCTGTGACTCCAAGGACCAGACACCTGGAGAGAGAGAGAATGAACCTGGATGGCTCAGAGTGGTCACCAGCTCATGCAAATCAGGAATTCATTCCTGAAGAAGGCACATTTTAGCATTTCCTATAAACAGGGAGATTGTTTTGTCTGACCAAGGGTAAGGAATGGGGAGAAGAAACCCTTCCCAGGCCCTCCATCCCTTCTCCCTTCTGCCTCCCTCGTGGCCTCTTTCTTTTCTCCACGTCTCTGCCCTACCCTTCCCCTCCCTCCATCTGCTTCCACTTGGAGCTGCCTTTGGCTCACTTCTCCTGCTCTCTCCCTTTTGTTTCTCTGCATGTCTGTCTGCCGCTCCCCCACAAAAGTGGCTTCCCCTCCCAGACAAGGACAGTGTGTGAGGATGAGGAGGGTGCGTTGCTGCTGACCCTGGCTGCAGAGCTTACAGCACAAAGGCCAGCAGGGGCAGATCTGGGGCTTGAGCATCCTGGACCCCCTGCCCCACCTTCTCTGGTCATTTCTGGCCAGAGGATCCCAGCTGGCCAGAAGTGATACCCACACCTAGCCTCTCCTCCAGGACACCTGCCCCTTCCCTCTCTCCTCTCTTCTTTCCATCTACCTTCCTCCTGCATTCATTCATTCATTCAGCAAACACCGATCCAGTGCCTATTCTGTGCCAGGTACTAGGCCTGGGCCTGGGGGTCAGAGGTGAAAAGGACACAGCCCAGGCCCCGGTGGCAGAGGGGTGGCAATTTGTGCGAAGGGCATACAGAGGCCTCCATAGAGAGGCTCGTGGAGCCTGAGGAATGAGCCTATTCTCTGGTATTTGGAAAGCCACCAAGGGTATTTCCTGGTGACCCTGAGCTGATTCATCTCATTTAAACATGGATGTGTTGATGACCTATATACCAGGGCATTTGTGACATCTGAGCTGAGGCTTGAAGGAGGATCAGGGACTCCTGGGGATGGACCCGTCTCCCACCCAATCTCTACCCTGCCCCACATTCCTGTCCCCAGCCAGCATGGCTGATGCCCAGGGAGGCCAGGGGCACAGAAGAGGAAGGGCAGGCGCTACTTCCCCAGTGTTCTGACTGAGGTTGAAAGAAAGCACAAAGTTCTCATCTCCCATCTGGGAGGCCTCCACCCATTGTCCTCTGTATCATAGCAAATTATCCTCCGCCAAGACTAGCACCAGCTCCAGCCAGGCCCCTCACCCTGTACCCCTGCACCACACATCTGGGCACTGACTTGGCCCTCTGGGGTCCTCACCCTGATCCATAACCAGTTTCCTAATCAGCATGGCCTTGTCCTGAGTGGCAGGCTAGGGTCAGGACAAGGAGGGGAGTGAAGTCCAGAGCCCCACCTGGTGTCAAGTACTCCTGCCTCGCATCTTCCCAGGTGCCCCTCACCACCCCCCTGCCCCACTCCCTTATGGCCAGCAGCTGCTCCTGGCATTGGTGGAGCTAGGGAGGAAGTACAGGTGAGGGCAGGGCCTTCTACCCTCCCTCCTGGTTCATAAAGTGACAGGATGCGGGAGACCACAGGAGCTGGAGGAGCCCCTGGCAGACAGCAGGAGCTCTAAACATTCTGGGGAATGGTGGAGGGGAGAAACTCCAGAGTCCCCCAGCAGCTCAGAAGTGGCTTTGGCCTTCTGCTTGGGCCCAGCTGAGAGCCAGGAGAAAAGGTTAACTCTCTTGCCTCCTGCTCCTCGGAGGACCTGATTGCTCCTTGCCACAGGAAGACAACCTTATGCAAAGCTCTTTATTTAACAGATGAGAAAACTAAGCCCAGAGAGGCTATGTAAGGCCTTAAAGTCCCACAGCCAGTCAGTGGCCAGGGCATCAGAATCTGACACAAGTCATGCTCCAGATGATGTGTGCCCCGTGGTTTGGTGGGCATTGCTGCTTATGATGAATGCCATCTCCTTCCCCAGCAGGGCAGAACAGATGCGGCCCCCACTGAGTATTGCAGAAGAGGAGCCAGTGCTACCCACCTGCGAGGCCCAGAGAGTGCAAAGCCAGTTCCAGCCAGACTCTGCCTCCTATTACCAGCCTTCTCTCTCACCTTCCTCCTGCCCTACCCGCACCCAGGAGGGGTCAGAAAACAGCTTGTAAACGGGAGGGTGGGTGTCTAGAAGAGAGAAGGCCAAGAAGAACAAAGAAACCGGCCATGTCCCCACCCCCTGCCCCTCCCACTGCAGGTTCCAGCCCTGAGTGTGGCATGGGGAAAAGATGTGCCATTGAATCAATTTCAGAATTTTAATGAACGTCTTGTCTGTGACATAGGAGTGAGCAGAAAAGACATGAGACCTGCCTGAGTTTTCAGCTCATAAAGCCAGCAAAGATTGCTCCCGTAGTGCAGTTTAAAGGGGCTGTGTGATACAAAAATAAAATGTTTTCAATAGACCCAAACCCTGCTTGTTCTGGTGCCTGTCCCCATAAATGTGGGCTAAAATTATCATTCCCACACTTTTGTGGTCTCGTCTCACCTCCATGGGTACATCGCTAGTTGTGTACTCACAGGATCGCATGCATTCTTGTGTCTTGGGTCGTCCTTCTGTTTGTCTTCCCTGGATACTTCCAGCTGCTGCTGGCCACTAACCCATTCAGTGCCTTTGGCTAAGGAGGTCTCTGCCCCACTGGGCCTCAGTTTCCCTGTCTATAGCAGGTTGAGACAAACGGGACCATTTCTAAGGGCTTGGTGTATCTTAACTGTTCAAGGTAACAGCAAGGGTTCCCTCATTCCTGATCTTTAAAAGTCTTGGTTCTAGGTGGGCACAGGAAGCTGGAATGAGGATTATAGTGATAAGACAGATAAACATCAGGGAAATCCACATAATCTGGATTTCTGAACAGTTGGACAATCTGGCAGCATTGACCCAGCATGTGACAGTTGTCAGATGCAGCATGAAAAACAGTCCCTTCATCTAGAACCAAAGCTCTCCCCTTAACCACACCCCTCACCACTCCCCATTGCTCCCCATTGCTCCCCATTGCTAATGCTCTCCCCTTAACCACACCCCTCACCACTCCCCATTGCTCCCCATCCTGAATGCTCTCCTCTTAACCACACCGCTCACCACTCCCCATTGCTCCCCATCCCTAATGCCAGCTGCCATCCACCACGGGACAGGAGCCGTGGCTTTAGTAGAGAACAATTACTCTATCACTGTGTCACTATCAATGGTAGAAAATTGAACTGGAGGATGAGAGGACATGTGTGTTTTAGAAAAGATAGCACAAGGAGACTATTTCCTTCCAAAGTACAACTTGTCCACCCACCGCTTGCCTGGTCCTGTGCTCTGATTGGACGTCCCAGCCTGAGGCTTCTAGCAGTTGAGTTGGGGTTCTCGAGTCCCTCAGAGGACCCCTGGCCCTGCCCTACTTGCTGCTCCTGCTGCCCCAACAGGACTGAGGGATCTGCACAGGCCCCCAGCCTGCTGACATTCTCTCAGGGGGCTCCCTCCTTCTCTTTCTTCGCCCAAGCTAAGACAACCTTCTCTAGACTGAGAACTTCATGTGGCAGCAGGGGAAGCCCATGCCTCCTCCCAAAAGGAGGAATGCTTGCATGACAGATGTGGGAGCCAGGCTGGGCAGGGGACACGTGGGGCACTAAGGGGTCTTCCTGGGTGAGGGTCTTTCCTGGGACCCTCACTCTTTACCCCCCCTGCACATTCCCACTTGGATAACCAGCCAACACGGGAATAAATTGATCCCCTTCAGGCCCTCTCCCTCCCTCCCTCCCTCTCTCCCTCTGCTGGAGTTCCCATGACAACCAGAGTTCACCTTTGATGCCAAAAACACTGCAAAAACAACAAAACTCCACCCTCCACTAGGAGGGAAGGAGGGCAAGGCCCTTCCCCCACATCCCCCCAAAAGCAGTACAGTGCTGGGAATCTGGGAACCTACACAGGACCAGAGGCAGAGTGGGTGGGGCAGTTCCAAAGGGCTTTTCCATTTTTCCTACTGTGCTGTAATCCATTTTGTGCATACTGACTGGTGGTTCACATCTGCCCCAGGGCTTCTCCATAGTATCTACCTGACCTGGAGCTATTCAGGATGGTGGGCAGAGGACTGCAGGGGAGGGAGCGGCTCTAGCCCTGGGATGTAGATTCAGAAAGAGCCCAAGCTACCCAGCTCTGCCTGGTCCAGGCTGTGTGATCTCAGACAAGGCATTTCCCTCTCTGGTTCCCTAAATCCTCCCACTTCACTCCCTACTCCCCCTTCCTTCATTCACACCAAAGCGTAAGTGATTGATAAGGCGTCAAGGGGCCTGAGAAGCTGGCCTGTGATGGCGGCATTTCAGTCCCGAGGAGCCAGGCTGGGCATCAGGAAGCATTTTCTACTTCTCTGAGATCCCACATGGTGAAGAAGGGAGCGAGCCTGACTCTGCCCAACCCCAGCCACTGCCCAAGCCAGTCCCTTCAGGGGACCAACCTCCAACATGGGCCACTGCCTGAATGCTCACCGTGTGAGCTGCAGGACAGCCATCACCAACAACCAGCGTGCCCTCCACCCCATTCCCTTAGGGTGGGGCAGCTTCTGAAACACAATGGTTGGGCAGCAGGACGGGGAGGAGTGTTGGGGGAGGAACGGTGGGGACTGAAGGGTGACAGGAGAGGGCAGACAGCCTTAGAACCCGCATTTGTACCTGTGAGCACAGGGAAGTGGGGTCTAGTCCTGGCTCTGCCCTCAGCTCCCTCTGCACAGTGTCCCCTCTCTGGGCCTCAGCCTCCAGGCTGAGGAGAGAATTGGATGAACCCTGGTGGAGAGCACGGCAGGATGATGTCCCACCAGACTGTGGCTCCGTGGGACCTCACCTTCACTTGGACCCCAGGCTCCCAATTCAGGTTGTGGAATGAAGGAAGGAAGGATAAGGAGGAAGGAGAGGTGGTGGAAGTGGAGGTCAGGAGCAGAAGCAGGTGGGGACTGAGCCCCAGCTGGTGGCCAAGGCCCAGCCAATGGGGACAGGCCAAGGAGCTGCCTCTGCCTGGGACTCCTGGCCCCATGGCCCCTGAGTCAGAAGCTGCAGTGACAGAAGGAAGTTGCTATGCCCTGTGGGACTTACACCAGCCCCTAAAGCCCAGGAGGGGCTTTAGATGCTCACTGACTGACGGGGGGTCCCCAGGTAAACAGTGACAGCTCCATCACCGCATGGGAGGTGGAAGGTCTCCTTAGTGAGCTTCGGGAGAGAGTAATGCGGCGGGTGAATGTGATTCACCTCTCCCTGAATGTGAGCTATCTGAGCAGAAGAGGCATCCCAGAGAAAGTGACAAGACCAACATGCGGACCTCATGGAGCAAAAAACGGGCAGCAGCTGGCAGGCAGAGAGGATCTAGCAAAGCCTAGAGGATGGGCTCCATGGGAAGGGTGTGTGTGCGTGTGCATATGTATGTATCGTGTGTGTGCACGTGTTTGTGTATGACTGAGAAAAACAGAAGTGGGAAGGAGCCAGAGCATGAAAGGCTCAAGCTCCTGAAAGCCTTGGCAGCCCAACAGTGGAGACGGCAGATTGGTAGGGGGTTAGCAGGATGGGGGAGCCACCCGGGAGGCCATGGCTGTCCAGAGCAGAAGGGACTGCCCACCTCCAGCATCCTGACACAATTCCACCCAGCATTTCCTGAGCAGAAGGGACAGCCCACCTCTAGCACCTTGACGCAATTCCGCCCAGCATTTCCCCAGCGCCCACTTCATGATAATGGGCAACACTTTTGTAAGGCTCATGTGTGCTGGACCCAGTTCTAAGCATTTTGCATACACTAGCTGGTTTAATCTGTACAGCAATCTAATTTGCTAGTGTTATATTCATACACGTTTATAGGTGAGAACACTGAGGCAGGGAGCGGTGTTGGGACTCTGGTTTTCATATCCAGGCAGCTGCTCCAAAGTCTCTGCCTTTGGCCATCCTGTGCTCCTGCCTCCTGCCCACCCAGCACAGGCAATGGGTCAGCTGTTGGGGGCAAATAAAACATAGACCAGACCTGCTGGAGCCTAACCTGTGGCTGGCAGGGGTGGTGGGAATAGTGAGAAGGAGGTGGTTTGGGGAAATACTTGGAGGTGATGTTTCATTAAGAGGCGAGGCTGTGAGGGAGCAGTGACAGCAGTGGCAGTGGCAATGGGGAAAGGGCTGGGGCACTGCCTGGGACTGTTCCCCACTGAGGTGACTGCACCTCGCTGACCTTCTCACTGAAGCCCAGGTGGAGGTGGAGGAGTTGGCACACACTAGCGGCAGTGTCACCACCCACGCAGGCCTGGATCTGCCCAGCCTCTCTGCGGTCCCAGTTAGAGCTGCAATGGGAAGACTGTGAGGGCAGAGAGGAGCAACAGCGGGGGTCGAGGCCACCGTCACAGCAAGAGCAGCAGCAGCAATGTCCCCACTTACTCAGGACACACCTTTCTCCTTGGGGTTCCTCATGACCCAGACCTGGGTCCCTCTGAGGCCAGAGCTCAGTAATTGACAGGGACTTCTCACCCATCATAGGCTCCTGAAAACCGAGGTGATTCTCCCTCCTCAGGTAAAATGCTACCCCTGCCCAGACCGCAGTGGACTTCACCCATCCATAATTTAACAAGTCCTTGATTTAACGCTAAGTACATTGTAACATTAATTTATAACCTGTATAATTATATACCAAATATATTTACATAAATATATAACATACGATCTATATATAATTATAAATTAACTATAATGGGTTTAACAACTCCATGCCTACTTTCTGCCAGGCACTGGCACTCTGGAGGCAGGGCGGGCAGGTTCATACACCCTGGGCAGGGCGGTCACGAGTCTGTTTCCACGGAGCTTGCAGCCCGATGGGAAGACAGGACAAGGACGGCGAGGATGTTGCATGAAGAAGGATGGGCAGAAGGGGCACCATGCAATTTTGGTGAGGTGGGGACGGCTGCGGAGTTGTGGAAGGCTTCCTGGGGGAGTGACGTTTAAGCTGACACCTGATGAAGAAGGGAGGTCAGGCAGAGGAAAAGAGGTGAGGAGAAGAAGACAGACCGGGAAGGAACAGGGAGAAGAGACAGGGACGACCTAAGGGCTCGAGGTGAGGCGTCCGGTGTGATGAGCACTGTTTGGACCCCAGAGCACTTGGGGTGAGAACTGGGGATGCATGAGACGGGCCTGACAATGAGCTTTCTGGGCGGGAGTGGTGAGGAACTGCTGGGAGCGTCCGTGTGTATTTGGGGATGAGCAGCATGGTGAGATTCAGAGGGGTGTCTCTGAGTCAGACTCAGGAGAACACCACTTCAGAGGCAGCTGCAGTCCAATGGAGGACAGGTGCATGGGCCAGGCTGGTCAAGGTGGCAGTGGAAGGGGGTGACCAGAGTCAAGAGGAAGTAGAATTTGAAGTGCATGATAGTTGCCCGTCTTGGTGTGATGCATGAGGTGAATGGCAGGGGTACCCCTATGGCAGAAGTCAAGATGAAGAGCAACTTTGGAGGGAGTGGTGATGAGATCAGCTTCCAGGGTGTTGAATATGAAAGGCCTGTGGTCCACACCACACACCCAGGGTTCTGGGGAGACAGCTGGGTGGTGAGTGAAACCAGGGGTCTTCAGCATGGAGAGGGGCCCGGAGGCTCATGCGGCCCTGTCTAGATGGCCTTCAGGAGACTTCTGGATCCACAACAGTCATTTATGTTCCCTACACACACCCCTGCAAAGCCTCCACTGCAGTGACAGGAGAAGACAGAGGAGTCAATGGGAAGCAACATGTTTGAAAAGGAAGGTGGAGGAACAGTAACCGCCTTGGCAGAGCTGAGAAGGCGGAAAGCTAAGTGCTTGTCAGGGGATGGATTCCGCCTGGGTGCCTGGAAAGACTCGGGATATAGAGCTTCTGTTTCCTCTAAAAGCAGGAGCGAGGCTGGACACAGAAGCAGTAGTTAGCATCTCCTTTAAAAAGGACTTCACACCCCATTGCACCCCTAAATTCCCTTCCCACCTGGCTGATGACGGAAAGTTTACTCTCGGGAGAAGTGCACCCAGAAGTCTCAGGTCTTGGTGACTCTAGGGCTGTGAAGCAGGGTGGAGGATGAGACACCATACTGAACACGGGATTCCACACACGGTTGCAGGAGTCCAGCCCCTAGCTGCTACTCCACTTGCAGGACACTAACGACCCCCAGAGGGAAGTTAGATAGCTCCTCTGGAAAAGCTAACCAGCCCAAGAGGAAAAAGACCCAGAGACAGTGGCATTTGTGCTTGCCACCTGATCACTTCCACGAAAGCCCATCCCAGGACAAACCCTGGCTATGCACACGGACTGTCCTGTCAGATTGTTGGTGCCTCTGTCTTAACTGTGGACTCTTGCCAAGCATCTCCAGACATTATAGAAATGCCTTCCACATGAAAGGCATTAGCCGGAGAGGAGGAGCTAGGAAAGGGTTAGACAGACAGAGACAGACTTCAAGGAAACAGAAGTAGGAGAAAAAAACTTAAAATATAGCTAATACCCTTAGAAAATTAATAAAATATATTGAATATATGGGGGTTGGCAGGCAGGGTGGGGAAGAACAGAATACTATTTTTATAGGAAACATCCAGAGAATAGGCACAAGTTTCTAGAAAGTAAAAAGAAAAATATCATAGCTTAAATTAAATATTCAATTGAAGCCGGGCCTGGTGGCTCACACCTCTAATCCCAGCACTTTGGGAGGCCAAGGAGGGTGGATTGCTTGAGATCAGGAGTTCAAGACCAGCCTGACCAACACGGTGAAACCCCATCTCTACTAAAAATTAAAAAAAAAAAAAAAGATAGCCAGGTGTGGTGGCATGCACCTGTAATCTCAGCTGTGTGGGAGACTGAGGCAGGAGAATCACTTGAACCCAGGAAGTGGAAGTGGCAGTGAGCCAAGATCGCCCCACTGCACTCCAGCCTGGGCAACAGAGAGGAAGTATGTCCCAAAAAAAATTCAATTGAAAAACAAAGATTAAGTTGAAAACATCTTTTGGAAAATAGGACAAGATGGCAAGTTAAAAAATAAGAGAGATACAAATATTTTTTCTATAAAATGGGAGGTTCAAATCATTAAGCTCTAACTTCTTACTGATTGGAGTTCCAGAAAGTGAGAGCAGAGGAAAAGGACATTTTTCAAAGAGATGATACAAGATAAAGAACCCAAGGACATGAGTCTCTGCTTTGATAGCACTCAGGTGTCATAGAACAACTCATAGAGGACCCATACCAAGGCACACAATCATGAAATTCAGAGTATCGGGGGCCGAAAAAACTAAAAACAAGAGGGAGAAAGGGTCACATACAAAGGACAAGGACTGAGAATGGCATCACATGTTTCAACAGCAATACTGGAAATGGGAAAACTGAGCAATGCCTTCAAAATCTTTGAGAGAAATTTTTTTGCAACCTGGAATTTCATACCTAACCAAACTATACATCTTGTAGGTAAAACAAAGAGTAAATGAAAGGTAAAATAAATACATAATCGGACATAAGAGTCACAAATGTACCTTCTGTATACGTTTTTCAGGAAGTTACTGGAGAATGTGCTACACCCAAACAAAGAAGTTAGCAAAGAAGTAGGAAGTCATTGCCTCCAAGACACAGTGGAGTCAATTAGTAAGAGAGAAGAAAGCCTTCAACAAGATGAGGAAGGACAGTGCTAGAATGACAGCTGGGGAGACCTGAGGAGCATCCTTTCTAGGCAGTAATGGGAGGCTCTAAGGGACATGTTTCCAAAAACAGAAAAAAAACCAATTTGAATTTATAGATTCCCTGAAGGCGGTGGCAGAATTGAAAGCCACCTTAGGTTTTGTTGATTTTGAGGGAGAATTCATGATAGGTATGTAGAAAGATAAGTAAGCAACAAGCAAACAAAAAATTCTTCAGGAAAGAAATAAGCCTTGTGGAATTTCACTTCTGAAACATCTCCCAGGTGATTCCCACCACTGCTCCTGCATTCCAGTGAGCCAGTAGCCCCTACTCAGGCAGAATGTTAGATTCTTCTCAAGAAGAATTTTTTTTTTTTTGGCCTGAACAAAGCCATAAAAAACGGTAAGATCTGACATTTGGGTGTCCCCTAACAGAAAGGCAGGCTTACTGTGTGAATCCCACCAGTGGCCCTTCCCTGCCCTGCCCTTCCCTGTCCTACCCTGTCCTGCCATGTCCTGTTCTGCCCAGGCACAGAAGGCTTCAGTCAGCATCTGAGAGTCTCTCTTAAATATAAACTGGCAGTCAAGGATCACCAGACATTTGAGAAAATCTTCCAGCATTAAAGACCAACATCCAAACAAACAAACTGAAAAAAATAACCTAGAGAAAAGAGAGACAATGCAGGGAACAGAAGAAAAATAACAACAGAAACTATGATTAACATTCTTAATTATATATATATATATATATATATATATATATATATATATATATATATGGTTGCATCCAGACACAAGAAAGCTTTAAAGAAGGAACAGAGAAGAAAAATGAGCTCTTGGAAATTTTTAAAAAAGTATTAGTAAATTACCAAATCAATATAAGAATGGGAAATAAAGTATAAGAAATTTATTTTTAAAAAATTAAAAACATGGAACATAGAGGGAAAATAGAACAACAAAAATTAGAGCTCCGCTGTAGAAAGTTCAACATCTGGC
Source organism: Cebus imitator (assembly GCF_001604975.1). Lineage (NCBI taxonomy): Eukaryota > Metazoa > Chordata > Mammalia > Primates > Cebidae > Cebus > Cebus imitator. The sequence continues at coordinate 15,017,260 of NW_016107360.1, read as the reverse complement.
TGAAGAAAATTTCAGAACATAAGGTGAAAAAAAAAATGAAGAAATTATCAGAGAAATTGCACATAAAAGTTTACTGGCACAGAAGGACAGGATTTCTGGAATAAAAGGGATACTCAGCACCCAGCATAATGGATGAAAAAGGATACTCAGACAAGCAGAGGTAGGGCAGTGAAAACACCTGAGAAGCCTCCAAGGTGTGACCAGTGTGATTTGGATCTGTGTCCCCACCCAAATCTAATATGGAAATGTAATTCCTAGCATTGGAGGAGGACCCTGTTAGGAGGTGATTGGATCCTGGCAACGGAGTTGTCATGAATGGTGTAGCACCGCCCCTTGGTACTGTCTTTGGTGATAGTGAGTTCTCTTGATCTGGTTATTTGAAAGTGTGTAGCACCTCCCCACTTGCACTCCTGCTCCAGCTCTTGCCATGTGACCTGCCTGCTCCCCCTTGCCTTCCACCGTGATTGTAAGTCCCCTGAGGCATCCCAGAAGCCGAGCAGATGCCAGCATCATGCTTCCTGCATAGCCTGCAGAACATGAGTCAATTCAATCTCTTTTTTTTTTTTTTATAAATGACCCAGTCTCAGGAATTTCTTTATGGCAATGTGAGAACAGCCTAACACAGTGACAAAGCAAGTCACAAAGGACAAAGACTCAAAATGGCATTAGGTTGCTCTTTAGCAACTCAGAGAATTAGAAGACAATAGTCGGGACTTTTGAGATTGTGAAGTGAAAGTATTTCCAACCTAGATAACCTATGCCCTGGGAAGCCATCCATCAGGTGTTCAGAGAGGAGAAACATTTTCAGATGTAAAAACATAGATCATGCTTCTTCCCATGCCCCCTGTCTCAGAACACGATGGGAGGATGTATGCCACCAAAACAGGGAACAGACCAAGGAAGAGAAAGAAAAGGGATTCCAGAAATGAGGAACTTAACAGAGAGGACAGTGAAGGTAAATTTCAGGCTGAAGAGAGATCGTAAGAGGACGGTGGAGTTAGCAGGTCCAGCACGCAAGGAGTTCCTAGAAGAGCCAGGAAACGGGGGAAAACAAAAGGAATGCATTCAATTGAAGGGAGGCGATTTCTGATTAGGCAGAGATGCGGAGCACTTAGAAAGAATTAACAATAGATACTACACATCAGGCAAGTTAAAAAGGGGGTGGTTCACTCCAGAACAAAGCAGGGCTGGATGAAAAAGAATGCTTAGTCATACTGTGCAATGGACTCGATAGAGCTTGTCCTCAGTGAAAAACTGGAACGTAACAATGTTGAGAGGATGGAGGGAGGGGAAGCAGGAGGGAGATGGGAGCTCTACCTGTTATTTACCACGGCAGGAAGTCAAAAGCAAATGCACAAATTGATACACTGAAAACAAAATGCTGCGTAAGCATATATTTTTAAATTGAGCTAAATACTAGAGGAAGCAAGAGAATTAAGGGTGGTTAGAGCCTAAGGGAGGCACTGGGCCTTGGAGAAACAGGGAGCAAAGATTGCTGCTTTTCCTGCTAAACCTTCGCATAAAATTTAATTATGTGAAAATATTCTGAATTCCCCAAGTACAGTTTTTAAAGATTCAGTCCCTGTATATCCATAATCCAGCCTGTCATGTAGTAGGATCTCAATGTATTCTACTGAAGGAATGGAGGGAGAGATCCCGGAACAGGAGATATGGGGAAAGGCTTCTTGGAAGACGGAAGACATAGGTGGGGCCTAGAGGTCTGTGTAGGATATGGATGAGCAGAGGGAGGGACCCCAGTTTTCTGGAGTAGGAGGCAGCAGGGTAGACCAGAAGGTCTTCAACGACAGAGCAAGTTAATTTGTTGTGTCAGTCAATCATTCTAGGAGTTTCTGACTTCTAACAGAATTCAGAGAAAGCCCCAAAGGGATGGAGGCAGAAAAGCAGAATGGCAGTCCTCTTGGCCAATGGGACCTCTCTTGTTTGCTTGCATATAACTCTTCAACGGCTGCAGTCCCTTGTGAAGGGGCCACATGTCATCTCCCATCCCTTCCCCTCTGCGACCCTTGGTCTTCATTATTTCTTTCAGAATGGGAGTACTCAACCCTCTGACAGCAGAATTACCTACAGAGCTTTTCCTAGATATTCCCATCTTAATTCCATTCCTAAAGAGGCCAACTCCACTGATGTGGGAGGAGTCCCAAGACTCAGGGCTGTGGTATGGGGAAATGAGAAAGGCAATCGTTCTCAGGCTCCTGCCGGGACAAGGTCAAATGCTGCCTTTATTTAAGTTTGATGTTTTGTTCATCGTGGATTTTTAAATTTTGATTTTTAACTATAAGACATTATGCATGTTGATTATGGGGTTTGGGGCACTCCTTAACTTTTGCACCCCAAGTGAGTAGGCACTCTTTAGCCCCGACCCTAAACATCGGCATTTTTGCTTGAAGCCCTGCCAGGGCCTGAACAATGCGGTGTAGTCATTGCCCTGAAGCCTCGGGGGAGGCAGGACAGGGCTTCCCACCTGAGCTTCTGCAGGCCTTCCAGAGAAGGACCAGTGGCAGCCTGGCCTGGGTGGCTCCTTCTGCTTCCAGGGGCAGCCACTAGATAAGCAGGACTCTGTTGCCCTGTTCTATGCTGGGAAATTTCTATGGAGGGAAAAAAGACATCTGCCCAACCTTCTTTTTCTGGAAAAGTCATCCAAATAGTTCCCCGACACAGAACTCTTTAATTTTCTGAGTAAAGTAAATGCCTGCTCGTTGCTTGAAAAGCTAATGCTCTGCACATTGGTTTGAGTAGAAATTTTCAATCCAGTGGAGCTGAATTTTGTGATAGCTAATCATCACTTACCATGTGAGAGATGCTGTTCTGGGGCTTTGGGAGAGGTCTCTAAGCAGATTCTCGTGTCACCTCACGAGGCAGATACCATTGTCACCCTAATTTTACAGATGAAGAAATGGATGCCCAGAGAGGTTAAGTAACTTGCTGGAGGTCACACAGCTGGCAGAGGGCAGAGTTAATTCTGGCACTCTGTCATCCTGACCCCCATCCTTGTGAATTCTCTATCATTCCGACAACAGAAACAGAAACGTCTAGCGTCTAGACTGGAGCTAGAAAGCCAGGGTCCTAGCATGGGGCCACTGCATGAGCCTGGTTGAGCATGCCTTCCCACATGCTGTCCTTTTCCTCATCTGAAAGCAGGGAAGGGGGCAGCTGTGCCGGCCATTCTGGCCCGAACATGCAGGGATCCTGTGACTGGAGCCATCTGGGTGTTTCCAGCAGTCACGTGCTCTGCTGTTTGTTCTGAAAATGCAGGAGCCATGGAGAAGAACTCACAGGGAAGGGCGGTGGGAATGTTCCAAGCCAGGATCTTGGAAACCACCTTAGTCACCTTCTTCGGGGCCTCCTGGTCAGAGGATTCAGCAGCTCCCTAGCCCAGAGAGTTCCTTCCTCTTCCCCCAAGGATCTGGCATCAGCAGGTAGAGAAGGGTAGGGGAGAGGGGGGACAAAACCCGGTGGTGGGGGAGAGGAGGCGCTGGTGTTGGAGAGGACACGGGGGTGGAGTCAGAGCACAGGCCTACCCAGAGGGCCTGGGGTGGCAGGGCCAAGCAGGGATGGAGCCCCAAGAATCCCCTAAGTGCTCAGGAAAGAGGCACTCCCATAAATATCTGTGTCTCACTCTGAGGCAGGAGGGAAACGGGAAGGAAGGGGTACCTGAGGTCCCCAGTGTAGGAGGAGGAATGCCCCTGCAGCCTGTCAGAGGGTGGTGTGGAGAGAACGGGGGTCCAGGGGCTGAGGTGCAGCAGGAGCAGTCACAGACACTCTGGTCCACCAGTGGACAGTCATGAGGAGCTGGGATGTCGGAAGAGCTGAGCATGCAGCTAAGAGGAAGCTGTAGCCCTCCCTCCAAGAGACGAAGTAGGCTGCCATGTTCTCCAGAGCACCGGGAGTCCTGGCAGCTGTGAACTCCTGGGAGGCCCCCATTGGGACTGAGCCGACAGAGAGGCAGTGTCTGGTGACCAGTGGCTCTTCCTAGGATGCTTCCTTCTTCCTTGGTGGCCAATTGTGAGGCCAGTAACTTGAACGGGAGCCCCACCCTTTGCTGGGTAAATGAGAGCAGACCCTGAGCCTGCTAATGCTTCCTAGAACATCATTGCAATGCCACTGTCCCTCTCCCATGGGAACACACAGTGGCTAGTGTTCCACATAGTTTTCCTTCCTTGGCTAAAAATCAAGATGCTTGCCCTCTGTCATCAACCCTTTCAGTGCCCAGCTGGGAAACCATGTGGTCCCCAAATCAGAGGGTTATACTCAATCATCACGAAGGGTCTTGGTGTATCAAATACCTGTGGTTCTTGGTGACTTGGGGATCCCATGACCTTCCTCCTTGGAGGAATGCATGATTCTCATGCAATGTCTCAGGACCCTAGTCACCAGGTAACATGAGATGTTCAGGAGAAAAACAACTGGCCTTGCAGAAAGGGACATACTGAGCGGGTCCCTTTGATCTGTAACCTCCTGACAATAGCAAGGGCCCAGCTATCCGCCCTGCCTCCCTCTTCTCTCCTTCCTGTCTCCTTCCACCCAGAGCGTCTTGGTCCCTAATTACTCAGAGCTGCAGGAGGCCTGCCAGGGGAGAAATTAGAGCTCCACATCAGCTATTCTATATTTACCACCTGACGGCTGAGGAGGATCTATCTTCTGCACAATTAAATGAAAAGAGTTTTAATATCGGCAGGCAAAGGACTCTAGCAACAATGGAGAATTAGGTTAGAGCCAGCAATTGGATTAGCGCTGAGCTGTAAGTGAAATGGGGACTCGGACATGGGAGGGTCATACTTCTCCTGGTGACAGGCCCTTCCTCGATGCGGTGTGGAGAGGGTCTGGGATGGTGAGACCCAGGCTGGGTTCCTGAGCCTGGCCCAACCCCCATCCCTGAGGACCAAAGGCTGGCAGGGCCAACATTTCCCAGAATCCTCTGCAGAAGAGGAAGCCCTCAGCCAGGTGCAGGGGCTGAGGAGACAGAGGGGTCTTCATGGATGTCACCTTGGGGCCCCACAGACAGTCAGCAGCTGCATCCCCAGCTGAGAAGTAAACCTCAGCAATGTCCTTGAACTCCTGACTAGTTCAGGCCCTCCTCCCCTTTCACCAGGGCTGCTGCAGTCATCCTCCTGCCTCGGCTCTCACGCCTTCCAGTCCCACCTGTAAGCATGCACAAATCAGTGTCCCTAAGCCAGCCTCCTTTCCTGAAGTGTAGCAGAGGAATTCAGGGGCACATGGGTTCCCATGTGACAGTGATTGAGGGCACAGCAAAGATGCCACAGTTGAGGGCACAGACGAACAACTATCCCTTCCCTTTTTTTCCTTCAATTTTCCACCGACTTATTTTTTCACGATTTATTAAATGTGAAATGTATCATGCACTCTGGCATTGCTAGGTATGTGTTTGGGGACAAATTCCAGCGCTGCCTAGGGAGAGATGGCACATGCAGCTCACATTGTTTCTGGCTGCCATCTACCCTTGCTGGGCCACTGCAGCTGTCCTGACATTGCAAACTCAAATTCTTGGCTAGAAACTAGGGCAAGGCCTTCCCATCAGCTTCCTGGAGTTGGGTGTCATGCTTCCAATTCCAAACAGAGCCCTGGGAGATATCCAGTCTGAGCCTGCCTCCTGAAAACATGCAAGCTTCTGTCCTGTTTGTGTGGAGCTCCAGAAGGGAAGACTCTGCAGCCAAGTGGATCTCTCCTGGGCATTTTCCTCTTTCTCACTGGCAGTGACTTCTTCCTCTACCCTAAGTCTCTCTGGGAGGAGTCTAAGTTCACTAGCATTATCTCAAGGAAAGGCAGAAGTCAGCTGGTGGATATGAGACAGCAGCAGTCATCTTCCCCCAAACTCTCAAATCTAAGAGCCCTGAGTGTAAACTGGGGGGCCTAGGTTGTTATCGCCATTGCAGAGGGTAAAACGGAGGCTGAGGAAGTGAAATGACCACCAGAGAATTAGGTATAGAGAAAGGCTGTCCTGGGACTCCCTCACCCCGAGATCAACGCGTGAAAAGCACAAGACATACGTCCCATCAGTCCACTACGTGCCCAGTCCTATGCTGAATTGGAGTTTGGGTGTCAGGAACAGTGCAGTGTCTGAGATTTTTACCCAATTTACAAGCAAACCAGCCTGCTATTGTTCCATGGATGCCAACGAAAGACACAAGACTCCTGGGTCAGAGACAAAGGACTTAATCACTCACAGCAAAAGCACTAGCCAGAGCTGCATAGGATTGCTTCGGTTCTCCAACGTCACCCAAGTCCCACAAAGACAATGCAAAGGCCCCATGATGGTGAGTCACCCAGTGGATTGTGTTACAGAAGAGTAACACTGAGCTTGGAACATTTGCCACTTTTCTAGCAAGTGGAAAGAAACCTGGTCTTTTCCTGGTGGGAGGTGTTACTACATCTCTCGTGGCTGTTCATGGCAAATACAGCGCTGAGAAACAGCCCAGGTAAAGAGTGACCAGAGCCTTGCATACTTGGCACACTCAGCAAGAATGCTCAGGGATTCTCATGGTGTGGCAAATTGTCTCTCACAGCAGGTGCAATTGTCTCTCTCAACTGGGAGAGAAGGGCCTTGTACCTGCCCTCAGGATGCTCCAGATGACCATACCCATAGGAGCTGCCTTGTACATGCACAGTGGGTGCCTCTTTGCCATTCCACATTTTCACTATAGAAGTAACGTCAGGGAGAAGGGCTGGGTTCCCGGATATCACACAGTGAAAGCAAGTATCTAAGAAGAATCTTTGTGGAATGAGGTCTGAGTGAGACCCATATTAAAATACTGGAGAAACATATCTAAATATTAAAATACTGGAGAAACATATCTAAATAGATCTAGCCAAGAATAAGACTATACTAACAGTACTTCATGAGTGTGTCAGGATAAGAAAGAGTAGGCTGCAGTAACAAATATCCTCAAAATCTCAGTAGTTTAAATCTCACGGGTTTTTTTCTTACTCATGTTACCTGCCCATCGTGGGTTAGATGGGGCTCCGCTTTAGGCCCAAATGGGTGGTTCTGCCAATATCTGAACCTTTGCCGGTACCTGAGGTTGTAGGTACGTGGTGAAGTATGTATCAACTCTTTTGAAAAACAGAGACAGGATCTCGGTCTGTCAGCCAGGCTATAGTACAGAGGTGTGATCACAGCTCACTGTAACCTCAAACTCTTGGGCTCTAGAAATCCTCCCACCTTGGCCTCCCAAAATGTTGAGATAAAAGGCCTGAGCCATGCCCAGCCAACTCTTTTTTTTGAGACAGGGTCTCACTTTGTCACCCAGGCTAGAGTGCAGTGGCGCCATCTCAGCTCACTGCAGCCTCTGCCTCCCAGGTTCAAGCGATTCTCCTGCTTCAGTCTCCCGAGTAGCAGGGATTACAGGCACCCGCCACAGTGCCCAGCTAATTCTTGTATTTTTAGTAGAGACACGGTTTCACCATGTTGACCAGCCTGGTCTCCAACTCCTGACCTCTGGTGATCCGCCTGCCTCCGCCTCCCAAAGTACTGGTATTACAGGCGTGAACCACCATGCCTGACCTTAACCAACTCTCAAAATAAGTCATATGGCCATAACTAACTGCAGATGGGCACCAACGGGCCATTCTATACTACACACAAAAAGAGCACGAGGGAATGAGGACTCAGCCCTTATGACTGCCAGCAAGGGTGTTTATGCTTTCCCTACTCTATAAAGAAACCAGAACAGGAAATCAAAGATGAGGCATCATGCATGTGATTTTTTTTTTTTAAATAAAAATATGAAAGAACTCTCATCAGCCAGCAGACTCCTGTTCAAAAATGAGGCCTTGGCCACACATCAAGAGTGCTTAATGAATCTATATATTTTTTAAGTTGTCTTCAAATATTTAAGGTGTCTTTGTGTCATTGTTTGTGGCTGTCCACTTTGACATTTTTGGTTGTCTCAACAATCATGTCTTGCAGGGCTTGTCTTCCTCAGACTAAATTCTCTCTGGACCTCAAAAAGGAGTCTTCATTTTTTATTAAAGCATTCAAATAAGTGTCCTAAAGGCACTCCAAACTGAGGGTCAAGACTTCAGAAGGCAGCTCACGTAGCCACTGTCCTGTTCCCTACCCTTTCCCCGGAGGTCCCCTCTTCATGTGCCTTCTCCATCTAGTGTTCCTACCCCTACTCCTTATCAGTGGCGTAACCTTGGTCAAGTCATATCATTGCTTTTGCCCCAATTTTCCCATTTGTAAAATGGGATGCCGATAGTGCCTGAGGCTTTGTGAGGATTAAGGTGACACATGTGACATGCTTAGAACATGCAGTATGTCACCACTGTCTGGAATAGGAAAGGATTCACAGTTGCATAATTATTCCATGGACAACCAACCCTTCCCCTCAAGATTAAGACATTTCAGCAGCCCAGCACGTCTTTTTGTGAACCACGCTGCCTCAGTAGTTTCCTATGTGATTATGAGTCCGAGTCTGATGGCTCTGTGTAGGAAGAAGACACTTCTATCCCTTCAGAGTCCAAGAGGAAGGCAATGGCTCTTCCACCTCTGGTTGGTCTCTGTACGGCAATGTTGTGCCTGGTTTTTTCCTATGTTCTTGAAAGCAAATACAACCCACCAAGAAGACTGATTTCCTTCAAAGATCACCCTATCTAGTTCAAATGAGGAATATTAACTTCTCCATTGCCCCAATTTTGACCCCAATCCATGGGAAATCATAAGCTGGGACTGTGATCCTGAAGGTGTGTTCGTCTCTTTCCTGGGAGAGTGCCCAGACAGTGGGGTGAACCAGTGAGCTGAAAGTACCCATGCCTAAGACAATGGTTGGTGCCCTGTTTGAACAGCTTCACTGTTGTGTGGTCAGCTTGGGCTGCCATAACCAATTCCACAGACTGGGAACTTAAACAACAGAAAGTCATTTCTTTATCATTCTGGAACCTGGAAGTTTGCAATCAAGGAATCTGCAGGATTGATTCTGAGGAATCTGAGGCCTCTCTCCTTGGCTTGTAGACAGATGTTTTCTGCCTATGTCTTCACATGATCTTCCTCCTTTGTCTGTCTGTGTCTGAATCTCCTCTTCTGACGACACCAGTCACATTGGATTAGAGCCCAGCACAATGAACTTGTTTTAATGTGATTATCTCTTTAAAGGTTCTGTGTCTGAATAATCATCTCTCTCTGAAACACTGGGGGTTGGGATATAAATTGGGGGCTGGGAGGACAAAATTAAGTCTATTACACCTTCCATCCTCAAGCTTCAACCCTAAGAGCAGGGGTAGGGGGCAAGTTTCAATTCATGTCACTGTCTGGAGTGGGAGTTGCCACTCTGTTATCCTACCTCTACCTGGACCCTCTATTGCCTCCACCTCGTTCAGTTCCTCTGAGTCCTGCCGTCTCCCGCAGAAAGCCTCCTCCCTGGTCTGCTCTTCCACATCTGATCTCATACAGCTGCGGCTTTCTCTCCTACCACCCCCAGCCTGGGAGGAACCCTGCAGAGGGTGTGAAGACCAGAGGCAGGACTAGGGAGTCTTGCAGTGAGGCTGGGAAAGCTCCAGGCCGCTCAGGTTCTGGAAGCAACATTTGGAGTTTGGGAGCAGGAAGAGGCCTGTGGGGTGTCCCGCTGGATCTATTTGTCCTCCCAGTCCCCACCCCCTGCCCATACTCGCCCTGGCCCAGTCGTCCTCAGTGGAAGAGAATGGCTTACAGATGTTTCAGATGTTCCCAAGGGCTCCTCCGCCTCCAAGCCCTGAAAAGAGGGTCAAAGGATAGCCTTGTCATTTCCTGGTAGTGAAGGACTGTGGCTAACCTCGGAACCCATGCTTTGCGAAGTTTCCCCTGTGCCTTACCCTATTTCTGTCTCAAACACTTTTTTCTCCTGTGTATCTGTCTCTTGATTGCCTTGACAGCATGCCCCTCTGGTTACAGTCTCACAGCTGTAAGAGGGGCTGTAATGATAGCGAGACATCTAAGTTGGGGTCTGCTCACGTCTTTTCTTGGTCTGATATTTTTGTTTTCACTAGTGTATCCGTGATGCCTGGAACAGTACCTGGTACACAGTACATCGTAGGTTTAATAAACATTTTGGTGGTTTTTTTGTTTGTTCTCTTTTAGAGACAGTCTTGCTCTGTCACCCAGGCTGGAGTGCAGTGGTGCAATCACAGTTCACTGCAGCCTTGAATCCCTGAGCTCGAGCAATCTAACCACCTCCGCCTCCAGAGTATCTGGGACTACACGTGCATGCCACCACTCCCAGATATTTTTGAATAAATGAATGACAAGAATGAGCACACCTTGTCTTGGGCCCCAGAGTGCTGTGTAGAGCAGCGAAGAGGTGTCAGGAGCCCCCTGTATAAATATGAGTTGACAAAGAAGCCCGGGAGGTCCTTAGGCGCACCCTATGGGAGATGAAGGAAGGCCACAGGAAACCTGACTCTTAAGGCCTGGGTCCAGGGCTCAAGTGAATAGAAACGGAGAGGAACCGAGAGAGAGCACAGACTGGTAGTGAGCACCATGTCATTGGAGCTATGCGAGGTAATAAGGTTTGGCTGTGTCCCCACCCAAATCTCATCTTGAATTGTAGTTCCCATAATCCCCACACATCGTGGGAGGAACCTGATGGGACGTAATTGAATCATGGAAGCAGTTTCCCCCATGCTATTCTTGTGATAGCAAGTGAGTTCTCTTGAGATCTGACGGTTTTAAAAGGGGCTTTTTCCCTTTTGCTGAACACGTCTTCCTGCTGCCGCCACGTCAAGAAGAACATGTTTGTTTCCCCTTCTGCCATGACTGTAAATTTCCTGAGGCCTCCCCAGCCCTGCAAAACTTAGTCAATTAAGCCCCTTTCCTTTATATATTACCCAGTCTTGGATATGTCCTCATAGCAGTATGAGAATGAACAAACACACGAGGTTAGCCAGACACCACGAGTCCAGGCTGCTGCCCAGAGGAAACACACTAGAGGCCTTAAAAGAGCAGATACCTTCATCCTCAGCGTTGACACCGAACTCTAACTGCAGACCGAGTCCTGCCTCAGGCCCCTATACCTGGGCAGGTCATTTGCTTTCTCTAATCCTGTTTCCTCGTCTATATGATGTTAAGAAGAAGCATGATGCTGAATTTTTATGGTAGCCCATCTAGCCCTGAAAATCAGTTTTCTTGAAGCTTGGGGGAGTCTGTTGCAAAAGGGCGAACTGTGGTCTTCCCCAGAGCTGCTCCAGTGAGCGGGCCATCCTCAGAGGAGGAAGGGAGCAGCCAGGGCACTGGGGAGTCCTGGCAGAGGCACGCGAAGGCCTCGGTGAGAACCGGCTTTGCCCTGACTCCCACGCCTCCGGCCAGCCCCACAGGCCTGCAGCTCGGAGCTTGATGGCCCCAGTGGTGCTGGAAGAGTAGAAGGCTTAGCAGGGTCAGGGGCCATGGCTTCTTCCAGGGGAACCCTAGAGACAGGGGTTCTGAAGAGCACTAGGAAGCAGGAGGCCTGGCCTCAGCCCCTGCCCAAGCTCTGATTCTCTGTGTGACCACAGACAAGTGACTCTCCCTCTCTGAGTCCCAATGCCCTAACTTACCAAGGCTGGATCTGGGTTCTACTGAGATGGGAGCAAGAAGGAAGGAGAGAAGTGGAAGGGTCCCAGCCGTTCAGGAGTTCTCAATGTGACTAAAATTTGAGGAAGTGGGGGAAGAAGTTACATGCAGGAAAAGACATTAATAAATAATAAATTATTTATCATACATCATAAACATGGCAAAATCTGTAAAATGTGCTTACTACTCTCTACCCTGCCTTCCTGCCTCCCTAGTGAGGAGCAAGAAATGAAACGCAGCACCTGCCTGTCACCTGCGGAGCTCCCCGCAGCTGGTCTCTTATTTGCTCTGCAAATCAGCCCACAGGCTCAGCATTACCGGGAGGAAACAGCTCCAGGGAGTTAAGATACTTGCACTGACCACTCCCTCCTCTGAAGCTTTCTCCTTCCCCTGGGCGCCCACGGCCCCAGGCTTCCCTGTCACACCCTCATCATTGCCATCTGCTCCTTGTGGGCCTCCCCCAAGGCTGTGAGCTCCGGAGGGCGGGGTGGTGTCTCTCTCTCTTGCATCTCTATTTACAGCACCCAGCATAGAGCCTGCCTGGCCTCAGGAGCCCTCCAACTGCTTGTTTGTAGCAAGCCATGGTGGGGCTGTGCCCTGAATCAGAGCTGGAATTCGCCCAAAGGAAAGCAGAAAGGTTTTTTTTTTAAGGTGACTTTGGTTTTAAATAATTTGATATGGGAACTTCTGGGAAATCATGGGAGAAATTCGAATTCTGGACATACTTATGACTATTTTAATTCAATTTCAATTCATTTCCACAAACATGTTTCTCATTCCACAGACATTTTTCTTAGGCTAGGCACTGCTGAACAAACTAAACAAAAAACTCCACCCTTATGGAGCTTACATTCTAATGGAGAAAGAGAAATGATAAAAAAAAGTAAATAAATAAGTTATGTGACATGTTAGTAATAAGCACCATGGAGAAAAATACTGAAGAAAGGGCATAAGCCACTACTGCGGAGGCTGCCGTGGGGAGTAAGGGTGAAGGGGCGAGTGAGTCACGTGGGCGTCCGAGGGAACTGCTCCGGAGGGAGTGACAAGTACAAACGGCCTAGGGCAGGAACTGCAAGGAGATCAGCACCCGATGGAGTTACCTGAGTAATGAAAGAGAAGAGATTCATCCAGAGAGGCAAGATTTGGAGGTCTCTGTAGTCCTGCGTAGGCCACGGTAAGGCCTTTGGTATTTTACTGTGAGTGAAACGGAGAGGGATTGACAAATGATAGGATTTATTCAGTCACAGCAGGATTTTCTTTGGGGTTGGGGTTGAATAGCCACCATGTCTTCCTGTGCCCCCAGCCCTGGCCTGAACCCAAGAGTAACTAATGGCACACGCAGTTGTGGAGCACGTGCTTCTGAGAAGGGAGAGGCAAATGAGGAAGAGGCCCTCAGCTTTGAAGGCTGAGCCCCAGACCAGGGTGGAGAGAGCTCTGAGCAGCTCTAGGAGGGAGTGTGTGGCCCTCTTGGTGACTTAGCCTCCACAGTGCCAGGAATGCGATGTCTGCCCACAGGCCGCCATTGTGGATTGAATGGGGAAAAGGTAAAGGGAGGGGTGCGATTCCTGGGCTGGGACTGTGCAGTCTGTGGTTGCAACAGACTCTGCTGGCCTCAGGCCGGGCTCTCCACAGTCTGGTCCTCTCGCCACACCCTCAGCAAGCCTCCGGGTCATAGGAGTAAGAAGCTGCTTCCAATTAGACTCACTGAACCCCTCAGGCCCTAGAGGGAAGAACTCGGTAGGAGCCACTGCTCCGGGTGTAGGGAGCAGGAGGAGGAGGAGGTGCCTAGGGAGGTGAGGTGGGAGGGTCAGGCAAGCACCTAAGCACCACCTGCCTGGGTGCCCACCACTTCCAAGCAGTGCTGCAGGCAGGTGCAAACAGGGTGACCGGGGGAGCACCCAGACCCGGATTTGAGCCCAGTGATGATGTGCCCATGAGCAGCATGACAGCAAGCAGGTGGAGCACCCCGCACCCATTTCCTCATCTGTGGAATGGAGAGAACATGCCACCCACTTCATGAGGCTTAACAGACAATGGAAGTGGAGCACTCAGCACAGAGCCTGGCCCGTGGTGAGCGCACGTCACGCAGTGGCTCCTTTTCCCATCACCCAGTCCACAAGGCTTCCTTTCTCCCTGTGTGCCCAGATCTGGACTTGGCTCAGCAGGGCCAGCAGTGGGAAGCTTCTGAACTCAGCCTGAGAAGAGACCTGGTCTGGCTGGGGAGGTCAATGCAGGAATCAAAATAGGAAGGAAGAAGGCAACCTACAGGACTGAATGTCGTTCTAACTTGTTCTCCGCTTTCCCACAGCGAGAAGTTCACATTTCACTCTGACTCAGCATAAACGCGTGCATGTATGTAACACGGAATTACAACGTTCAAGAAGCAGCACTGACTCTCATGCTCTAGTTTCTATTCTCTTCTATTCCATTAAAAATATTATATGCCGGTCACAGTGCAAACACAAAATTTTTAAAGCTAATGAAAAGCGCAAGCCTGGGCTTGGAGCACACTTGGTCTCACTACTGGCCCCTCAGACTACACCAGGGCTGTGTGGACCGGTGGGTGAGCAGGTCCACAGCCATCATGACTGTCCTCTTCAGGTCCCCAGAGGGCCACCAAGAGGTGGGAGGGGCAGATCCAGGAGGCAGCGGAAGCGAGTGGACAGACGACGCCCTTGGGGAGCTGCTTCAGGCCCTGTCCAGGATGGCCTTCTGCCCCACAGAGCCAGCTCAGGGGCAGTGGAGTGAGCATCTATGTTGGCCGTCTTTAGGCAGAGGCTAGAGGGCCCTCCATCCATCACCACCTGCACAGTGTGAATCTGGCCTGGGAAGGACCAAGGGACTGGGGCACCTGAGAGAGAAAATGTAGCATGGGGGTCAGCACAGAGCTTCTGCTACCAGGCTGCCCGGGCTGACGGTCCATGTCCTGGCACCATGGCCTCCCAGCGGGATGGCTGTGGGCACATCACTTAACCTCTCTATGCCCCAGTTTTCTCACTTGTAAGATGAAGATGATGATCCCTGCTCAAAGGGCTCTTTAAGGACTGCGTATGGGTATGTGCATCCTAAAACAGTGCACTGTTGTCATTTTTATGCCAAGTCAGATGAAGGCACTGACTGGAGGCAGCCAGGTTGTGTGCCAACAAATGCCGTATGGCCTCAGGGCCCAGCTTTCTCTCTCCGAAGCCTCCAACCTGGTGAGCCAGGTTCTCCTTGAGCTTGGCGGGGGTGGGAACAGCACGGGTATGTGCCCACCTGCCGTTGCCCTCAACCAGAGACCCTCGACAGACACCCCCCACAGTTCATTAATCACTTGCTAGCTAGCCAGGGGAGGAGGGAGAGATTAATTCTCATAGATCATAGGTGGGTCCTTCTGGGGCTAGGGGGCTTTTGGGGTCACAGGGTGCTGGGAAGTCACTCCAAGTCCCAGCCTATGTGCAGCTTGATACTGCACCCTCCCAGGCCCCCATATAAACACCGGGGAGCCTTGCACTGGTGATGATGGTGGGAGGACTGTGCATGGGAATGGGTTCCCTAGAATTGGTGTGAATTCTCGGTCACTGTCCTTCCTGGAGGCATGTGTAAGTTCCCACAGAGTCCAGCTACCAGTCATGTCACAGGCAGGGGAACGGCTATTACAGAGCCTTAACCTCTGTGACACCCAGCTTTCTACTGATATAAGAGGGGCCATACCTACCCATTGTGCTGGGGGTTTAAACAAAACGTGGAGATTTACCAGCACAGCCCCCAACACTTCACTCCATAGGCACCCGCCAAATCGAAGCTGGGGCTCCTCCTCTCCCTGTGGCCTCCCCAGCAGTCCCAGTTCTTGGAGTGCCTCCTCCCGGGGCCTCTTCCAGGCGTTTGGCTCACAAACAGGTTCTGTAGCAGCAGCGGCAGCAGCAGCCTTAATTTTAGTTCTGAGCTTGGTAATTTCCCGTGATTGCAGGCCCCGTCAGCACAGTGGGTGCTCCAGCTGCTAGGGAGCCGGCAGGCCTTGTCAGGGCAGGGCTCGGGCACATGCCCACGCACGTGCCTGCACCCTCAGTGCACGCGTGCACACAAACACACACACATGCATGCACACACACCAGTCCCTCAGGACCAGGACTGGCGACCTCGGCCAGGCTGGACACGTACTGCCTGTGCCAGTGGTGATACTTCCCAAGGTGGACACAACCACAGGTGCGCACCAGCCTTCCCTGTGTTGAGCAACAGGTCTGACCATAAGGAGATGGAGGACAGAGATGGGAACGCTTTAGGACAAGGGCTCTCACCTACCCCACTTTCCTTCCAGAATCTTCCTTCTCCCCCTTGCCTGTGGTGCCCACAAGAGGAGCACCAGAGGAAGGAATACTCCATCTGTTTTCTGCTCTGAGAACTCCTAAGGACTGTGTGTATGGTGTGTGTGTGGGGGGGGGGGGGGGGTGGGGAGCAGGGCAGTCCATCAATAAATACTAGACATCTACTGTAAGGCTGGGCACAGTGGCTCACAACTGTAATCCCAGTACTTTGGAAGCCTGAGGTGGGAGGATCACTTGAGCCTGGGAGTTTGAAACCAGCCTGAGCAGCATGATGAGACCTTGTCTCTACAAAAAATAAACAATTAGCCAGGTGTGGTGGTGCATACCTGAAATCCCAGCTACTCTAGAGGCTGAGGCAGAAGGACTGCTCAAGCTGGGGAGGTCAAGGCTACAGCGAGCTGTGATCACACCACTGCACTCCCGCCTGGATTGGGTGCTGAGAAGTCACTCCAAGTCCCAGCCTGTGTGCAGCTTGATACTGAGAGACCCCATCTCAAAAAAATTTAAAAATAGGGCCAGGCTCGGGGCTCACACCTATAATCCCAGCACTTTGGGAGGCCAAAGCAGGCAGATCACTTGAGCCAGGAATTTGAGACCAGCCTGGGCAACATGACAAAACCCCATCTCTACTAAAAAATATAAAGCATTAGCTGGGTGTGGTGGTGATGCACGCCTGTAGTCCCAGCTACTCAGGAGGCAGAGGCAGGAGAATCACTTGAACCCAGGAGGCAGAGGTTGCAGTGAGCCAAGATTGTGCCACTGCACTCCAGCCTGGGCGACAGAGTGAGTCTGTCTCAAAAAAAAATAAATTATAGTAAAAAGATATCTACTGTGAATCTTGACCATGACCTATTTCAGGTGCTGTGGATGCAGCAGAGAGTAAGACAATGGGAAAACCAACAATCACACAAAAGCACGTAAATGACACACACTTGACCCTCATTACTCACACATTCCCCATCTGTGAATTCGCCTGCTCTCCAACCCCAGCGTCAACACCGGCAGTGCTTCCACCGTCATTCCTGAACACTCGCAGCGTGGAGAAGCATTTGGCCCAATGCACACCTCCCAGCAGAGGCCCACGCAGGGGATGCTCTGACTTCTTGTCACAGCTCTCAGGCTGTGAAAAGGGTCCATTCCCTTGTTTACTTACTGTCACCACATGGTCTGTTGAGTGTCATGGGTTTCACATTTTTGTGCTTTTTGTTGATTTCACTATTTCAAGTGACCCCCGAGTGTAGGCTGAAGTGCTGTCCAGCATTCCTAAGTGCAAGAAGGCTGTGATATGGCTTATGAGGAAAACGTGTGTGCCCGAGAAACCTCACTCAAACATGAGTCACGGTGCTGTTGGCAATTAGTTCAATGTTAATCAATAATACATACTAAATAAGCTATCTGTAAAGAGAAACAGACATGAAACAAGGTTAAGCATCGATTATATCGCTCAGTTGACAAAAACGTTGTGACCACAGGCTCACAGGAGCCTATCCCCTAGGAGCAATGGCTCCATGCTTGCTAATTCAGTGTTCAGGGTGACGATGGAACATAACTACCACAAATAATGAGCATTGTCTGTAATTACTGATAAGCGGCATGAAGAAAATAAAACGAGGAAATGCAATGGTGACAGTGATGTCACTAGGCAGCCAGGACAGGCCTCTCTGGGGAGGTGACATTGGCACTGAATGGGGACTATATGGAAGAAGGCAGCCATGGGAGGCATTAGGAGGAGAGTGTTCCAAGCAGCAGCTGAGCTGAAATGAGCACAAGACAGCAAAAGCCCCAGTGTGGCCAGGGCAGAGCACAGGGAAAGAAGACGGAGGCAGATGAGGTTGGAGAGCTGGATGGGCCCAGGACGCCCAGGGCCTTGCAGGCTGCAGAAAGGAACTTGGATTGATTTTTTCCTGGTCAAATCAGAAAGCAGGGAGTTGACGGGATCTGTTTTGTCCTTACTGCTGTATGGGCTGTACCCTGTGAGGGCCGAGAGGGCTGTGGTGAGGAGTCTGCCATTGAGCTCAAGGGGCAGCCAAAGAGGCAGCGGGACAGAGGGTTCTGGGCTCAGGAGGGGCCATGCGTGGGGGTCTCTCGTGTGCCTTGCATGAAGCTCTTTCTGCTGATGCTGCCTATAGGGGGTCTCCCTGTCTCCCTGAACCCTGTGAACCGACACCTGCCCCTGCCATCAGATGCTTCCTGGGTGAGAGCTGCGCAGAGGTAAGCCTGGAGAAGCTTCTACACAATCTGTTTTTGAGAGATCAAATTCCATTTGCGGGTCCTATGCTCTGGTCTCTGGGCTCTCCACCTTCATGGCGGCTGTTCCTCCTCCCTGGCGTTTCCCCTCCTCAAATTCCATCCAGCCTTTCCAGCCCCACACACCCATCACTGCCTCCCTGAGGAGGACTTCCTGCCCACTCTGACCCCCAACTCCCAACTGACCTCTGACTTTTGAACCCGCGCAGCTCTGATGGCCTGAGTCACACACACACACCTCTCTCTGCCCCCTAAATCGAGGCTTGGGTCTGCTGCTCTTCCCCTCCACCCTGTGAGGCCCCAGGCACAGCACTGGTTGTGATGGGCACAGCACTGGCAGTGGTAGCATCGCCATGGCACCAGTGTGGCCCACGGTTCTGCTGGGCATGGTGCAGGCATGGAGGGGCTCTGGGCTCTGGCTGTTGGAGAGATCACTGCCGGGACCACCGTCCTCCTGACCCTTTCCAGAGCACCTCACTAGGTGGCCATGGCGACCGGGAGCAAACCAGAGAGGTTCTGTGAGCCTGTGGTCACAACATTTTAGTCAACTGATCGATACGTAACCTTGGTTTATGTCTGTTTCTGTTTACAGACAGCTTATTTAATATGTATTATTGATTCCTTAACATTGAACTGAGGGGTGGGGGCTGGGGTGTGCAGGGGATAGGAGGACTGCAGCCATGGCCAGAGTGCAGGTGGAAATGCCTGCAGGGCTGGGGGGAGGGCCCAGTAGTGCTCCCTGAGTGATCCAACTGGGCCCAGGTTAGGACTGAGCTAGGGGCTGCAAAGGACGAGGGCTGGGGCTGAGGCCACAGCTGAGAGTCTGGTCTGTGCTGAGCCAGCCAGTGTGGCAGGGGTTTGCTCTCAGGTCACCGTGGCCGCTGAGCTGAGGTGCTCTGCAAGAAGTCAGGAGGAGGGTTGTCCATGCAGCAATATCTCCAGCAGCCAGAGCCCAGAGCCCCTCTGCGCCTATGCCACGCCCAGCAGAGCCAACGGGCACGCTGGTGCCATGGCGATGCCACCACTGCCAGCCTTCCCAGCTCCGTAACCATGGGAATGTGCACAGGACCTCAGGCTGATTATGCAACGCCTTTGAGGGAGGGAGACTCCCAGGCCCTGACCTACTCCCAGGGATGGCAGTGGGGAAGCCAGAGCCCAAGCAAGGTCCCACCTGTTCCCCCGCCCAGGGAGGGAAGCGGCAGGCTGACGGTCACACAGCCCCTACGTCACGTGCACAGCACCCTGCCAGGGAGGGGATAACCATGAGGGGAAGATCGGATAGTTGGAGGGAAGGAGGGATGGCATGGGGGATGGGCAGAGAGCACTCTGGAGAATTCTGACAGATGGGACTAGGCCATCTGCAAGCCCGTGGAAAGCTCTGGCCACCTCCGGCCAGCCCTGAGGCCCAGATGTTTGGTATCATGGAGACCGGGCAGCTGCCTGATGGGCTGCTCTGTTGCTTCCCTGCAGCTGAAATCTGGGGCCTCATAAAGGAAAAAATGCAGAGAGACAGAGTGTGCAAGAGCAAGCCAGAAGAGAAAAATCCACGTGACAGTGTCATACAGATGAGACAGAGCAGACTGTCAAAAAATAATATCTGCAGTTTCCTGTTGGTTTCCAAAGCCTGGATCTGCCCGGAAGGCAGCCCTGTTCCTAACAGTTCCAGGCCTGGGCCTCTGGCAGCCCCAGAACTGGGAGGGTGAAGCCATGGCAGGATGGTTGGACTGGTTGCCGGGGACCCGGAGGGCAGGGGCCAGTGCCTGGGGCTTTCCAGGCTCCTGCTCCAAGCCCTGAGCCCTCTCTACCCCACCCTGTCTGGACTCTCCTCTATGCATCCCGTCCTCCTGCCTCCATGCATCCTATCTCTGCCCCAGCCTCCTCTTTGCAGCCCCCAGGCTCCTGCAGCCCCCCTCACCCACTTCATGGCTGGAGGCTCTGGCTCCAAGGTCGTCCTTGCCCTTCGACTCCAGCCTTCATCTTGGGTGACGGCAGTGCTCAGGCTGACGACCTGTCACCCAATGACCTTGCAGTCCCTGCCTTCTTTCTCTCAGGGACCTCCGTGACCCCCAGCACACGCCCCCTCCCACGCCAACACGGAGCCCATGCTACTGCTAGAAGTCACACCAGCCGTGCTGCAAAGCATCCTGTTCTGACCACACCCTTCTGTCCTCCCAGAACTCTTCCTCTGCACCTCCACCCAGTTTCCACCTAATACTCCATTCCCTTCCAGCAGACCCTCCAGCAGGGACCCTATGGCTTTGTGCAATTGCTCTCTGACAAATACCTAGAAGTTCCGAAAGCCTCGGCCTTTGGGGCAAAACCCAGCCCTGAATAAGCGCCAGTCAGTTTTGTCTGTGCCAGACATCCCACCCAGAGAAAGTGGCCTCGCCCCAGGTTTCCGCTCTCGGGGGAGCTCCCGCCTACACGGCCTGGCCACGGCATGTTATCCTTCTGCTGTCCCCCCTCCGCTGCGGCTGCTTCCAGTCTTCACTCTCGAGACCCACCCACCGTGCCCTCCCACCCCCTGGCTCCCACCACAGCAGGCCGTGAACCCACCCTCATGATGAATGCAGGAGCCAGCAGCCGCCCTCCTTCGCCTGCACACCCCCAGGCCGCACACCCACCTGCCAGCCTTTGGAGCAGAGCCCCCTTTCCCAGCCAAGACCCCCACGCTGGGTTCGGGGCCTGCCTCCTCACTCCTTCTCGGCCACCCCCTCCACAACGTGCCCCCCATTCTTCAATGATCCCACATCCACTTCTAGTAATTTCTGGGCTATCCTCTTACCACAAAACTAAATGACTCCTCCTGCTCCCTTCTGGCTCCCCCCGCCCTCCCAGCAGAGCCTGGATAATGGGTTGGTAAAGGCTGGCTCTCCTGCACTGCCCCAGCCGCTCCCTCCGCACCCTGGAGCCCAGCCTCCCAGCCCAGCCTCTGACAATCCGCTCTTGCTGTGTGCTGTGCTTCCGAATCCGCTCTTGAAGGCTGCTCAGCAGCACGCAGCCAGCTCGCCAGCCCCTCGCTGGGACGCTCTTTGTTTGGGCCCCAGGATCCCACAGCCGTCTGGTTCTCCTGCCACCTCTCTGGATACTCCTTCCCCCGGCTCCCCACACGGCCTCCTTGGGGGGCCCCTGCTCCCCCGTGGGGTTGTGAATGTGTGGCTCCCTCCAGCTCAGCTCAGTCCCCGTCTTGTCCTGATCCTCACTCTCACTTCGGGTGGCCTCAGCCATGCCCTTGGCATCAAACGCCACCAATGTGCCGGCCACTCAAGAACCCCCCTTCTGAGCCGCGCCTTGCTTCTCACTCCAGCCACTCCTGGGCTTCCTGCTGGCTGTCTCAGTGCATCCCAGTCCCAACATGGCCAGACTGAGCTCCCGCTCTTCCCTGGAAAGCTTGCTCCTCTCTCTCCTCATTCCCGTAGGCTTCTGGGAAGCCTCTGTCCCTCTTCTTGCTCTCACACAGCCTCATCCCTGAGTTAGACAACTCCGGATGCCATCCTTGTCTTCCACCACCCTCACCCTAGCCCATGCCTCCATTTCCAGTCTCCCTGCTTCCAGCGGAGGTCTCTGCTGAAATTCAGCTTTTGTATACCAGCCAGGTGGACCATGTAGAACACTAAGCCTCGTCACATCACACACTTCAGCAGCTCTTGGGATGAAACCTCAACATGGTTTTCCTGACCCTGTGTGATCAGGGTGCTGCCTGCCCTATGCTCCCCTTTTCTAGCTAAGATCCAACTACAGTAGCTGATATTCATCTCCTCCCACGCCAAGCTCCTTCCCACCTCAGGGCCTTCGCACATGCTGTTTCCTCTACCTGGGATTTTCAAATCCACTTCTTTGCCTGGTCAACTCATTCTCATGGTTCCAACCTCAGCTTAGCTGTCACTTCCTCCAGGAAGCCTTCTTATTTTTCACACTTCCAGTCTAGGTCTGGTGCTCTGGATACTTGTTCTGCCAATACTTCGCCGCTCTTTCTGCATCCGTCTCCATTATGATGTGATTGCTTGGATGGTGTGCTTGTCTCTCTGCCACACATCTGTCAAGCTTGCGGCCAGCCAACATATTCCCATCGCCCTTCTTGTGTCTGTGAACCTTGCCACAACAGGAGGGCCCTCTCCGGGCTAGAGGTCTGAACTTGCTATACCTGCCTTCCTTGCAGCTAGGGGGCGGGGTCACTGGACTGTGCCATCAGGGGTGACTGTGGAACTTAGATCTGGAGGAGAGCAATAAGAGGGAGCTGGTGCCAGGTGGAATCACATCTTTGCCAGCATGGGAGGGAAGGAGTTTGGCTTTTCAGGACAGCCATGTGGTGGTTCTGGCATTCTACTCCCTGTGTTGGTGGTGTAAGCAGCTGTGTCTATGACCAAAAATGGTGAAATGAGGAATTTGCCACAGTGGCCCCTGGTGTGGAAGGGACACTGCCTCTGGGCCCAAGCGCGGGCCCTCCTGGAGACAGGGGAGCTACCCGATGTCCCTGAATCTGTCATGTTTTTGCTTAACTCAGCCAGAGTGGGTCCCTAAATAATCCCTTCTGTATCAGTCAGGGCTCTGCAGAGAATGAAACCAACATTTTACACACACATGCAGTAGAAAGAGCTTTATTCTGTGGTATTGACTCATACAATTATGGAGGCCGAAAAGTCAATCTGCCCTCTGCAAGCCAGAGCCCCCGGAGGGCAGGTGGTGTATTTGAAGGCCTAAGAACCAGGATCCGGAGGGCAGAAGAGAGATGTTCCAGCTCAGTAGCCAGGCAGAGAAAGCTCAAGTTTAACCTTCTGACTTCTTTTTTTCTATCCATACCGTCAAGGGCCGGCTGGTGCCTGCTCACTGGTGAGGGCCATCGCTTTCCTCAGCCTGCCAGTTCTAATGCTAAGCCCTTCCAGAAACACCGCCACAGACACACCCACAAACAATGACTAATTGGATATCAAATACCTGGGCTTCCGGTGGTCAAGTCATGTTGACATGTAAAATTGGCCATTGCCAACCAGGCCCTCAGCCCCTTGCATAGAGGAACATTTGCGAGTTGCTTGTAGCTGTATTTTCAGACTCCAGCAAGGCGCCTTCCCCCAGGTACTCAGTGAACACTCACCACATGCAGACCCACAGCCCTGGCAGGAATACCCAAGAACGATGAAGCCTGGACCGGACCCCACCCTCCTACACGAACCTTCCTCCAAGTATTGATTGCTCTCTAAACTGAGATCAGCCCCATTCCACTTCCTGCCCAGCAGATGGCGGGAAGGGACCACTGTGCAGCCTGGCCTGGTGGGGCTCTAGGGTCTACACCCCCTGCCTAAGCCCCCTCGTCCAGGAAGCCTTCACTGACTGCTCCTGCCCACACCTACACCCGGTCCTCGGAGCTTCCATATCCCAGAGAGTCCGATCCCAGCAGGCCGGTTCTCACATCTAGGTTCAGGCTCATCCTTGTGGATCTTCCCAACATTTCTGGGGGCTGTCTGGGGGCAGAGAACGGGCCCTTCATTTTCCCCTCTCCTCCTCTTTCCCACAGAGGAGCCTGAACGTTTAACAGGGGAGAAGTCCAAGTTTCTTTCTTCTCTTTAGTAAGCTCTCCTCCCAGGACCTGCAGGGAGGCTGGCTGGAAGGACAGCGGGGTAGGTGGCGGGGAGCCGTCCTGCAGAAAGCCCAGGGCCCAGGGAAGGCCCTGTGCTCTGGATCTTAGGCGGGCTCTAGTGGACGCTGATCCTCCTGTCTCTTCAGTTCTCCCTCTTCTTAATCTGCTTCTTATTCATCAACACTGGGGCCTGCAGGCGGAGGGGGAAGTGGAGATATCTTGCTCCTCCACGCCCCTGCCGGGACCCTCCCTCCCCACCTAAGCAGCCTTGGCTCGCTGAGCCCCAGGCAGACCGCTGGAGTCCTGCGTGCACGTCCAGCATCAGCTCCTGCAGGCAGCACCGCCGGCCCAGCCAGGGCTCTTGGCTGCAGTTAGACTGCCACCTGGTGGCCGCGATGAGCATTGCGCTTCTTAACCCCTGTTCCTTGCCCGCCGGCCGGTGTCCCTGGTGAGACTCCCTGAGACGTGGCCTGCCGAGCAACCTGCTCCCCTTCCCGCTCAGATGTGGAAGCTGGAGCCCTGAGAGAGGAAGAGCTTGCCAGTCAAGGGATCTTTCCAGGAACCTGCATCCTAGGCCCAGTCTGCGAATCCCTGTCACGGAAGAGAAAAGTGACAGGAGTTTGAGGCTCCAGTTGAAACTAAAAGGGAGCAAGTGGTGAACTTGCAGCCATTGTGAAGCCTCTAGGCGAAGGATGGACAATTCACAGAGGGAGCGGCTTCTGTCTGCTGCCAATGCCACACACTGCCAACGCTGATGGCCAACTGGCCACTACTAACATTAACTAACACCAACCACTCACTGCTAATTAACCACTACCACTAACTACCACTAACTACCGCTAACTGCTAACTAACCAGTAACACTAACCACTAAATAACGTTAACTAACAGCTAACTGCTAAACTAACTGGTAACTAATCATTAACACAAACGACTAACCTTAACTAATGCTAATGACTAGCCACTAACCCTACCAACTGCTAACCACTAAAATTAATCACAACTAAATGAGCACTAACCAAGCTAACACTAGTAACTACCACTATGCTAACACCATTACTACTGCTAACACCAGTTAAAACTCAGAGAAACAAATATTAATGCCAGCCGGGCACAGTGGCTCACACCTGTAATTCCAGCACTCTGGGAGACTGAGGCAGGAGGATTGCTTGAGCCCCAGGAGCTTGAGACCAGACTGGGCAATATACTGACACCCATCTCTACAAAAATGTTTAAAATCAGCCAGTACAGTGGTGCATGCCTGTAGTTCCAGCTGCTTGGGAAGGCTGAGGCAGAAGGATCACTTGAGCCTGGAAGGTTGAGCAACAGTGAGCTGTGATGGCCTCACTGCACCCCAGCCTGGCCTGCAGAGTGAGACCCTGTCTCAAAATACAATAACAATGCAGAAAAACAACCACACTTAAATTGTTTATGCAAGAATTCTCTAGACCAATTTTCTGGGAGGCAATTTGCCAACAGGTACTAAAAGACTTATGTGCATTGCATTTGTTCGAACATTCTTCCACGTTAGGAGAATTTATTCTGAAGGTCTAGGAGTTTAAATTTATGTCTTTTTAAGGTGTACATGGAAAAAAGTATGCAAGGAAGTTTACCATCACACATTGATTTTTTAAATTGAGAGAAACTTTCACCAATATGTTAAATAACTATTGGCTAAATAAATAATATTATATAGACTTTTCAAACTATGTAGCAGAAAAATTGTAACTATTCTCCAGCAAACCCCCATTTACTCATTTTTAATAACTGCTTTATTGAGATAATTCACGTACCATAACATTCACCTGTTCAAGTATACGATTTAGTGGTTTTCATGTATTCCCAGAGTTTGCAACCATCATCACTGATTTTAGAACTTTGTATTACCTCAAACAGAAAAGATGGAGCTGTCATTGCATCATACAGATACTCCACATTTTGCTAATTCATAAATTGATGGATGTTTAGGTTATTTCCACTTCTTGGCTACTATGAATAATGATGTTATGAATATTCATATACAAGCTTTGTGTAGATGTGCATTTTCAATTCCCTTGCCTATGTACCTAGGAGTGGATTTTCTGAATAATTCGGTGTTTGACTTTGTGAACAACTGTGCAACTTTTTAGCAAAGCGCCTGATGATTCTACAGTTCCACCAGCAATGTATGATTTCCACACATTCTTGCCAATTTTTGTTATTGGCTATTTTGTTTTTTTAGCCATCCTCATGGATGTGAAACAATATTTCATTGTGGTTTTAATTTACCTAGTGACTAATGATACTGAGCATCTTTCATGTGCTTATTGGGCATCTGTAGATAATGTATATTGTTTTTATGCAAACAATTCATATGCAATTTTATAAATATATGATCTCAAGATGTTTCCAAAACAAAAAAAATCTTTCAGAAACATACAAAAGTATTAGTGGTGAATGTCTGGGTAATAAGATGATGATCGAGCTTTTAAAAAATCCTTTGATACCTCCTAAATGCCTGCCATGAATATGAATTACTTTCATGGTTTGACAGTGAAGGAAGGAATGCATGATGGGTTTTCAGACTGGGCCCGCACTTTGACATTTGTCTGACCAGGAAGGTGCCAGGCAGCCGGGCGGCATGGGCGACAGTGTGACCTTGGGCAGCTTCACGTAGGTGTGTCTCCATTCCCTGGAACTCTCACGACTGTAAGGGAAGAGGCTGTCCATCTGCTGCCTCCATCAGATGCACATTTGTGCACCAGCAAGGGTGAGGGATGCCTACTCCTTCTCCTCCCAGTGCATGAGAAAAGAAACCTGGTCCAGGCAGACCATGGAGGACAAGCTAGATCCTCCATGCAGAGGACAGGGCCAGCATGCAGGGATCACAGAGAAGGGAGGCTCCCAGACAAGGGCCAGGACAGGCAAACGGCACCTGGCAATCAGCCCAAGTAGGCAGAGGCTGGAGGGGAAGGTTTGGACTCTCAGGGTAGTCGGAGAAAGGAGCAATGACCAGAAAGGCTAATGTAGTAAGGGAAGGCTTCCTGGAAGTGGGGGAAATGGAACTGAGTTTTGCAGGACGGGTCTGTTGTGGGTAGACCAAGAAGGGAGAGGTTTCACTCCAACCTGACAGTGTCCGTTTCTGCCTGTTCTCTGTACTGGAATCTCCCGCCACCATCATCAGTCAATAAGCAGGTCCCCACAGACAGAGCCCAGGTCTCCTCCTCCTCCCCGCTGCCAAGAAGGAGGGTGGAAGACGGACGGACTCTACGGATGTGTTACATTAAAGGAGTCCTCACTTGGGTGGGAGACAGCAGGCAGTACACTGGGACCCAAGAGGACACACAATGGGGAGGGCATAAAAGAAAGACCTGGAGTTCCGGCATCTCCACCCCAGAGAAAAAGAAGGAAAGAGATGCAAGCAATTTTCAGAAAAAACCCAAAGGCCAAGCACGTACAGCAAGAGATGTTTACACCCATTAGCTATCAGGAAGATGCAAATTAAGACAACAGTGCCATGGTACTTTACACCATTTGGGTGACGAGCATTAAAAAGCCATGTAATGCCAAATGTTGGTGGGGCTGTGGGATTTAGGAAGCTCAAGAGCTGCTGGTGGTAGTGCAGATCTGAAGCATGCAGCCTGGCGTTGCCTAATCATGAAGGACACCCAGCACTGCCCTTCCTGGATGTGAGTCCTGGACAGAGGCTCACTCTCACAGGTCCGGGAGGGAACCGGCATGTGCATGTTCACTAGAGCACAGGGGACACAGGACAGGAAGACGTGGGCGGTGACTCCACGCAGCTCCACATGCAGCCAAAACGATGGATCAGATGTGCACAGGGCAGCACGAGAGCATCTCTTTTTTTTTTTTTTTTTTTGAGATGTAGTTTTGCTCTTGTTGCCCAGGCTGGAGTGCAGGGTGCAATCTTGGCTCACTGCAACTTCTGCCTCCTGAGTTCAAGCAATTCTCATGCCTCAGCCTCCGGAGTAACTGGGACTACAGGCACCTGCCACCATGCCCAGCTAATTTTTTATATTTTTAGTAGAGACAGGGTCTCACTATGTTGGCCAGGCTGGTTTTGAACTCATGACCTCAAATGATCCACCCGCCTCGGGCTTCCAAAGTGCTGGGATTACAGACCTGAGCCAATGCATACAGCCCAAGAGCATCTCTTAAAAGCGCAGTGCTGAGGGGGAGAAATGTTAGAAGCAGGATGAGGCAAATGACCAACAGCATTGATGTAAATTAAAGTACAGACACACAAAACACGTATTTTGCAAGACACCCAGAAACACAAGTATTCACATTAAACATGCTTGCTTGCCTGTGAGAGGAGGGGAATGGGAGCAGTGATGAAGACAAAAGAGAGCACAGTTTAAGAACAAATAAAACAAGAGGCCCTTTGCACAGATAAATAATCATAATGTAGCATGAACTGAGGAACGATGAACGCAACTCAGCACCAGCTGTCCAAATAAAGAATGCAGGTGCACTACCCTTCAGAGGCCATTTACTCACTCAAACATGCGTCTATTCATTTACAGGTTTATTGGCTCCGCTAGCCTTGGACTAGAGCCCCAGGCCTCGGGAAGAGGAACGGATGAGAACAGACACAGAGGGACCACAGAAGTCAGAGGCAGACCTCGAAAGAGAGTCGGGGCAGAGACAGGGAGGATAGGGCTGCCCCTGTCCCGGGCCGGGATGGGGCTGTGGCCTGAAGTTCCCTGGGAGTCCCCTTGCTCCTCCAGAGTGTGGTGGACACATAATAGCTGCCCAAGTTCAAGTGTGGACTCCAGGGGCATGATGGGGCAGCCTAGCACATAGATGTCAGCACCTTCGCTGCCGAGCGGGAAGGTGCGGTCCACTTAGCGCGGGTCCTCCAGGCTGGCAGGAGCTCAGGGTCATGGCCATGCCAATTCCGTGAGATCTCAGTCCTCACCTCCAGGGACAAGGGAGAGGATGTTAGGAAGGTCCCCCTGGGGCTTTGCTACTCAACCCCAATAAGTCTCAGGTGCAGGGAGAGGCCGTGTAAGAGAAACAGAGACATGGGGCAGGAAAAGCCATGCTTAGCCACAGGCACTGCTAAGTACTACCTCTGGAGGATACTACTTCCTCCTTCCTGTATTTCTCACCATTCTTTCAGCTCCTCTCTCTGCCTTTTAGCCCTGCCTTTGTCTGAGCCCAGTTAAAGGCATTTCTGGGTGCTTTCTTGAGTTCCTGGCCAAATAACCACCCTGTTCTTTCTGAATCACTTAGACCACTCCTTCCTCTGGGGCTCAATTTTGTGAGCTCAACTCTGGCCACTGTGAAACCTGTCCAGAGGACGTCACCTGAAGGGAGAGAAGATTCAGAACTCTGTCTGAGGGGCTTCAGTTGAGGGAACTGAAAGGAACTGAAAGAAAAGTAGCCTAGGGCAATGTGGAAGGGTGGGATTGGAGGGGGCGCTGTCTGTATCTTTTCATCTCCAAGGGGCTTTCAGGGGCACGGGGTGCGGAGAGACTGCCCCATGCAGTAGAGCGGAACTACAGTTGTGGTGAAAGATGAGGAATCGGATGTCTGTTCAACACAGAGACAATCTATGTGGGACACAGCTGCCTGAAACAGAAAGAGCTATTGCAGGGTAGTAAGCTCCCCATCACCAGAAGTATGTAACCACCTGGTCCGCAACATTGCATCCTAAGACAGATCTCCTCCCTACTCTCTGGAAACACTTTTTCCACACCCCACCAGCCTCAGCCTGGGCTGCTGCTTGCCCCACCCAGGACCCCCAGGGCCCATGGTCTGCTACACCCAGACACCAGATAAGGCTGCATGGGACTTAGAGAGGCCTGGTGAGGAGTGAAGAGAGGGAGAGGAGAAGGAGCAGTCAGGGACAGAAGCGAGAGATGAGATGGGAGCCGGGAGCAACACACCACAGTGAGGGACACAGGGCACCTGCGGCCAGGTCTCACAGAATACAGAGCCCCTGGCAAATCCATGGCCAGCAGAGGGAGCACAGGGGCCTGCAGGTGCACAGAGGTGGAACTTGGGAGTCTAGCGCATTGAGATCAATTCTCCCCAGCCTCTCTCCCCAGAGCAAGACTGTCCTAAGGAGGAGATTTGGAAATTCACAGTGTCTCCTGGGTGGAATTCACTTCGAGCCGGTCTCTGGCATCTTTCCACATGTCCACGTGTGCAGCAGCACCATCTGTTCTGTCTTTTCATGTCTGTCTCCCCTTCCATCCATTCTCTTTGTGTGTCTGTTTCCTTCGCGTGCTGTTTCCCGGGCTCCAGATCTTCCTCTTTGTCTCTGCATCTGATTATTATCCTAGTTCCCTGTATGTTCACCTCTGACTTGCCTGGCTCCTCTATCCATTCTCTCTGATTGCCTCTCCTTCAGCTGGCATACTCCCTCCCGGGCTCCCTTTATGTTCAATTTTAGAAACAGAATTGGGGGATTCCTTCTGACTCCCTACCCTAATCCTGCTCCTGATCCCTGAAAGGCCACCTCCATCTCCTGAAGAGTGACTAGTAGAACTTGGCCCAGCACAGAGAAGGGATAGATAAGAGATGTTTACAGGAAGCATTCAGGTTCAGCTTGATCCAGAAGCTCAGGACAGACTACCACAAAGGCTCATAGGAGTCAAGGTGTGGCCTGAGCTGGGGTTTACAGGGCCTGAGTCGGGGAGAGAAGGAGGGGCCTGAGGTCTGGTGGGAGGGGGACTCCATGAGGGATATCCTTGAAAGTCACACACCTCTTGGTTGAGGAAGCAGTAGAGGATGGCAACGATGAAGCCCTGTGGGGCCAAAGAGGAAAGACCCCGTCAGAACACTTTGGCCTGTCCTCAAGGTGTCCAGTCTTCCTGCTGCTCTTTCCCTACTCACCCTCAGGCTATGGCTTGGGCCAGGTCTGATTGAAATAGGAATTTTGAGGCATTCATTACCTACTATGTGCCAGGAATATTGTCTCATAAAATTGTCATAGCAAGCCTGCCAGGGCTGTACTGTTGGCCTCATTTCTCTGACTTTATTTCTGCATCCCTTACGGATGAGCACAGCATTTGGCACATAATAGGGGATCAGTAGGAGCTGAATAGATTGGATGGATGGATGGATGGATGAGGGGGTGGATGGATGAATGGATAGATGGGTTGGTGGGTGTGTTGGTGGGTGGGTAGATGGATGGATGGGTGGATGATGGATGGGTTAGTGGGTGGATGTATGGATGATGGATGGGTGGGTGGATGAACGCATGCGTAGTTGAATAAATAGAGAGATAGGTGACTGGAAGATGGACAGACAGTTGAATAGATGGATGAAAAATAATAGCCCTCACCCTGTCATGAACCCAGCCAAGGCCTGTGGGCAACAGCAGCTCCCTTAGCACCTCCCATGGAGAGAAAGAGTGCCTGCAGGGCCCTCACCTGGAAGGAGCCCAGTCCCAGCTCCAGGGGGAGGCGGATGCCCAGGCCAACATTGTCAGGCAGGAAGTTGAAGATGATGTAGTGAATTCCAAAGAGTGGGATAAGAAAAAGTGTCGACTTGGAGAGACGCCTGCAGGAAAGACAAATCCTGGGCTCCCAAGGCTGGGATAGAAACTGTCATGTGCACTTCATCTTCTCTCACTTCCTGCCACCTCCCTACATCCACTGTGCGGACCAGCCACCCTGAGAAATGCCACCAGCCCACACTGACCCTGGGCTTTTTCATTTCTGGGCCCAGGGTCCTGCTGATTCCCCTGCCAAGTGTTATTGCCCCAGTTTATCCCAAAGTCTACGCATCTTTCAAAGTGGGGATCAAAACTACTTCCTCCAGGAAGTCTTCTTTGACCACACCACCCTTCACCTAGAAAGGATCTCTCTCCTCAGGCTCCCATAGAAATTCATCTTAGCACTCATCATTCTATTTGGCATGGGAACTGGCTGTTTGAAGTGCCTATCCTTCCAATATTGTGATACTCCAGAAGGAAGGGGCCAGGTCTATTCTGTCTCTGGGAACACAGGGAAGAGTACGGGGCTGAGGTCACGAGTGCCTGTTGGATGAGATAGAACCACCACATTGAATCCCCCTCCAGTTACCCTTTTCCAGTGTACCCAGACACACACACACACACACACACACGCACACGCACACGCACACGCGCGCACACACAGTACCAATACTGAGAATGGGTATGGAGGCTGCCCTGAGCTGACTCCAGTTTCCTCAGCAGGATGCGGATAATATTGAGAAAAAGCCCAAAGTTCACCTGGAAATAGAGGTATAGGAAGATGGAAGACAAGGGTCAGTGGGTATCCTTGGGTGGCTGGGATGAGCTGCAGCCCATTTGGGGACCAGAAAACTTAAATCCTTCAGACGTGAGAATGCAGATGGATGAACACACAGATCATTGCTCCAGAACTTGTGGCCTGGAGCTGGGAGTTCCCACATTTGAGCCTTAGAGGACAGAGGAGGGCCCAGGACTCCTGTCCCTCTCCAGTCCTGGCATCAAAGAGGGGCGATCAGGCCTTGCCACCTGCCTCTGACCACCACCCAGGCTCTTCTCTAGCACAAACCAGATGTCCCTCATTTTGCACAGTTGCTAAGTTGCAAAACATTTGTACATTTACCAAAGCCATGCAAAGCGGTCTTCACTGCCTCTGTGTTGTGTGTGGGAGCAGAGGGAGGCGAGGGGTTTAGCTGTGTAGTCTATTTACTGCCCCCACCCCACACCCCAACCTCTCACTGCAGTGGCAAATGAGCTGCAACCAGCTCAGTAGACTCATCAAAATTGAGCTGGAACAGCCTGCATGCTGGTGGAAACCACCACTCCTCCGGCTTTACAAATGCAATACTGAGGCCCAGAGAGGGCCTCACAGAGAATCGGTGGCAGAGCAAGGCTGGAGCTCTGTGTTCAAGGCTCCCAGCCTGGAGTTGCATTTCCTGCTGTGCACAGCCCCTCAGTAGATCCAGGGAGGTTGACTGGATAAAGCCAAGAACCATGGCCCAGGGACTGACCCCAACCGAGAGGACGATGGGCCCCTTGATGATCCACCAGTAGGGAGAGCTGTTGTCCAGGTCCCAGCACCTGGGGGGAGACGCAAGAATGCCATTGTTGGAATGTCCCGTTCACTGTGATGACCCAGTGGCACAAGTGCACCTCCCTCCTCTCTCAGGCATTTGTGCCTTCTGGCCTCACCCCACCTCCCCTCCAGCCTTCTCACCTGTCTCAGCCAGTTAGGGTCTCACCCAAAGGGGCACCCCAATCCAGGCTTGGCTCACCCTTTCTATCCACCTAGATGGACAAATGTTTCTGAACTCTGTCTGTTCGATGCCTCCTTCCTGGACCCTACATGTCCCTTTTTCCAGGAGGGCCCCTGGCAGCTCTCCTACCCCACCTTCCCCCAGCCCTGCAGCCCTGGGAATCTGAGCTGCACTCTCCTGCCTGGCTCATGCCCCTTCTGTGCTATCCACAGAACATTTTCCCACCCCCCATCCTAGCCAGGCAGTCCCTCCTCCTCCTCTTCCCAGCCTGGAGAACAGCCTGTGGCCTGACAGTCCACACCACACCCTATGTATGCCCAGCGGGTGTGACAAGGCGGCTGCTCCGACTCACGCGGTGTCCTCGAAGGCCAGCTTGCAGCCCACCCACGTGCCAGTGAAGAGTACAGGCAGCCCTACAAGTGTACAGGGACACAGGAGTGAGGGGTCTGCATCCTTGGCTCTGAGACCTGGCCCCACCTCGTTCACCACCATCAGCCACTCAGGGCACTGCAAAGGCAGGGCCAGGCAGGACCCCAGAGCCAGGGTCCTGCTCCCACGCTCCAACACTTGCTGTCGGACTGTGGCCCATCCCTCCCCTTCTCTGGGCCTCAGAGTTAGCTGGAGGGGCCTTTATGTGAGCTCCCTGGACCTTCCCAGCCCAGTACCTTCCCATGGTGCCCAACCAACCCTGGGCACTCACCCCAGCCAGCGAGAACCAGCCACCAGAAGGCTCTCCTTGAGCTGGGGGAGGTGGAGGCCAGGAGGCAGGTCAGGTAGGCGGCTTCTGCCAACAGCCAGCTGAAGTTGGTCATGGTGGCGAAATGCAGGGCGGCCACGGAGACCTTGCATAGAACCTGGGGATGAAACTCAGGTGCTTCCGAGCTGGGACACCCACTGGAGCCCCACCCCAGTCACCTCTACCCTGCTCAGATACACAACCTCCAGGCCCCTCCAGCTTAGGCTGGGAACTCCGGCTCCTTGGGCCACCCGAGAGGGGATATGGTGATATACAGTGAGGGTGAAGAGCACAGATTTGGGATCTAGACTGCCTGGCTTCTAATTTACCGTCGATTTGCTGTGAAATCTCCTCACACCTTTGCTCTTCATCTGTAAAAGGAAAAACTTCCACTACCTAGCTCGTGTCCTTGTCATAAGGATAAATTAGAAACTCTGCCTAAGACTTGCTTCTATTTTCACTTACCCCATGCTTCCTGAGCTGAAGTCAACCCCTAGAGCTGTGACTGAGGCACAGCTCTGCCTTGCAAAAGCGCACACAGGCCCCCGTGCATTCACTCACTCACTGCATGACCTGACCACCTGCCGGCATGGGAGCAGGACTGCCTCTGAGTTAGTTGGCCCAGGTTTGGTCCCAGCCCCTCGCCCCCTAAGACAGCAAGACCAAGTTCTCTTCCTCCTCCCCCTCTGCCTACTGAACATAAAGGCGATGAGGATGAAGACCTTCATGATGATTTACTTCCATTTAAAAACAGTACATTTATTTTCTCTTCCTTATGATATTCTTAAAATTGTTTCTCTAACTTTATTGTAAGAATGCAGTATATAACACATGTAACAGACCAAATATGTGTTAATCGACCATTTATGTTATCGGTAAGGCTTGAGGTCAAAAGTAGGCTATCAGTAGTTAGGTTTGGGGGTAGTCAAAAGTTATGCTTGAATTTTCAACTGAAAGGGGGGTCAACACCATTAACCCCCATGTTGTGTCAAGGGACAGCTGTACATGGTAAGCACCTATTGAAATGCCTGGCACAAAATAAGTGTTGAATATGAAGTATGATTAAATCTTTCATCAGTTAATTGAGGTCATATGTTAGTTTGCTCGCAGATTTCACTGTTCATTTCCAGCACACCTATAGGGAATCTAACAGGTTCTGGGTCTCCCCATTCTGCCCACCTCTCCTTCAATTTCAGTTGCCTCTTACTGTCTCCACCCCACCTCTCCCATGGTGTCTTCCCAGTTTCCTGGACATGGCCCAGGTCCTCCTGTCTTTTCGAGTTTGTTCACCCGGGTCCCTCCCCTTCACGGGTCCTCCTTCCCCATCTCCCTATCATTGCTGCCAACACAGCTCCAGGGTCCCTTCCTCCCTGAAGCCCCCTCTCAGCTTCCTCTACTTGGACATCCTCTAATCTGTGTGCATTCTGTCCCTTGGGCACTTCCTGAAGGAGGGACCCAGCTCCCCCCTGCCACTTGCATACACACCCCCAGCACAGACCAATGAGTGCTCAGGGAGGTATCAAAGGAAAGGAAGAGGCTGTGCATAGTGAAACGTGGTCTAGGTTAGACTACGGAACGCGGAGTAGAGCATGCATGGAAAATTACATGGATCGATACCACGATCTTTCCCGGGAATGGCGTGTGAGGACTTAGGGTCTGACATGAGAGAGGGGCAGTTTCCTGTTCTGTGACTGGCCATGCCTGCAGCAGCCCCAGGGTCAGCCCACAGGGCAGGACAGGCTGGGGCAGGCACATCTGGGTCTGTAATCCCACCTCCTCTCTCCCCCACCAGCCCATCCCCTCTGCCCACGGTCATTACGGTGGAGAAGCTGCAGTGGTCAGTGCTGTCTGCGTGGAAGAGGGCGGCATCCTTCAGGAACACAGCTCCCGCCTTGAGGATAAAGGTGGTGAACAGCTGGGTGTGGACGTAGTTCCGGGGACAGCGGAGCCTCCTGGTGTGAATGGGAGAAATGAGGAACAAGAAGCAAGCAGGGAGAGGGGATTCTGGTGTTCTGCGACTGGGCTGAGCAGGGCAGGAGATGAATCGAATTGAAGGCAATCAAGCAGAATTGAATTGAGCTGAACTTGAGGTTTCAGTTTAACCCTTGCAGGACAGCTGAGCAACCATTCCTGTGCTCAGGGTAGGCGTGGAAACAGGAATATCTGGTCCCTGCCTTGGCAGTGCTCATAGTCTGGGGGAACAGGGGCAGAAATGGCAGGTACTGCCCATGGGACCCCCTGGATGATCAGAGACACTCATCCCCATGAGACCAAGAACAGCACAGGCGAGATGTGGTGCTCAGACTTTGAAGGCTGGAGGGAGGGGGTCAGGGGCTTAAAAGGGACAATGATCAGAGAGTTGTAACAGTCAAGAGGGACTCAGGAGGCAGAGGATTGTTAAATGCAAATAGGAGCTGGGCTTTCTCAAATATAAACACACTGAGGAAAAATAAGGAATTTCGAGCAGATGCAATGAGTGCCACAGAGCAAAGGGGCGGAGGTCGGAGTGAGCTCTGGTGTTTGGAGGGATGTGTCTACACACTGGGGAAAAGAGAGGGAAAGGCGGACATGGATATGCTACTTAGATCTGGGAAGTTCATGGCTATCCAGGCAAGAAATCAGACTTGGCCCTCTGGGAAATAGGGAGCCAAGGAAGGTTCTTGAGCTGGTGATGAGGATGGCAAACCTGAGAGCAACCAGGATGGTGATGGCCACGAGGAGGGCCACAATAGAGATGCTATGGCCCATGGTGTAGACCATCTTCACCGTGGAGAAGTAAGATTTCTGGGAAGAGCAGAGACAGAAGAAAGTCTTAGCTTCTGGACCTTGTGGGGGAAAGAGAGGCTTGGCAGTCAAGCAGGTGAAGCATCTGCCATTCCACCCCAACACTCCCCATCTGGGGGCAGAGATGTCCGCAGGTACCATGGAAACCTCCCCCTATGTGCTGAAGATTTAGTTTCCTGCCTGAGCCTCGGGTGAGGGAGGGGCGGTGGCAAGGAGTGGAGATGCTTAGCACTCACGATGCTGGGGGGCGGAGAGAGGCAGCCACAGAAACTACGTGTCCCTGGGGAATAACAAAAGCCCAAGAGGAAATCAGCTTGTTTATTGACATCCAGCTTGGTCACCGGGCTTGGGAACACAATGTCCCCAAGTAAAGGAGACAGCCAGGGACACCTGGGGACAGCCACACCAAGCAGGCAAAAGCTTTCCATGGCCAAGTGTTTGGATCAATCAGTCCAGCCTGGCCATGAAGATAGAGGGTGCAGGCAAAGGAAGGGAGCAGGGCCCGGGCACTGGCACCAATCCCAGCTCTCCTGTGGGGCTCAGGCAATCACTGCCTGTCTCTGACTCAGTCTTCGCATCTGAAAAATGGTTACAGTCATGCTTCACCTTTCAGAGATCACAGGGATAGAAAAACGGCATGATGCACGTGGGAGTGCCTGGCAAAGGCTCTGCGGGACGTGCTAGCTGGTATTAGGAGCTTTTTGCAATCTCTCTAGGCTTGAGTTTCCCTCACTGGCCCACACCACAACCATGCACACTGCTCCACTGACTGAGGGCCACAGAAGAGAAGGAGCTTCCCCAGGGCTGCCAGGAGCCTTGTTTCCTCTGGAACCACCCCAAGCTCCCTGTCCTGGAGGCTTGCACACTGAAGCAAGATAGCAGCCGACAGATCTCCCACCTGCCCTCTGCCCCACTTCTCCCTCCAAGTACCTTGGCTGGTGGGTCAGCCTCAAGTAACTTAGCAAAAGACCCCTCTCCTCCAGACACTTCACTGCCCTCTCTGGAAAACTGTAATATTCCAACCTGCAGGCCACGGAAGGGCAGCCCCCACATTTGTGCACCCACCCATACAAATGTCCATGGCAGTCCTTCCTCCAAGATGCCAGGAACCTCTTACCTCCTCGGCCAGCAGCTCCAGCGGCACAGGGCAGGCCACGGGGTAAGGTGGAAAGGGCTCCGACCAGCCAGTGATGGTGCAATCCCGGTTCACAGCTCCTGGGAGACAAGCAGGACTCTCTAGCCACAACTCCTTCCCTCCTCCCAGGAGGGGTTGGGGTGCCATGGACCATTAAGTGACCCTGGCAGGGTTACTGGGACAGTTACTCTCACCAACAAAGAGGGTGGCTCCAGAGGCCTGGGGCCCTGGTCCAGCCTGCCCAGGGATACACTATGGGGCCTTCTATCTCTGGCTTCAAAGGCACCATATCTTCCCAGAGAGGGTTATTCCCCTGAGGGGCGGAGAGTGGTGAGCTGGGCTGCCAGCATCCTAAGGGCAGTGGGGGAGAAAAAAGGCCCTTGCTGTCCAGGTGCCCAGGCCAGGGAGGTGAGGCAGAGCAGCAGGGTGCCCCACCCACCCCGCCCTGGGCAGCTGGTAGTGTCTTAGCAGTCAGGCAAGGCTGCCCTCCTCCCCGCTTGCAGTCTGCCTCCTGCTGACACCTTGCGGGCACCCAGGTCCAGCACTTCCAGGTTCCACACTCTAATCCTCTCCTGCGCAGTTCACGTTCTTGTTCCCCCCAGTTCACAGCTCAGGAAACAGAAGTCGGGATCAACTGACTGGCCCGAGGTCGCCCCAGAAGAGGGCAAGTTGGTACAAACCCAGGTCTGCCTGCCCCCAAAGCCAGTGATGTGTCTGCCCCCCGTCACCTGGCACCCCACTCCCTTTCCCACCGCCACACCCAAGACCCCTCACCTGACTCTGAGCTGAAGTGAGAGAAGAAATCCGGGCAGGGGAGGGTGACCCACTCGCCGGAGCCTGCCGTCGGCCAGCACAGCAGCCCATCCCAGGTCCTAGGGCAGCCTGGATAGACAGCCAGGAGCAGGGGAGACTCGGTCCAGGCACAGGGCTGCCCCCACAATTCAAGGGGTAAGGCTGAAGGACATAAAAATCAGAGAAACTGCCATCTGCCTCCCAGGCCCCATACCCAGGGTGGTGTTGGGCGTCTCTTCTGCTGCCTGCAGACAGGAGCTCTCCTCCTCTCTCAACTGGGTGATGAAGTCACATTCTGGGTGCATGTGGCCCAATACCTGCTGGAAACAGTGAACAGGATGAGCCAGGCCAATTGGGTGCCCTTCCGGGCTCTGTGGTCCAAATGGCCTGAGAACAGGGACAAGGCCTGATTCATTTCTGTGTGTTGATCCTAAGCAAAGACCTGCTCACGGCACTTCCAGGTGTGTGCAGTGGATGTTCAAATACAGGGAAGGGAAGGGGAAGAGAAAAGCGGGAGGGAAAGGGATGGCTCTAATAATCTCCCCTGTAGTTAATACTCTTGTCCTAAGGAAGGAAGGCAGGAACGCAAGAAGGAAGAAAAAAGGAAGGCTGGCTGGCTCTAATCTTCTCCTGCGCAGTTAATGCTCTTGTTCTTTCCAGTTCACAGCCCAGGAGGCGGAGGTCAGGGTTGACTGACTTGCCCAGGGTCACACTGGAAGAGGGGAAGTTGGTATTATACAAACCTGGGTCTGCCTAGATTTGAGTGACTGTTTCTCCATTCTGTCTCATGGAAGTAAGTTCTGAGACACAGAAGACGATGTGCTTCTGAAGACCTTGCAGAGACAGCCAACTCCATGCTTGCCAGGGCCCTTCCTCCTTCCCAGTGTTATTCCTTGCTCTGCACTCCTGCTCCCAGGAAGCAATTCTGCGTAAGCTACCTTGGTAAACAGAACAATGGCCCCCAAAGGTGTCCACATCCTAATCCCTGGAAGCTGTGGATATGTCACCTTATATGGCAAAAGGACTGTGCAGATGTGATTGAGTTCAGGGTCTTGAGATGGGAAGATCATCCTTGACTCTGAGTGGCCCGATCACAAGGTTCCTTATAGGGGGTGTGCGGGGGCAGGAGAGTCAGAATCAGAGGAGGCGTCATGAGGATATGTGCTGTAGGAACTGAGATTTAAAGGTGCCCCACTGCTAGCTTTGAAGGAGAAAGGACACCAAGGCAAGGAAAAGCCAAGCAAATGGATTCTTCTCTAGTCTCCAGAGGAGTGCAGCTTGGCCAGTCCTTTGGATTTATCCCACTGGAAATCATTTTAAATTTCTGACCTCTGTCTCAGCCTCTGCTTTTAGGGGTGCACATGGGCAGGAACATGTGAGAAAATGAGTAAGTTCGTGAGAGAGAAGATGGATGAATGAATGAGCACATGGCTAAGTGAGCACACAGATGAGGTGGAGGAGCAAACGAACGTGGATGCATAGAGGAAGGAAGGGAGGGATGCCTGCCTGGGCAGTTGGCTGGTGGAGTGGATGAGTATACAGACAGACGGAAGACATACACAGGGCTGGGAGGGTGGTGGGTGGATGAATGGACAGATGGATGGACAGAGAGATGACGCGTGGATGGGTCCGTGGTGGATGGGAGAGCTGTGTAGGGATGGAGATGTGGGTTCGTGGATGGGCAGATGAAAGGATCATAGCCTTGGTGGCTGAGCACCCTGAAAGATTGCAGTTTTAGGAGCTTCCCAGATCTTGTGCTACACAGTGGTCATGAGGAATGCTCTCTGGAAGCTGGAAACAAGTTGGATTTTTTGGAAATCTTCTAGCACTATTTCTGGAAGTGTGCCTCAAGAACCAACTAGAGATCCACTGGGACAGAGGCAGGAATATGCAGAGATCTAGGGTGGATCCAGCGCTTTGCATTTTCACAAGTTCTCCAGGGAACTGGGAGTCAACAGCAGGAATTCCTGGCACTTCTCCCTCCCACTGCCCCGAGCTGGAGGAACACCAAACTGATCACCCAGCAGGCCAGAGCCCAAAGAGATGCATATAAGGGGATCCAAGTTCACAAACACACTTTCTGCACTGTGCACTGGGTATACAGCATACATATTTGTGAATAACACACACAGCCAAGTCAGAGGAGTGGCTGGGAAAGGAGGAAGGACTGGGTCCTAATAGACCCTGTGCAAACTGTGATCAAAACCAGGACAGGGGCTAGGCACAGTGGCTCACACCTGTAATCCCAGCACTTTGGGAGGCCAAGGTGGGCAGATCACATGAGGTCAGGAGTTCCAGACCAGCCTGACCAATGTGTCAAAACCCCATCTCTACAAAAATACAAAAATTAGCAGGGCGTAGCGGCACACTCCTGTAATCCCAGTTCTCAAGAGGCTGAGGTGGAAAGAAATGCTGGAACCTGGGAGGCGGAGGTTGCAGTGAGCCTAGATCATGGCACTGCACTCCAGCCTGGATGATAGAGCCAGACTCT
This sequence comes from Cebus imitator, assembly GCF_001604975.1. NCBI lineage: Eukaryota > Metazoa > Chordata > Mammalia > Primates > Cebidae > Cebus > Cebus imitator. The sequence goes on along the minus strand of NW_016107360.1, from coordinate 14,976,435 downwards.
GTCTCAAAAAAAAGCAAAAAGAAGCAAGACATGTACCATGGGAGGGAGTGCCCCTCTCAGGGATTGGAGAGGTGACATTTGAGCTGAACCTGGGGACAAAGGAGCATTTTTAAAGCCAGGCACACACAGTGAGGAGAAGAACATCTGAAACCAAAAGAACAGCATGTGCAAAGACAGGCGAAGTGGAAAAAGGTGTATTTGGGAAGTATCTGCCGGGGACTGATGTTTCTTTTCCCATGACCACACACACACGCACACACGCACACACGCACACACACACACTTTCTCTCTCTCTCTCTCTCTCTCTCTCTCTCTCTGTCCAGCAGGATCCATGTCAGCAAATGTTTTATTAACAGCTAGTGTTCTTTGGGATAAATGCAGGCACAGCAAATAGTGCAGCAGACCTAAGACGGGCTGGGGTCAGAGAGTAGAGACTTTGACCACCAGAGTGAGGACAGCAGACAGTGGGTGACCATATGGAGAGGCCCGAGAGCTCCGCTGTGGACCTGTGGGCTAGAAGAGGATCTGAGACCCAGCCCAGTAAGGAGTGTCACCGCCACCAGCACTGCCCTGGCAGAAGTCACTCCTGTCCCACCCCGCTGACCCCATTCCCCCAAATCCAGCTTGGACCCAACTCTGCCATCCCCTGCTTAGCCCTGCAGGGCCTCAGGGTGCAGAAGTCACCCACTACCCAGGCTCCGGGTCTCATTTTGGTGGGTACCCCACACTTGGCTCTTGGCTTCCTCCCCAGGACTCAGTGGTCTCAGGGCAGAGCCCCATTGTGTGTCCCCATCATCTCCCAACAGACTGAGGGCACAAAGCGGGGAAGGAAGGGCAGGTGGGCAGGTGGACCTGTATAGGACTTTCTTACACCATCAGCCTGACATTGACCCTGGGCTGTTGAGAGAGCCATGGTCTCCGCCTATCCTTCCTCCTGCTATACACGATCTGGAAAGCCCCAACTTTGCCTGGGAACCTTCTCGGGGCCTATCAAGGGGAAGCTCTGAGGGCAAAGGACGCCATGTGAGCAGCCTAGGGCCAAAGGATAGACAGACAGTGCCCACACCGCTAAGAGAAGGAGGGAAATTTAGGGAAGTCCAACTAATGACTCGGGGTGTGTGGTCACAGGGCAAGATGGAAGGGGAGATTCTAGGGAGGGAAGTCGTGGGGGTGGAAAGACAGACCATTCTTAGATTTATCCAAATGCTCTTGCTCCATCAGGACTGGCAAAACACATCCTGGGGCTCCCGGTCACCCCTACACACTCCTGAGGGGAGGTTCCCGTGCCCTGGACCCCCAGGTCTGGCATCTGTGCCTGCCACTCTTCCTGGTGTCTGCAGGGGATGGAGCCCACACTGGCCAACAGTGATTTAGTTCTAGCTTTCAAATCAGCACCATCTGCTGAATGGCCACCATCAGGTCCTGGGTCCCTCTGCTGAAAATAAAGCTTTTGCTGCAGAGCACACAGATGGCCGCCAGGGGGCAGTCAGTTTCCTGCGTTGCACCCCTCTACCCAGCCCTTGACAAATCAGACTCCACTCAATGCACAGCAAACCTGGCTAGCAGATATATTCTCTTTTTACAAAAGAGATAAGGCTCAGGAAGGCTGAGGGACTTGCAGGCCACACGGCTAGTTTCACGAGTCCAGGATTCAAGCCCAAAGCCTGTGCGCTTGGGAGCAGGCGCAGCAAGGTGCTCGGGAGGGGCAGCAGCGCCCCAACAAGGCAGCGGAGGAAGAATACTTCAGCCCCCACCATCCCAGAACCTTGTGACTCCCGTCCTGGTCCCTGCTGTCACTTGCAATAACCTCGTGGAAAGTTACTGGAAAATTGCAGCACATCTGGGAAAGGCTGGCTGTCCTGACGCTCCGTGCTCCAGCGCCCTAGCCCGTGGAGTAGTGTTTGGTTGCCAAAAGCCTCTCCGGCCCTCAGCATCACGGCCGGATGATGGATCCCCTAACTGCTGGAGCAGAAGCAGCTGGTCTCCACCAACTCCTCAGGTTCTACTCCTTCCCTGGCCACACTGTCTTCAAAGGAAACCACCAAATTGGAGATGGCTCAGGGAGTCATGGGGCTAAGGAGGGGTCCAGAAATCTTACCAGGGGAGCGTGTGGAAGCATCGCGGACGCACAGCGGACAGAAAGAGCAGACTGGGGGAACTAAGAGGAGGCCTGACTTTGCCTCCCCAATTCTGAGGCACTGTCTTGGGGCAGACAGAGTCTCTGGTCCCCAGAGGGCACAGCCAGGCCCTGGGGAAAGCAACAGGAAGTCTGTGTTAATAGCGCTACCCAGAATCACAGCAGACTGCCTGGCAGAGGGAGATGAGTGGGGGACCCCAGTTATCAGGAGTGCTCTAAGCCACAGCCTGCCACCTGCTCGTGGGGAGGGATTTTAGAGTGGGAGAAAGGCAGTAGGGTCTCTGCCAGGCTCCAGTTGGCCCCAGGACTCCCAAATCTGGAGCCTAGTAGGAGAGGCTTGAAGGTCTGAGCTGGCTACTCACGGTCGGTAACTGGCTCAACACGCAGAGGACTCGGGCCCCCCACATCCGGCGGTCCATGGTGGGCCCAGCAGCGGCTCCCTCCACCAGTCTCAGTGAGCCTTGGCTGTCTTCCCTCCCCTGCTGTCCCCTGACACAGCCACTGCCACCACACCCTCTGCTTCCCCTTTTCAGGTGGCTGTTTGCATAGGCAGGAGCCAGCCAAGGGGACACAGCCCTCTGAATATTCACCAGGATTTCAGGACACCTGCTCAGCTCAGCCATGGCTCTGAGGTGGGACTCTGTTTCCAGCAGGCAGGGGCTGAGCCCCCACCCCCACCACCTTATACTCTGGCCATAAGTCTGCTCGTGTGTCTGTCCTGATAGCAAATGCCCAGAAAGGTGACTGCCCCTGGTCACTTGGTCAAATTCTCTACCACTTTCTTCTTTCTCTAAGCCCAGGTCTCTGGTGGCCATCAGATTGATGGGATCTTAAAGAATAGGAAGGGGACCCACACCTGCCCTTCAGAAGCCCCCAGATTACTTGACGTGGGATCCTAGCCTTAGCCACAGGGCTGGAGAGTGAGGTCAGAACTGTGCAGACCTGGTGGGGAAGGAGAAGGGTATAGTATCAGTGGAGATGGATGTCAGTGGAGATGGAGGGTTGGAATGGTCTTAGAAAAGGAAGTGTGATCTCTAAGCGCTGGCATGGACTGACCAGGAATGTGTCATGTCAGCAAGACCCGGGTCCTGTACAGGGCAAGGACGCTAGCCTGGATGGTGGGCTGAAGCTGCAAACATCAAGGCTCTGGACCTCACATGGGGGATTGTCAAAATCTCTCCAGAAACTCTCATGGCAAGAGGAGGAAATGAGGTTTGTTGGAAGCCTTGTGACACGATTCATGGGCCAGGCCATCTTGAACAGGGGGAGGACAACTCTCATAGGGAGCAGAAATGAGAGAAGACTTACACAGTCACTCACACTATATTGAATGTTCATCGCCTGGTTGCTTTTATTATAGTTTTAGACTTTAAAATGCATGATCTCCACCGGCCAGCTAAAGACAGTGTTCTAAATGCCCTGGATCTTGCACGGTATCTTGAAATTTCAAAGGCGTCGTTTTTGAAAGACCTGAATGTCCCGGTAGCCGACAGGTCCTGATGTTTGTGCACACGTCCCCACTCAGAAGCTGCTGGGCTGGAAGCTACAACCCCAGACAGGTTTACGGCCCCAGTGCATCATGAATGTTGAAGGCGACTCGCCCCCGCCACATCTGGATTTAGGGCTCATTTGGACATCAGCAGGGCTTTATTTTTCCATTTCTGTTCATTGTCAACAACATGCTGAAGAAAAATATTTCAAAAAGAAAACATGAACCACCCCAAGCTTCAAAACCCTCCTACCCTGTGCGAGCATTTTCACGAGATGACCCGTGAGAAGGGTGCAAGCAGCATACCGCACAGAGCTCTGCACACTTTCACACTTGTGGGGGGTGGGGGGGAGCAGAGCACCTCTCACGGCAGGCTGGGAGCTCACAGGTTGGAAGAGCAGTGAGCTGAGAAGGTATAACATGAAAGGAAAGCTAGAACCTTCTGTTCCTCAGCTACAAAGAAGCAACAGCACCAGGGGAAAAGGTCTTACAATTAATCACTGTTGATAATTAGCACCACTATCATTAGCATTAATGATGGCTAATAATTGAGGTTGATAGTGATCATTAATAGTAGTGATTACTGTCTAAACGACTGGTTCCTAACCTGGAGCAATTTTGCTTCCCTAGAGGACACTTGGCAATGTCTGGAGACATTTTTTAATTATGAAAATAAAAACTAGGAGTCGGGGTGGGGAGTGGGGTGGGAGGTGTCACTGGTGTCTAATGAATGGAGACTAGGGATGCTGTTAAGAATCTACAATGCACAGGATGCCCCCACCCTCCACCATACAAAGAATTATCCAGTCCCAAAGATCAGTAAGACCAAGGCTGAGAAACCCTGCTCCACCTGTTCTGTTCCCCAAGGATCCTTGCAAGCCTGTTCCTTCATGGAGCTGTCTTCTCTAGCTAATTCTGTATACACTCAGGATTCACATTCTGCCTCCATCACTTGCTAGCTGTCATACATTGGCAAGTTATTTAGCCTTTCTGAGCCTCTGTGTTAGTCCATTTGTACTGCTATAAAGGAACATCCAAGGCTTGGTATTTTATTTTAAGAAAGACGTTGCTTTTGGCTCACAGTTCTGCAGACTGTACAGGAAGTATAGCACGGGCATCTGCTGGTGAGGGCCTCAAGAAGCTTCCACTCATGGTGGAAGGTGAAGGGGGAGCCTTTGGTGTATTACATGGTGAGAGAGGGAGCGAGAGAGCAAGGGAGGCGATGTCAGCTCTTTACGAGCTCTTGCATGAACTAGCAGAGCGAGAACTCACCCATGACCATGGGGAGGGCACCAAGCCATTCACTAGGGATCCACCCCATGACCCAAACACCTCCCACCAGGCCTACCTCCAACAATGCAGGTCTATCTCAATATATGATTTGGTGAGAACAAAATATCCAAACCATATAAGCTTACATTTTCCCGTAAGAAAAATAGGGATGTTACTAACACCTTCTTGATAGGGTTGGTGGGAAGGAAAGTCGTGTACTATAAAGAACCTCATATACAGCCTAGATCACAGTGGACAATCATTTATGATGGCATGTCATGAAGATGGACAAACAGCAAATAAGATTGGAACAGCTGATTCTTTGTATGAAAAAATCAGATGAGATCTCTAGCTCACATTTACAAAACATAAATTCTAGGTTTAAAATCCTAACTATAAAACAACAAATTCATAAAAATGCTTCAAAAATAGAAATTTATTTTTATGGCCTTTGAATAAAAGAGATTTTCATATAAAATAAAACTAAAATCAAGTGTGATCACATCAACATTTTAAAATGTATGTTCAAGAGAAGATGTCATAGATGAAAACTAAAAGCATTTTTCTGCTACAAAGAAATATTTCCAACCAGTCTTGACAAATCTGTAGTATCAAAAATATATTTTAAAAATATTTAAAACTCAGCCGAGCATGGTGGCTCATGCCTGTAATCCCAGCACTTTGGGAGGCTGAGGCAGGCAGATCACGAGGTCAGGAGTTCGAGACCATCCTGGTCAACATGGTGAAACCCTGTCTCCACTAAAAATATAAAAATTAGCCGGGTGTGGTGGCGCACACCCGTAGTGCCAGCTACTCGGGAGGCCGAGGCAGGAGAATCCATTGAACCTGGGAGGCAGAGATTGTAGTGAGTCGAGATTGCAAGCCTGGACAACAGAGCAAGACTCTGTCTCAAAAAAAAAATTTTTTTTTAATCAGTAAGAAAGAGAAAAATAACTCAGTAGAAAAGTGAGCAAAGGATATAAACAGACAATTGAGAAAAGAAGTGAAATATACAGGCCAATGAACAGATGAAGAAATGTTTAACATTGCTAATACTAAAGAATATGAAAATAAAAATAATAAGCTACCCATGTTCACCTATCACATTGCCTAAAACTTTAATGTCGATAACACAGTGTCTGGAAGATGATGTAAAGAAGTGGGAGCATTCATAAGGTGCAGATGAGAGTGAATTTTGTATAACCACTTTGAAAAACAATTTGATATTATCTATTGAATTTAAGAATGAACATACCCTATAAGCCAGAAATTCCATTTCCAGATATTTGCCCCCTTTGTTCAGTGTTGTTTATAACGTGGTGAAAACCAGAAAGCAACACAATTGTCCAATGAGAAAGCAATAGCTAAACAAAATGTGATTTATTCATGCAATGGAATACTACCCAGTTAAAAGGTATAAACTTAAATCTATGTGTACAAGAGCATTTCACAAAGTTCATGGAAATATGTAATTAAAAAAATAAAAATCATAAACTTTATTTCTCAACATAAGCTCCGTCAAGTTCAAGACAGTTTTGTAAGCAGTGATACCAGCCATGCAGCTCGTCCCTAAAACACTGAGGGTCCCGGGAATTTAGCCATGTCAATGCAGTCTTTTTTCCATTATTACCTAAAGAAAAATGGGCGCCTTTAAAAGTTTTTTTCGGATTGGAAAACAAAAGGATGTCATGAAAAGCCAAATCATGACTGTAAAGTGGATGTGTAATGATTTCCTACCAAAACTCTTGCAAAATTGGCGTTGATGAGAGAAATGAACAGGAGCATTGTGGTGGAGAGGGATTCTCTAGTGAGGGTTTCCTGGACATTTTTCTGCTAAAGCTTTGGCTGTCTCAAAATATTTTCATAATAAGCAGATGTTATGGTTCTCTGGCTCCCCAGAAAATCAACCTGCAAAATAGCTTGAGCATCTCCAAAACTGTTTTCATCATGACTTTTGCTCTTGACCGGTCTCTTTTTGCTTTGACGGGACCACTGCTTTTTTTTTTTTTTTAAGAGCGAGTCTCACTCAGTTGCCCAGGCTGGAGTGCAGTGTCAAGATCTTGGCTCACTACAACCTCCCCCTCCCAGGTTCAAGCAACGCTCCTGCTTCAGACTCCTGAGTAGCAGGGACTACAGGCACACACCACCACGCCTGGCTAATTTTTGTATTTTTAGTAGAGACAGGGTTTTGCCATGTTGGCCAGGCTGGTCTCAAACTCCTGAACTCAGGTGATCCGCCCACCGCAGCCTCCCAAAGTGCTGGGATTACAGGCGTGAGCCACCGTGCCCGGCCCGACAGGACCACTTCTACCTCTTTGTAGCCGCTGTTTTGATCATGCTTTGTCTTCAAGATTGTGCTGGCAAAGCCATCTTTCATCTTCTGCTACAAATCTTTGAAGAAATGTTTCAGGATCTTGATCCTGCTTGTTTAAAATTTCCACTGAAATCTCTGCTCTTGTCTGCAAGCTGATCTGGGTGCAATGTTTTTGGCAACCATCAATTGGGAAATTTGCCCAGCTTTAATTTTTCGGCTGGAATTGAGTAAACTGAACTGATCAAGATGTCTATGGTATTGGCTATTGTTTCTGCCATTAATCATCAGTCCTCTTCAATTAGGGAATGAACAAAATTATTTTCCCCACAAATTGATGTGGATGGTCTGCTGCTGAAGGCTTTATCTTTAACATCTCATTCTTTCCTAAAAGGAATTATCCATTTGCAAACTGCTAATTTATTTGGGATATCGTCTCGCTAAACTTTTCATAAAGTATCAATTATTTCACCATTCTTGTATCAATTATTTCACCATTCTTCCACCCAACTTCATCATCATTGATATCAGTTCTTGCTACAATTAAAGCAGAATTTATGCTGCTCTGATAAGCGCTGGGATTTTTTTTTTTTTTTTTTTGGAAACGGAGTCTTGCTCTGTCAGGCTGGATGGAATGCAGTGGTGCCATCTCAGCTCACTGAAACCTCTGACTCCCAGGTTCAAGCAATTCTCCTGCCTCAGCCATCCCAGTAGCTGGGATTACAGGCACTCACCACGATGCCTGGCTAATTTTTGTATTTTTAGTAGAAACAGGGTTTCATCATGTTGACCAGGTTGGTCTTGAACTCCTGCCCTAAGATGATCTGTCCACTTTGGCCTCCCAAAATGCTGGGATTACCGGCATGAACCAATGCACCTGGCCTCCTCTGATAAGAGTTCTTTTGAAACTTATGTCTTACTCTTCTTAGTGCCTCAACTAGATTCTGTTCAGACATGTTACAGTAAGTTAGTACCGGTTTTTTCAGTGCTAAAAACTTTTGAAACCTATGCATAGTTAATTATGGAACAATATCAGGTAGTCTAACATATGTGGAACCAGAGTCACAGAGGAAGGGAGGTTCAGAAAAATATCTGAACAACAAAATGGGATGAACTTTACCAAAGTTGATGAAAAACATATATCAAGGATTCAAGGAGTTCAATGAACAACATAAACAATAAAAACACTCCAAGGCACATGATAATTATTATAAATTACTGAAAACAGTAATAAAGAGAAAATCTTATTGGCCACCAAAGGGGAAATGATAATCTGTATACAAAAGAACAAAAATAAGAATTACCACAGATTCTCATCAGAAACTGCAAATCAGAAGACAGTGGAGAGAGATTTTTAAAGCACTGACAGAAAAAACTTTCAAACTATATTTATTAGTGAAAATGTATTTTAAACATGAGGGCAAATACTTTTAAAGAGAAATCAAAGATGAGGTAATTCGTCTTCAGCAGAGCTGCACTATAGGAAATGCCTAAGGAAGATTTTTAAGTCAAAAGGAAAATGAGAACAAATGAAAATTTGGAACTACACTAAAGAATGAAAAGTGGCCGGGTTCAGTGGCTCATGCCTGTGATCCCAGTACTTTGGGAGGCTGAAGCAGGAAGATTGTTGAGGAGCTCAGAACAGTCTGGGAAACACAGTGAGACCCCCATCTCTACCATTTAAAAAAAAAAAAAATAGTTTTAATTAGCCAGGTGTGGCATACATCTGTAGTCCCAGCTACTGGAAAGGCTAAGGCATGAAAATTGCTTGAGTCCAGGAGTCCGAGGCTGCCGTGAGTTATCATTGTGCCACTGCACTACAGCCTGTGTGACAGAGTGGGACCCCATCTGGAAAAGAAAAGAGGAGGAGAGTAGAAGGGAAGGGAGGAGAGAAGGGATGGGAAGCAGAGACTGGAAAAGGTAAATAAAGGTATGAAAATAAAAGATCTTCTTTCTCATTTTATACTCGTTTAGAAGATCATTGATCTTTATGACCATAGCTGCCAAAATCCTCAACAAAATACTAGCAAACCAAATGTAACAGCATAGTAAGAGGATTAGACAGCATGGCCAAGTGGAATTTATCCCAACAATTCAAGGGTAGTAGCTCAACATATAAAAGTTAATCCGTGTAATATATCACATTAATATAATAAATTTTTTGAAAAAGATAACCTCAAATGATGCAGATTAAGTATGTGACAAAATTCAACATCATTTCAAGATTTTAAAAAACCACTCAGTATATTAGGAATAGAAGGGTACTTTCCTAGCAGTTGGCATTATACTCACTGAAAGACTGGAAATCCCCTGCCCCCCTGAGATCAGGAACAAGGCAGGCTGCTTTCACCACTTTTATTCAACCTGGTACTGGAAGTTCTAGCCACAGTAATCAGGCAAAAATAAAAATAAAAAACACGCAAATTAGAAAGGAAAAGATAAAATATTCTGTTTGCAAATGACATGATCTTAAATGTAGAAAACTCAATAGTCCACAAAAAATGTTTAGAATTAATAAACAAATTCAGAGCCATACACTAATCTGTATTAGTTCAAATCCTACATCTGCCCATTACTAGCTTAATCATTCTATGCTCCAGTTTTTCCTTCTCAAAAATGGGGATAACAAGGCAATCTAAAAGGTCGTATGTAGGGATGAAATACATTGATCCTTATAAAGGTATTAAGCAACTAGTCACAGGCAAATAAAGCCCCTATGTTTGCTGTTATGTCATGTCGTATTGCTTCTTATTGATGTGTCTTATAAGTTACTTGAAATTTCTTATACCAGAATTTAACTTTAAAATTTTGTCTAAATGGCTTTATTTTGGTAATAATATTGAAACTGTAATGCAAGAAGAGCACTGTGATGACTCAGGGACCCATACTAAGCAATGAATGAAATAGTCTCTCCAGAAAGGAGCTGAGCCAACCAGAGAGTTGGAAACCATACATGTTAAACACACATGATAACACAAAGTAGGAGTGGTGCAGAACGCCAACTACTGTGTAAATTGTGTAAACGTTCTTGGTTAGTGCTGTAGTCTCTAAGCATTTGCCATGTAAATGCCAAGTATGTCTGTGCGAAATAAAACCTTGGACCATCTTAAAACTTTTTTTGTTTTTACAGAATTTAAAATCATTTTTGTGGTTGCTGAGAATGAAATTTACAGACTATAACTTTTTTTTATTCATTAAAAAAACAGAAAAGTTTAAGAAAACAAAATTAACATGCAAAATTTAGTTGTATTACTGTACATTAATGATGAGTACTCTGAAAAGTAAATTAAGAAAGCTGTTTACAGTAGCATCAAAAAGAATAAAATACTTTGGAATAAATTTAATCAAAGAGGTGAAATACTTTTACATAGCAAACTACACAACTACTGAAAGAAGAGCTCTAAAGCAAGGGAAATATATCCTATGTTCATGGATTGGATGACATAATATTGTTTAGAGGACAGTATCACCCAAAGTTAATATACAGATTCAATGTAATCTCTATAAAAAATCATATTGCCATTGTTTTCAGACCTAGAAAACCCCATGCTAAAATTTAGATGGAATTTTAAGGGACCCCGAAAGCAGAAACAATTTTGTAACCAAGCCAAAGCTAGAGGTCTCATATTTCTCAAATTCAAATCTACAAAACTATGGTAATCAGAACGATGTGGTGCTGACATGAAGGTGGATATATAGAGACCAATGGAACGGTCTGCAACAGTGGGGATCAGATTTCAACGTGAGATTTGGGAGGCAAACAAACCAAACAATGGCAACTTTACAACCACTAGGATGGTTATTTTAAAAAATAAGGAAAATAGCAAGTATTGATGAGGATGCTGAGAAATCAGAACTCTCAGGCGTTGTTAGTAAAAATGTAAAATGGCACAACTGTGTGGAAGACATTTTCGAAAAGTTAAATATTGAACTACCATATGACCCATGCCAACGGATATTTGTACATTTATATTTATAGCAGCATCATTTATAATAGCCAAAGGTGGGTGACCATCAACAAATGAATGAATAAACAAAATGTGATATATATGTACAATGGAATATTATTTAACCATAAAAAGAAATGAAGTTATGGTATATGCCACAACATGGATGAACCGTGAACTCATTATGCTAAATAACATAAGCCAAACACAAAAGGACAAAGATTGCATGATTCCATTTATGTGAGGTGTCTAGCATTGGAAAATTTCTAGACATAGAAAATAGAAGTCACCAAAGTCTGGAGAAATGGGGTAATGAGGAATTGTTGCTTTAATGAGTACAGAGTTTGTTTGATATGATTTTTTTTAAATTAATGAAGATGTTTGTACAACAGTATGAATGTATTTAATTCCACTAAATCGTAGTACATTTTAAAATGGCAAAAGTGGCAAATTATATATAATTTAACCACAATTTTAAAAATGAAAAAGAAGAGATAAATTGATTGCCTAAAGCAAAACTAATAGTTATGTTGTGGAGTTTGTGGCCTATGTAGAAATAAAAAGTGTAAAAACAATGGCAAAAAGGATTGAAGGAGGAAGAGAGAAGTATATGATTGTGAAGTTTTTATTCTACATACAAGTAAAGCAGTATAATAAAGGCACAAAATCAATTTAGTGAAGAGAGTACAGTATTTTCAACACATGGTGCTGGAGCAACTGAATATTTGTTTTGAAAAGCAAAAGTGAACTTCAACTCATACCTCACAACTTTTACAAATTTAACTGAAAATAGATCATAGACCTAAATTTAAACACAAAACAATAAATCACCTAGAAGAAAGAATGGAAAAAATCTGCATATTCTTGGGCTTGGGAAAGGCTTGTTAGACATAATACTAACACCACAATCCATATGAGAAAAACAGCTTGATAAATTAGATTTTAACAAAATGCTACAAACTTTTGCTCTGCAAAAAAGAAGAAAAAGACAAGTCATAGACTGAGAAAATGTTTGCAAATTAAATGCCCAATAAGGAGCATGTATGTAGAATACATAAAGAACACTCAAAACTCAACATTGAGAAAGACAATGCAATTTTTAAATGAACAAAAGAACTGAACAGTCATTCACCAACAAAGATGCACAAATGGTAAACAACTAAAAAGATGTTCAACGCCATATTTCATTAGGGAAATGCAAATTAAAGCCACAAGCTACAAACCACAAACTACACACCTACTAGGATGGCTAAAACTTAAAAATTGAGTGTTTGCAAAGATGCAGAGCAACTTACACTCTCTGAGAACTCCAATGAGAATGTAAAATAGTACAGCCAATTTACAAAACACTTTAGCAGTTTGTTTTAAAATTAAATATGTACTTACTATCAGTCTTTTTCCTGGGTATTTACCTAAGTGAATCAAACATTTATACTCATCTTTACACAAATGTTTATAGTAGCTTTATTCACAATTATTAAGAACTGGAAATCACCTTTCAACAAATGAATAGTTAAACAGACTGTGGAACAGTCACACAATATAATATGACTCATCAGTAAAGAGGAATACACTATTGATTTATGCGACAATACAAATGAGTCTTAAATCCGCCTCGGTAGGTGAAAGAAGCCAAACCCCAAAGGCTACATACTCTATTGTTCAGGTACATGATACTCTAAGAAAGACAAAAACTGTAGAGACAGAAAGCAGATAAGTAACTGCCTAGGGTTGGGAGTGGGGAAAAGGTTTGACTGCAAAGGTACAGCGTGAGGGCAACGGGAGGGTTAAGAAACTCTTCTGTATATAATGTGATGTTGGATATAAGATTCCATGCATTTTTCAAAATCCATAGACCTGTGCATCTCAAAGAGTGAAGATTACTGTATGTGAATAGTTTAAAAAAAAAAAATGTCAGGGGTTCCCAAGATGGAATGCAGACTGTGACAATGAAACTGACTGTATTACAAACATATGACACAATCACCCTGGAGATGAAAAAGAAAGGATCTAAGTATTTTGCCTGGATACCGTGAGACTAAAGATGATAAGAACGGTGCATAAACACTGTACTCTGTTTGTCAAGTTTGTTTTCACAAAAATATGAGGTAATAAGTCTAAAACTACTTGTAGAGTAGAACAGAGCAAATAAGTAAATATACTGTTGATAGTAAGATCCAAAGACAGATTGTAGTTAATGAGAGCTAAAGTTACAAATAAAGAAAAATGCCAAAATGAACACATTGTGCTGGATTGCAGCCATGTGTTAGTGTAAAGCCATGCTTTAACAGATGATGGATCAACAGATAGGTAGATTGATCGATTGATCAATTAATAGATATTTGTATACACATGAATTCGTACACATTCATATACTTCCTATCGGTCTGATGAGAGAGTCACCTGCACAGAAGCTGGCACACAGATCTTGATATCTGTTAATGGTATTTACTATTCTCCAATAAAATGAACTACGGTTGCTTAAAGAAGTTGATTCCAGGGCTGAGGCAAAAATAATTCAAGATAACCCTGGAGCAACTCATGGTTCCAGAAAGATGAAGAATGCTCAAAAAAAAAAAAAAAAAAAAAAGAATGCAGAGCAAGGAGGCTGGGGCCATGCCAAAGAACACAAGGACAAACCTAGAGCAGCTCCCAGCAGCCAAGGCTGGCCATCTGAGCAACCAAATAAATAGCAGCAGTATTGGATCGCAAGCCAAGGAGTAAAATAAATAGCCATGAGTTCACACACAGTAAATAAATGATGGAGAAGAGAAAACTCTTGCAGAAAGATTTCAGTTAGTAAAGGTAGCTGGAATGAGAAGCATAGAAAATCGCCATCAGAACACCACAGTAATAATTGCTGCAGGCAAACCCACCAATGAATGCAAAGGATTTGTTTGTTTGTTCTTTTTAGTTTCTGTTTTTGGTTTTGGAGACAGCATCTCCCAGGCTGGAGTGCACAGGCATGATCATAGCTCACTGAGCTTCTAACGTCTGGCTCAATTGATCCTCTTGCCTCAGCCTCCTGAGTAGCTGGGACTACAAGCACGTGCCAATACATTTGGCTGACTTTTTTTTTTTTTTTTTTTTNTTTTTTTTTTGAGGTGAGGTCTTGCTTGGCTGCCCAGGCTAATACTGAACTCCTGGCTTCAAGCAATCCTCCCACCTTGGCCTCCCAAAGTGCTTGGATGACAGGCTTAAGGAAAGCAGAAGTTTCATAGAAGAAAGGATAGTTGTTTGGTCTCAAAGTATCTCCCTCAAACTTTCAAACTAAATGCAAAGGGAAAAAAATTGTGACTTTTTAGTGAATAAACCCATCAGACACCAAGTAATGAAGATTACCATCACTAGTGATGTCTTATTCATATGATGTGCCTCATGAAATGATGCAACCAGAAGGGCATTTGGTATTCTACCCCCAAATCCACAACCTCGATGCAATAATGAGAAAACATCTGACAAACCCAAGTTGAGGGACACTGGACAAAATACTTGACTGTCACAGATAGAAGAAACCAAGGGGACATGGTCAAATCCTGGAACAGAAAAAGAACACTAGTGGAATCTGAACAAGGTCTGTGGCTTAGGCATAGTATCATATTAATGTTAATTTCTTAGTTTTGATCATTGCACTGTGGTTACGTAAGATGTTGCCATTAAAGGAATTCTTTGTACTATCTTTGCAATTGTTCTGTAAGTCTAAAATTATTTCAAAATAAAAAGTTAAAGAGACATAGTGAAATTAAGAAGATGAAAGACAAACCTCTGAGGGAAAACATTTCTAAAATATTTGTCTTACAAAGTTGGCTTATACCCAGACTATGTAAAGAATTCCTACAACTCAATAAAGAGATAATCTGATATTAAATGAATGGACAAGATTTTTGTAGACACTTAACCAAAGAAGATGTGAATGGAAAGCAAGCACATTGAAAGATACTCAACATCATAAGCCATTAGAGAAACATAAACTTCATTGTAAGATACTACTACACACATGCTGGAGTGGTTTAAAGTAAAAATCTGACAACACAAGTCTTAGCAAGGATGTGGAGCAGCTAAAACTCTCTTACATTGCTGGTGGGAATGCAAAATGGTGCAGCTTCTGTAGAAACCCATTTAGCAGATGAACATAATACACTTATACCAGCAATCCTACACTTATACCAGCAATCCTACTTCTAAGTATTTCTCCAAGAAAAAAAAAAGTATATGTTCACATAAGGACTTATACCAGAACGTTCATAGGAGCTTCATTCATAGTAGACAAAGCCTGGGAACGCCCCCAAATGTTCATCACTGATGAATGGATAAGTAAATTATGGTATATACATACAACAGAATATTACTTAGTAATAAAAAGGAACAAACTACTTACAACCATGTAAATGAATCTCAGAAGCATTATAAAAGCTAAGTGAAAGACGTCAGACTCAAACTGCATGCAGGATGATTCCATCTATATGAAATTCTATAAAAAGTAAAATGATAGCAACTGAAAACAGATAAGAGTTTGCCAGGGCACAGGGGTGAGGTTATGAATTGGCTGGAAAGGGTTAAGAGAGAATATTTCAGGAAAGTCAGAAATGTCCTATACAGTGACCATGATGGTGGTTACACTATTGTACACATTTATTAAAATTCATCAAATTGAACACACAAAATTGGCGAGTTAAATAATACCTGTTTATTCCTTAATAAAGCTGATTAACATTTATAGATTTTTAATAGAAAAGAGCAAGTTGCAGAATGTATGTGCTTTTTGAATTTAAACTATATTTGTGTATATTTTTTAATGTCTAGAACTATACAAATGGGGAAAAGCGGAAAAGGATGGGATGTGGGGGATGGTCAAATGGAACATTATCTTTAATTTCAGTATTTCAGCTGTTAAAAAATTGTTTTTGAACACTCCTTGCACAATTCACATTATTTAAATTTAATATAGGCAGTAGCTGGTGTTATGGTTTTTCCATGTAATATCGGCGGATCTCAGAGATACCGGGGTCAAGCCGGCCTGCCTATCCCATTAGCAGATGGACTCCTTGACCGCGGGGATGGACGGTAAAACTCCCAGGGTTTAGTCTCGCCTGTGCTGGTGCCCCCTGGCGGTGGTGATGCGCAACGACCGCCTCTTCCCGGCGGCAGCTGCTAAAAGCAGCCCTGGTCTCGGGATGGCGTCAGGCTTGCGGAGGCTGAAGGGCAGCCAGAGCTGGGGCCCGGGGCTTGGAGCGGGCGAATAGGCCTTGCAGATCAGCTGTTTCTGGATATTTGGCCCGAACCTCCCTTGCTGAGGGGCCTGGAGGCAGAGGGTACCAGAGCGACCCCTTTCCCCGGCTGGGGTTTAGGCCCTCTCCTGCGCCCCATGCTGCCCTCCTTTCAGGCGCAGGCAGCAGTCCTGCAGACACAGATCCTCAGAATGGGCCCCACAGACAGGAGCCCCCAGCCCCCAGCCCCAGCCCCCAGCCCCAGCCCTCACTTAGCTGTGGCTCTGCAGGGCCATTGGCTGCCTGGAGCCATCTGCGGCCCTCACATGATCCCCTGAGAGACCCAGCTCTGAACAGGGCTGCAGTCGGGACTGCCAGGGCGAGGCTCTGGCCACAGTCAAGTGCAGGATGAGGACCAGGGCTGAGGGTCCTGCGGACACCGCTAATAATGGCACTTAGATTCTTTAGTCTCTGAGCAGCAAATCAATCTGTTATTAAAACTTTTAAGTCAAGAGCCATGGCTAACGCCTGCAATCCCAGAGACTCAGAAAGCTGAGGTGGGAGGGTCACTGGAGGCCAGAAGTTCAAGACCAGCCTGGGCAATATGGCAGCCCTCACCTCTAAAAAAATAAATAAATAAATAAAATTAATTAAAAAGAAACAAAAAGACTTTTAAGTCAACTTGGCAGTTCCAAAGAGAATTTCTGCTGAACAGAAATGATGAAACTGAGGAAAGGAATCTCATTCCCCACTGGGTCAGGGGCACCGTCCTCACTTAGGGCCTACCTAACCCCACTCTCCTACAGGCCCTGGCTCCTTCCTTAGATGCCTTTCTCCTCCTCCCAGTAGAAGACTCAACCCCTGCAGACACTTAGGAACGTCCAAAAATGTCCTATCTAGAATCATGATGATGGTCCCCTATTGTGCATATTTGTTAAAAATCACCGACCGGGCGAGATGGCTCATGTCTATAATCCCCAGCACTTTGGGAGGCCGAGGGGGTTGGATCGCGAGGTCAGGAGTTCAAGACCAGCCTGGTCAATATGGTAAAACCCCATCTGTAATAAAAACTTAGCCAGGCATGGTGGCACATACGTGACATCCCAGTTGCTCGGGAGGCTGAGGCAGGAGAATTGCTTGAACCCAGGAGGCAGAGGTTGCAGTGAGCCGAGGTCGTGCCACTGCACTCCAGCCTGGACAACAGAGCGAAACTCTGGTGATTTTTTTTTTTTTTTTTAAACAGTGTGTACACATAAACTTGCTGAATTTTGTTTTTTGTAAAGTATTCCTCAATAAAGCTGATTAAAATGTAAAAATTTTTAGTAGAAAAAGCAAGTGCCAGAATGTGGGGTTTTTTCCATTAAAAAAAAAAACTCTATATTTGTGTATATGAGAGTTTTTAATGCCTGGAACTTCCACATCAAAATCATAAAAATAGGGGAAAATGTGGGGAAAGCAGGCAAAAGCAGTAACACCTGTTGGGGGAGGGGCGAGGGCGAGGTGTGGGTGGGCAGGGGCACGGAAGGGACACTGGCCTTCAGCCAGACAACGTGAGAACAATGTGACACTTTGTTTTCCTCCAACCGAAGACGGTGCTTTGAACTGTGCATAGATAACTCATTTCTTTATAAACTTTAAACTTCACTGCAGACTTTGCCCCCTTCTCCTGGAGCAGGCTTTCTCTAGCTGGCCCTGTGAGGGGAGTGGGGCTAGAGAGGTGAGATACATAGACCTGTGAGATACACAGATGCGGCTGTTCCTTGCATGCACCCCACATGGAGAATTGGCCTCATTCTTCGGAAGGAGAAATTGAGGTGCCCAGGGTCTCACAGGAAGTTGTTCTCTGAGTTGGGACTGGGACTCAGGGCCCTAGGTTCCCAGCCCTGCTGCTGTTAGCAGCCTAAGTTCCATGCTGTAACTCGCCACAAGGCTTTGATTCAAAATTTCAATGTGCTTATTTTGGTTTGAAGTGGTTATTACTAACTCAAGGCACAGAGGGAGCAGAGCCCCCAGAACATGGTGGGAGCATCCTAGGCAAAGGTGCCCCCCAGGCCCCAGCTGCACCCCACACACACACTGTCCCTCCTGGCCCCACTCCTCCAGCATTCCAGATGAGGCAAAGCACCACCTCCAGGCCAAGGAGGAACTGGGACACCATAGGCATCGCAGAGAGGGATGCCTCTCTTCACCCACTCTCCTTACAGATGGGGACCAGAGAGGGCAGGAGACCCACCCAGGGTCACACAGCCAATTAGAAGCGAAGCAAGGACTCAGGCCCATGCTGGTGCCCCTGGCCAGCCACTCCTTGCAGAGCAACATATAGATGGGAGAAAAGGCAGTGTCTAAAAATGTGGCCGTGAGTCTGGGTAGGGACAGAGCTAGAGAGCCAGGGCTAAGGTGCTGTGGAAGGGCCAGCCAGCCTGCTGCGGGAGTGGGGGTCTGAAGGCCTGGAGGCTACGGCAGACACGTTGGGCCTGTGCTCAGGCATGGGAAAGAGTGGCCGGGAAGAAATCGAGGGTAGTGAGCTCACACAATGAGGCCCTGCCACAGGCCCAGCATGGATGCATCTCCCAGAAACCGAAGATTGAGTGGACGGCCCAGAAGGCCATCTACAGCATGCTCCCATTTTTATAAAGCTCGAAAATAAAGTGGACCAATACACTGATTAAGCATACAGGCATGATTACAGACGTTTTCTTTTTAAGCAGGAATGAAAAACACAATTCAGGATAGTCGATACCTTTAAGGGATGCTGGGGGAATAGGAGAGGCGCATAAGCTAGATGAGAATTTTGGAAATGTTCCAGTTCCTGAATTGAGAAATGGGATCCTGAGTATTTATTATGTTATTAAACTTTATAATTTGCATCTCTAATAATTCCTTTTCATATTAATAAGCACTTTACATCTATTAGCTCATTTAATCTTCACCTTATGAGGTGGATCCTCATTTTCCAGATAAGGAAACTGAGGCACCAGTGATTTGCTGGAGTTGACACACCTGGTATCTGGCCCCAGATTCTAACCCAGGCAGCCTGATTCCAGAGCCCATGGTCTAAACCATTCTACCAAGCTCCATATATTATTGCATAAGTAACCAATGTTTTATTCTTGTAATCAAATAAAAAATGTAAAGTGCACTGGGAGGGGCAGGAAAGGAGGTAACCACTCTGTCACAGGCAAGAGGGGCAGGGCCTGAGATGGAGAGAAAATCCCCCTCCAACCCTCCCCTTTCCCAGGTTAAATTCCTCCCCTCCTTCACCCTCCTCTCCACCTGCCCAGCCCCTAAACCTTCTTGAAGGTCCCTCTCCCCCTCAACAGCCTCCCTCATTGCTGACCCATCTTCTCTGAGCACCGAGGGCTGATGATCCCATGTTCTTGATAACAAACCTGGGTGGCCTTGTGATGTGTACTGGTGTGGTCAAGATAGACTGGTCTCAGCATGGAAGACTTCATGGAGGAAGCAGCCCTGGTCCCCTCTGGGAGGACCTGGAGGGCTAGGCCAGAGCTCCAGCCCCTACTGCCCCCTTCAGAGATGCTGAGCCTGGGGCTGGGCACAGGGGATGCTGGAGTCAGTTCTGATCAGAGGAGGGGCTACCCACAGAATGGCAGGGGCAGGGGGGGTGAGTACCAGAAGTGGATGGATGTCCCCTGAAGCCTTCTCCTGGCCTCTCCCTGCAGCCCAACCTTCACCCTTCCCACCCGATCCATCCCTTCCCCACCCAGCTCCCTTATTTATAAAGCATATGTCCCCGTGTCCCTGCCTGCCCCTACTGTTTATCCAAAGCTTCAGCTGCTTCCCCTGATAACCCTAGAACAAGTGATCCTGGAAAACTGGGAGGGCCCCAGGGGCAAGCGTAGTTCAGGGACACTCCCCCCACCCCTACTCAGGAACGTTCATTGGCTCCCCATGGACACTCCAGGGTCTGATGCATATAACATGCTCAAAAATCAGTAGCTGTCCCATGTAAAATGTTAATTTCAGTTTTTGCCCATAGGAGCTATTCCAGACCACTTTGCCAAAGGCCTCAAAGGCAACTGAGGAAACTCAGGTACAGGGAGGGGGAGTGACTTGCTCTTGCTCACGTAGCGAGGCCATCTGAAGTCCTCTCTATTCCGCCGCCCTGCCTTTCTGCCCAGCCATTATATACAAATGCAAAGAACTTAGTCCCAGACCTTTCCAGCTGTGTGACTTTGGTTGCTTGCCTAACCTCTCTGATTTAGAGTTTCTTCATCTATAAAGTGCAAACATTCTGTTTTCTTCAATACCCAGCACCCAGAATGGTGCCTGACACATAGTAAGGGCTCGATAAATATTTCTTGGATGAATGAATGAGTAATCCCTAACTCTCAGCTCATTTATGAGTGTCAAGCCAAGCAGAAAATATGAAATGAAGTTCCTGCACAGTGCCAAACGCATGGCAGAAACGTTGCCCCCTCACTGACCACGATGAGGATTCTAGCCCCCTTCTGACCCCAGCCAGGGACCCCGGATGGCCAAAGTCCAGACTCCATCCTGAAACCGCAGGCACCCAGAGCTCTGAGCCTCTTGAGTTTGCCGAGGACCCCCAGGCCAGGCTCCTCCCCCGCAGCTCCCCTGGCCTCTGCTCCCCACTTCTCTGCCTACACCACAGGCCTTCCCCTTGGCGCCTGGGGAAACAGTGCCCCTGGCCTGCACGGATGCCCAGGCTGCCAGGCCCAAGGCCCCTGGACACTGCTTTCTCCTCTCCTTTGTTCAGTGAATGCTTCCCTGCTTCTGGAACTGTCTCCTGGGACTCACAGTGGAGGAGAGGCCAGCAGGGATGGTGGCGCCCAGAGCAAGGACAGGCGATCATACCCGTGCTCAGGGCCATTCAGGGTGTGAAGGTCTCAGCAGGGAGGGTGTAGGACTGTCCCCCCGGCACAGAGAAAAGCAGAGATGAGAAATGGTCACAGCAAAACGCAATCAGAGGTGAGGGCCACGGCTAGCTCCGGGCAGCAGAAAGAGCTCCAGTCCCATCTCTGCGACTGAGCCCAGCGGTGACTTGGGGCAGGTCCCATCTCCCTGGCCTCAGTGTTCCCAGCTCTAGGATGGTGCCGGCGGCAGGGCTGTGGTCAGTCCCCCATCACCTCCACCTCTCATCTGGCTTTCTCGTGTCATAGCACCCCAGTATCCCCCACAGGCAGAGGCGGGGCTCCCAGAACAACCAGGCAAACAGGAAACTTCTACTTTAGCCCCACCTGCTAAGGAGCCTAACTCCATCCTCAAGCATTAAGCCCTGGAACCTGCCCTGCAGGGCTCCCCGAGGGATTAGCGTCCAGCCATGGAGGATCGGGCTGATGTGGACACGTGGGCAGGGCTTTGGAAATGGTCCCCCTGGGAGTGCTAAGCTCCCAGCTTTGAAAATGGCCCCCCTGGGAGGTCCCAGGGGAAGGGGCCTCTCTGGCAGCTTCCCCAAGAGTTGGGCTGAGGTGCCGGATGATGTTTCCACCCGGATAAGCCCCGGAGAGTGTGGAATGAGAGGCCGGCCTGTGAGGGCTGCGCGGGCGGCCTCCTCCCACAGCAGGAAGGCCGGACTGGCTCTTGGCTGTACAGCCCACCTCGGGCCTTGCTCTCAGTGCCATGTTATGCGGGCCTCAGCGAGGGGAGGGGCCGGCCAGGGTCGCACAGCAAGGCAGCCGCAGGTCCCCAGGGTGAGCGCAGGCTTGCCCCTCTCACAGGTGGACAGGCGCAGGGGCCCCACCTAACCCTGGTGGGTGGGATGCTGGGGCCCCTGGGAAAGGTCCCCAGACCGCCATCCCTCTGTGTGTCCCTGAGGGCGGAGCTGAGCAAGCCTGAATCAGGGGAGAGCTGCGGGAGATCAGCTGGGGTCACCATAATAAAGCGCCGAGGCTGACGCGTAGAGTTCCAGGCATGAGGTTTTGAAAAGCTTTTGGACAAAATCCTCCAGCCAGGCCTGTCTTTCAGGACTCTGAAATTCAATCCCCATGTCTACATGGGGACACTGAGGCCAAGAAAGGAGTAGGGGCTCATTCACGGTGCCACAGTGGGTCAGGAGCAGAGGTAAGCCTGGAACCCTGGGCCCTGACTCCTACCCCAGTGCTCAGTCTAAGGTCCCTGGCTGCTGCGGCTGGGGCAGTTGAGGGCGCCTTGGTGTGCAGAGCCCACCCAGACGCACTGGGACTGGCCTGCTTTGGAAGCGGCTGGATGAGGCTGTGGCTCTGCTTGGGCTCACCCCCAGTTCGCATCACCTTTGCCCACAGCTCCAGGAGCTTGGCACGGACACAAGCCCCAGCTGGTTCCAGCACAATGGGAGGATAGTCAATGATTCATGGAGGCTTCGTTCCTGGGGGCCTTCTCCCAGTGCCCAGGAGCCCGCTGCTGGCTCCTGTACAAGCTCCCCCAGCAGGGCAGGGCAGGGACTGATCAGTGCTGGGCCTGGAGGGAGACTGTGGGAGGGTCCTCCCCACCCACTATCTCCTCCTCTCCCCTTCTCTTCCTCCCCGCTCCTCCCTCCCTCTCCCTTTCTCTCTCTCTGGCACACCCCAAACCTGCCTCCCCTCCCCTCTACCTCACCAGCACCCTCACTGGGAACGCTGAACCTCTCTTTCCTCCTCCTTCCCTCACACCTGCCCTCAGGAGAGGTTTTGATAGACTAAGCCATCCTGAGGTTTCAGACAGGGAAATCTGAAAGCTGAGGGGCCCTCGGAGATAACACCCAGGCCAGCGTTGACAATGGGTGTTTTGTAGAAATCCAGTTGTCTGGAATGGTAATCCACGTTACTTCCGAAAGAAGGTTCTGTGGACAAACAAATTTAGTGAACACAGTCTTCAATAAAATGAGTTCTGATTGCGGGGCTTGTCAGAGCCTCTCCTCTGCTGACGTGAATGGTGAGACTCCAAGAGGGTAATGTGGTTTCCAAACTTACCTCGCCACCTGTAAAAACCAGTCAGTAGCTCCAAGAGCTGAGACCCTCACTTGGTGAGGACCACAGAGGACAGGTGACCTCCCCAAGCCCCTCCACTCAGGACTTAGCCAGGAGCATGGGTGGCACCTATTGGTAAAGTCCTTCTGGCTGCTAAGCTGTTTCAATCCAACTCTCCAGGATTTTTTCCTCCAGAAAAATCTCCTCAAGGGCAGCCTGGGTAGCTTCACACTTACAGAGAAAGAGGGAAAGAGGCAGGGGCCTGGAGTCCTTGGAATTCTCTGGAACCCAAACTGCAGGCCCATGGAGGCATTCCTGGGCTTGGTGTCTCTGGCCTCACATTCCTGAAGGCAGATGGAGCTGCCCCTCCCAGCCCAGGAGGTCACTGCCAGCAGCGGAAATTCTTGGAGTTCGTCTCGGATGGAAGCTGCCACCAGCCCATCAGCTACAATCCAGGCGCAGTAGCGGCTCAGCAGCTCCAGGGAACTTCACGAACAGTTTAACAGTCACCTCCACCCAAGTGCCCAGGAATCCTCCCTCAGGGCATAGAGCGGAGACTCCTCTTCAGGTCTGCAGAGGCACGGATGGGAGAGGGGGGTAAAGTGAGGCAGGATACACAAAAGTACAGGTGTGGGGAGGGTGGGGAGATTGCTGAGTCCATCTCCTCGCTGCTGAGACCCAGACATGGGGTGAAAGCACAGAACGCTAGGAAAGGGCACCCCGAGGTGCATTTCAGGGCTGCGGCACGTGCTTGGCATTGGCACGCGCCAGGTGGCCTGTTGGAATTTTGGGGCCACATCCCCTGTGACCAGCCTCCAAGACCTGCCTCTGTCAATGATTTGACTGGTACATGAAACTAGCTCTGGCCACCGTCTTCAACGGAATTCACCTCCCAGTGCCTGACTTCACAGGGAATGTCAGCTGAGGAAATGTGATCAATCAATACAAAGGTTACTGACATTCTTACCACATTTAGAATTTATTATACATTTCTTACTGAAAAAAAGTGTTCATTGACCACCCCGCAACATTTTTGCGTATAATCAGTTCAAGATTAGACATTGGATCTGGCAAAGAAGATGGATGAGAGCATTGGTCCTGTCGGCCTGGTTGGCAATTGAGGAAGGGGAGCCCAGACTCCCACCAGACCCCTAGGAACCTGCTCTTCCCCGCTGGACAAAACATCAGCTGCTGGGAACTCGGCAATGTGGCTCTAATCTGTGGCTGGGTCTGGGTAAGATCCTCTCATATTGTTCAAAAGCTAGATTTCAGGAAGGTTTCCTTGGAGTTTACATGATTCCTGTCATCCCCTGGCAGGCAGTAGCCTGACACAGTCCAGAAGCCCCTGCAGTTGGGTCCACAGGCATCTCGTAGACGTGCACAGATGCAGTGTGGGCATTCCTGCTGACAGCCCTGATGGGACTCTCCGGAGAATTGAACCTCCTACACACGTGCACACACATGCACACCCCGCACCCCACAAAGTGACATTCCAAATATATTAACACCCTGTGTGCCCTGAGCACCACCCCCAGCCACCTACTCTACATTCACATGATTAAAATACATTTTCTTGGTTTTATTGGTTTGATTTGTTTCTGTTTCCTATTTGAGTCCCTTAAAGGAGTAAGTTATTACCTCTATTTAAGGTGCCTTATGAAAAATATAAGCTTTTTAAAAAACACTTATATGAAATAAGGCACCAGGGACATGCTGACCCCTTTCAAAATGTTCAAGGCTGCTGTGAATGGTAAGCTTCAGTCCTTAAGAACTTTTCATCTGGACTAATTCTTTGGTTTGCTTTTTTTGGATTGGACTCATTTGTTGAATAAGCTTTCCTCATACTACTATTTCAGAGGGAGAAAAGGTAATACTCTTCTACAAATTATAGATCTGCTTACCTACTTAGCAGCTTATTGAGAAATGTATGCCAATTCACCCTCAATGAACACAAGCCAGGCCAGCCTTCTCAAACCAATATTCTTCCTGGGGAGCATCTGGCTCCAGGCAAACTGAGTCTAGTACCTGGTGGTGACGTCTATTCAGAATAACATGTCTCTTGAGTTCCACATAACTCAAGGCACAGAGGGAGCAGAGCCCCCAGAGCACAGTGGGTGCATCCAGGGGGAAGATGCCCCCCAGGCCCCAGCTCTACCCCATACACGTACTGCCCCACCTGGCCCCACTCCCTGGGAATTCCAGAGGAGCCAAAGCACCACCTCCAGGTCAGGGAGGGACTGGGACACCACCGACATCACAGAGAAGGGAGCACACTTCACCCACTCTTCTTACAGGTGGGGAGACTGAGGACCAGAAAGGGCAGGAGCCTTGGACTGTGTGCCCCAATCTGCGTGTACACACACACACACACACACACACACACCCTTTTTCTAACTCGGACCTTGCTGGATAGACACCTCTTACTCCCTCTCACCCAGGGTTGATGTGTAAAATATATACCACCCTGGTATAGTGAAGACACGAATCCATCAGAACTACCCCACAACTGTAGTGCTGGACAGGGTCCGAGGGGGCCCCTTAACCCACTGAGTGCTGGCTTGTGGGGAGGTCTGGGGGAGAATAAAGAGGAGCAGGCAGCTAGGAAAGCCAGACAGCAGCGCTAGGAGGATGTTACTTGGATGGCTCAAAACAGATGGAAAGATTTTAATGGTTTAAGAGCAGGTGGGCCTGGCGCAGTGGCTCACGCCTGTAATCCCAGCACTTTGGGAGGCTGTGTTGGGGGTGTGAATCACCTGAGGTCAGGGGTTTGAGACCAGCCTAGCCAAAATAGCCAAACCCTGTCCGTACTAAAAATAAAAAAATTAGCCAGATATGGTGGCACACGCCTGTAATCCCAGCTATTCGGGAGGCTGAGGCAGAAGAATCACGTGAACCCAGGAGGCAGAGGTTGCAGTGAGCCAAGATAGCACCACTGTAATCCAGCGTGGGTGACAGAGCAAGACTCCCTCTCAAAAAAAAAAAAAAAAAAAAACAGGCTGAAGATCAGTTGTGCCCTCGCCCAGTTCCTGATTGATGCGCTGGAAAGAACAGAAAAACAAGCAAAATCCTACATGCAGAAAACATGGTTTTACTGGAATGAAGCAGAATCACCGAGGCAGGACGAGCTCATTAAAATTGCTGGATACCCTTCGCCATAGGCCTCTCTGCACACCAGGGCCCAAGGTATCGGTGGGGACTGGTGGGCTCTTGAGGGCTAGGGAACACAGCACCATAAGCGCAGGCTTCACCTGCCTTCCCTATCTATAGAATTGCCCCCTTTTTGGCAGTAAGGACAGTAAACATCCCTACCTTTGGGTCTCCAGGCCCCCAAGAATGGCCCCACCCTGGTCCCCAGCTCAGCAGCAAATTCCACTCATTGTCCTCATTGTGTTCTAAACCTAAAGAAAACAAGGCATCATGCCCAGCAGCTCCTCCATGAAACATTAATCGCTGTCCCCTCCTCGAGAGGTTTCTAACCAGTGAAGGTGTGACCTACAGGAGCCATGGAAAAATCCCAATGGGTCAGCACATGGCCTGACCACGCCATGGGCGGGGGACCCGGCACCAGTTCCTCCAGTGCTTTTCCAGACCCCTGACTGGGGTTCTGGGGATACTGAGGACTGCCTAACAATCCCAAAATGGAGAGAACCTTCCCTGCATCTACCAAATCCCCCAAAGGCACCGCGGTCCTTGTGGTCTAGTGGCTTTAAGCCCCACACCCTTCCATTTGGGCCCTCAGAGCCCACAGGAGCGTTGAGATGGGTGGCAGTGCTATAGGGCCTGAGCTATGGGCCACTAACCCCGCTGACGCTTCACCACATTTGTGACCAGTTCACGACTCCTAGTCCTGGGTGCTGCAGAAATCAAGTCTTTTCCCTATAACCTCTCAACACCTCTCCAGGGCTGGGAAAGATGAATCCCCTTGATTCTGGAGGAGAAAGTGAAATGTCAAAAGGGGAATATGCATCCATAAGGAGCTCAGACTCTTGAATGTTTAGAAACCCAAGAGAGGTTGATCCGATGCTTGAGGTCATAGTATGTGTGGCTGAAATCCAACCTCAGGCTGATGTGATCGGTCACCTCTGGGCTCCGGCTGACCCTCTGACCTGTCCCAGGGTTCCTAGGGGGCCTCAGAATAAATGGAGCAATTGCAGAACCACGACTTTTTGCTCTTGTGAGTTTAATGGAAAGACACATGTTCTAGGATTCAGTGGCTGCTAGATTACATCCTGCTTCCTGCTGGGCCGGGTGCAGAGGGCACAACCTTCCAAGCCAGCTGAGTCATTCCATGTGCAATCTCAAGGGAAGGGCTGGGAGGGCATCTGATGGACATAGTGACCTGTTGTCTGGTCTCATCAGGGACCCAGCCAGAGAGGGACAACAGGTGCCCTCCACCAAGTCACATCACATGTGCAGCTGCCTGAATGTTCAACAGCCTGAGGACAAAGATTGAATCCTGGGAGCTTTCAGGAAATTTACTACTTCCATTAAAGTCTGATGAACAAACAGACAAGGTCTCAGCTGCCCAAGGAGCCCTGCTTCATCTGTTATTCCCTCAAAACTCTCCCTGCATGGGGCTGTACAGAAGATGAGAAGAGCAGCGTTGGGGATGGCCCCAAAGAGATGGGGTGCCTGGAGCATTAAACCCACAGGCTGGAAGCTGACGAGTAGTCTGGGATTGCCTTTGCCCTAAGCTGTTGCCCCCTTGCCTGATGGGTAGCTGAGGCCACTGAGGCCCTGTCTTAGTGCATTATTATCCCTCATGATGCAGCATTGCCCTTCCCCTTCTCAGATACTCTGCTGGGTGAACACGTTTCGCAGACATTTTTCTCCCAGGGAGAGGGGTAGCCAGGCCCTGGAAGACAGTGGGGAGGCTTGGGTGGGGCCAATGCTAAGGGGAGCAGCCTCAGGCCCTGTGATACCAATGTGTCTCAAGCAGACACCAAGTCCAGCTGACCCTGGAATAAGCAGGCTTCTCCTGATGCCGGGTGGCTCTAGGGCTGGCACTTCTCCCTTCCCCCTCCCCATGCACACTCTGCTGGAGTGGCTGCACTCGGCACGCAGCCTGGCTTCCTGGCTATCCCAGAGCTTAACTTAGCAGGAATCATGGCAAAACAGGCCAAGACCACATTGTGGAAAGAGCCTGATCTTTGAAGCCAAGCAGAACATGTTCAAATCCCAATTCTGCCACCAACATGCTGTGTGGCCTGGGGAAAGTCAGTTCATCTTCAGGGACTCTGGCACCCTCTACAAATGGGGACACGAATCTCTACCTTCCAAGGATGTTGTAAAGATTAGAGCGAATGTATGCAAAATCTCAGGGAGATTCCTCACACACAGTGAGTGCTCAAGAAATAGCAGTTCCCTGATGTCTTATTCAGTCCCTGCCTCTTGGCTCTAGGATTCTATATCTAAGCAATACACTAAAGAACTCTGTGCCATGGAATGGAGGTGAGTGGGGGTGGGGGTCGGAGTGAGTGAGTAGGAGTTGAGGTGGCTGGGCCCACAGCGGGGGTTGGGAGGGCTTCAGTCCTGGAAGGATGGGATGAGTTAAGGAGACAAGCCGAGAAGGGCTGAGACAGACAGCATCGGCACACCCTCACAGGCGGGCCTGGGGTGCAGCGGGCTAGCTGGTAGCCGATTCCCACAGCCTGGCTGGCATGCTGCCATTTATACGCCCCTCTCAAGCTGGGAGATAAGTTTCCTTATCTGTTAAATGGGCTGGAGGTTCTTGCGAGGGAATAAAGAGTGTGCAGATGTGATGCACTGGTTTGCAGGGACTGAGACAGCCGAGGGACCCAGGGCACGCTGAAATAAGAAAGCCTGTCCCGTCAACACGGCCTCAGTCTTCACTGTGGGGGTGCCTAGCCCCTGGCTCCCTGAGACCGAGCCCCTCTTATAGCACCGTCAGCCAGGTGTTCCACAGAGCAGGCAGGAACCATGTGTCTCCCAGGAGCAGTGCCGGGGCCCCGGGACCTGCCCATACACTATTTCCCAGCTCAGCCCACTGCCATGTTGATACCTGTTCCCTATGATCAGGCAGTGTGTGTGCATGTCGGGAGGGTCAGGAGCCGGGGTCCCAATCTCAGCCTGATGCAGAGCCAACTGCACTGGGCTCTGATGAGCAAGTCTGTCTCCCATGAGACGCTCAGCCCAGGTCAGATGGGTGGCAAATGTGGGTGGAGGGAAGGAGGACGGCAGAGCGATCCCCAGTGTTCCCGGGGTCCTGCTCTGTGGAGGGTAGAGAGGATGAGGGGCTGGGGGGGCTGTTAGACTTCAGGCCTGCTTTCCCCCATCCCTTCCATACTCAGGAATCAGAAATGGCTCCCATTGCCCCATTTAAACTGATCAGAATCCTGCCCTTTTCCCTGCCCCAGATCTTCAATGTCATCCCACTGGGCTCTGGAAGTCTCCTACTAGGAGTAGGACCTGTGTCCCTCAGATGAAGTCTGTGGTGTGGCTGTATCATCGCCTGAGGTCAGGAGTATTGAAGGCAGAAGGGGAGGCAGTGGCTCCTCCTCAGACTGAGTCCCTAGCAGTGGACTGATTTCCCTGTGGAGTAATCCAGAAACATTTGTGGGGACACGGCATCGAAAGAAGAAAAACTGCAAGAAGCCTGAAGGACCTTACAAGTCATTTTCCTTTATTAACATATAATGAAATTCCAACTCCAAAGAGACAATTATGCAGAGCAGGCAGACGCAGGGCCCTGGTGCGCAGCAGCGTAGAACCAGGCTGGGGGTGGGTGTGCCCCTCTCCATCACCACCCTCCCCACTCCTGGCCCCTGGCCATTGCCCAGGCAGAAACTGAGAAGCTGGAAATGAGAGGAATGAGCCTTGTGGTCCAGGAAGTAGCCACAGCCAGGGCCTTGGTTGCTAGGCCTGGCTAAATCATTATCTAACTGAAACGGAGGGCCTCAGTTTCTTTATCTGTTAAATGGGCTGGAAGTTCCTGCTAGGGAACGGAGAAGAGTGTGCGGATGTGATGTGCTGGTGACAGCTAAGGGCCTCCTGGTTGTCCCTCGGCTTCGAAATATCTGCGTAATTGTGTCTCTTTGTTTCTGTGGCCATCATGGCTAAGTGCACAGTGGTGGAGCTGCTCTGGCCCTGGTGGAATTGAATGGACTTATGTAGATAGATGAGTGGAAGAACTCAGCCTTCAGAGCTGATTCTGATCTCCAAACTGTCCTTGGGCTGCAGCTGTAGCTGCCTCATCAGGTCAAGGCTGACCTCTCCCCTCCAGGTCAATGCGGAAGGAAGGCTGTGGCCAGGGGTCACACAGCAAAACTGTGCAGGTTACTCAGCTGCTCAAACGCCTCCAACCAGGAGCTCGTGAACAAGAGCAGGACTTGCTCCATCCGCTCAGGACCAGCTGAGGGCTTGAAAAAAAAAACCCCCAGCCCCAGGAGGTCCACACCTGACCTGCATCAGGGTCATTCTGTCCTCAGGCTTTGGCCTTCAGCGAGCCCAAGTGCTCTTTGATAGACATATACCAGCATAATGGTGACCTGTGTCTACACTGACAAGAGGGGGTAGAGAACTGAAAGGATGAGCAAGATAATGCAGTGACAGATGGAAAGACCAACTCAAACTCAGAGAAGTAACATGGGTATTTCTCCTTCACCCTCTAAACGGCTTCATTCTGCAACAGCAGGCCCTGTCTTGGGAACACCCTCCACAGGGAAGAGAAAGTTCCAACTGCCTGGCTGTCTGTCCATCTCTGCTTTGTAGGCTGCCTGCTCTGCACACATGTACACAGAGGCGTGTGGCGATAGCCATGCCCCTGGCGAGTGGAAGGAGCAGCCCTGGTCTAGACCACGTTTTCTGGACCTGTGCTGTGTCTGCACTCAGGGCTGCAGGTCCGTGTAGCTCTCCCTGTCCCTGCCACTCTGCAGAAGGAGGTCGCTGAGGCCCTGAGACAGGGATGATTCCAAGGTCAGGCAGTAAGTCTGAGCAGGCGGGGGCCTGGGAGCAAGCAGAACTGAAGGAACAAAGCTTGCCCCTCCCCTGCACCTCCTGGGATCTCTTCCCCCTCCAAGCACCATTGGGAGCAAGGTGCAGGTTAGGAGGAGGAGGGCCGTGCCCAAAGGCACTAAGCAATTACAGTAGAATCCCAGGCACCTGCGCAGGTGGGTCGATGAGCAACTTTGGAACGAGGGGGGACTTTCTGGCACACCTCCCATCCCACTCTGAGAGGCGACTAGCAGGTGGGTCCCTCTCTTTCACCTTCTCCACGACTTCAGGGGAGTGGGTGAATTGGTAAATCTTGGTCCCCAGGAAGCTCTGAGGCCAGAAAACAGAGAAAGAAAGTGATAGAAACACCCCCAAATGAGGCTTGACCGTGCAGGTCTGGCAGATCTCGGGGAAGTGAGTTTGGCCAGCTTGTCAGAGTGTCTACAATATGGATTTCACCCCTCCCCTCCCTCCGCCCGCCCCTGCCCCTGCCCTCTACGTGGATGCCCGGGGTAGACCCCTTCTATTTGGGCTTCATCTCCACCCTGGAGTTGATGTCGTCGGCATCCAGGTCGTACTCCTCCACCTGGCCGCTGGTCCACACCTTCACGCGGTCTGTGAGGTCACTGCTGCGCGGGGCCAGGATGAAGTCGTAGATGAGGACAGCCAGGGCTCCCCCAATGAACGGCCCCACCCAGAAAATCTAGGAACAGAGCAGGTGTGTTCAGAAGGCTGCACTGAGAAGCCCTGGGAAGAGTTCCCTGCGGTACCCCCCCCCCGCCCACCACCCCGTTGGACAGGTTTTCTCCCACCTGAGACAGGCAGGCAGGAGGACCAAATCCTAACATCCGGATTCCGGTGCCCCTCAGAACCCGCCCAGGCCAGGCCGTGTGGTGAGGGCACCTCCTTGCCTCTGCATGGCCCAGTTCAGGCACAGGCAGTAGCAGCCCCTTCTTAAGGAAGGCCACCACCCCCACCCTCCCAGCTTTGGAAGGGCCCCAGAGACCGTTGTTAATGCAAGGCTGGCCTAGCACATCCACATCCGTGACAAGAAGAGCTAACATCCACCAAGTGCTGCCCCTGTCCTGAGCTCAGTTTACAGATAGGGAGTGAGCCCTTTCCTCCTCTCAGCCACCCTGGGAGGTGGGCACCACCATATCCCCCTCCACAGCTCAGGAAACCGAGGCTCAAGCACGCTGCTCAAGGTCATGCTGAAGCTAAAGGTGGCAGGGCCAGGATTTGGAGCCCCACTTTCAACCACGCTGCTGGGATGACCTGGAGGCCGGGCAGCCTGGGGCAGGGCAGAGCTGGGAGGGCTCAAGCTCAGTGTGACCCCACCCTGCCCCTTCATGGCAGGCCTCGGTTTCCTGATTTCCTGTGCCCTGGCTGTCTCCCAGAGCCTCCAGGACAGGAAGGGATGCTGCCAGGGTGGGGTCTGGCTTAGCATGGGACACCAAAGCCTCCCACCCCCCACCCTGTGCCGTAGGGGCAGCCCGTGGGTCGCCTACCCAGTGGTTGCTGAAGTTGTGTGTGATCACCGCAGAACCGAAGGACCGCGCAGGGTTAATCCCACAGCCGGTGTAGTCAATCTGTGAGAGAAAAAGACAGAGGGAGGGGCAAAGGCAGAGTCACAGGTGAAGGGAGAGTGAGAGGAGGGAGAGAGAATAATCAGGGGTGGGGGACAATGAGACCCAGAGAGAGAAGAGTGCTGACCCCAAGCTGGGCAAGAGGTCCCTGTGCTCCTCTCCAGGGCAGGACCCAGCCCCCACCCCCAGCCCCAGTGCTGGCCGCCATCCTCCACCCCATGGCAAGAGCCCTGTTGAAAGTCCCACTGGCTGCCCATGGCAGGGCACCCCACCAGCCCCTGCTCTCCCTACCCCTGCCTCCACCTGGGAGGGTCCCCAACTCACAGCCAGGAGGTGTCCGAGGGCTACAGAGAGGCCGATGGCGAGGGGGGCTGAGCCACCAAGGTCGCGGCGTCTCCGGTCGGTAGTGGCCAGGACGCACAGCACCAGCTGCAGGGTCCCGATGATCTCGATGCCCAGGCCCTGGCCTGAGTTCACGCCATCAGCCAGCTGCAGGGGAGAGAGGTGAGGAGGACCGGTGAGGAGGGTAAGCAGGGACTGTGTCCCAGAACCCCAAAGATCCCCAGACCTCCCAGGCCCAGGCAAGAAAGGCAGACCCTCAGATGGGCCTTCAGAGCCCCTCACAGGGCCCAGGGCAAGTACATACAGCAGGTGGTGGAAATCAGGCCTCAAACCCTCCCACTGCTGTGGATGAAACTCCAGCTCAGCCTCTATGACCTGCCCAGCCCCAGCCCCAGCCCCAGCCCCACTCTGCCTAGAAGCTGGAGACCCGTGGTGTGAGCTGCGGCCTTTGCATCCAGCTGCATCCTGGCCACGTTACTCTGGGGTACCAAGGCTAGAGGCAAGGGGCGAGTCCCAGGCATGGGGGTGATGGTCAGGAGCACGGTCCTAGAAGAGATGCAAACAGGTGGGAGGGCCCAGCAGGGGACATGGCTTCATACCCAAAAGTCCAGAACATTCCACCCCATGCCTGACTGCATCTAAATTCCAGGGCTGTGGGGGCCTTCAGTGAGCCCCCGGCTCCCTCCGCCCTCTCTCCCCACCGTGCCTGCCTCCCTTGTCTCCACCCTCTCTCCTTCTCTACCCATCTCTCTTCCTGGTCCAGGCCCTGTCTCCCATTTCTTCTGGTCCTGCCCTCCCTGTCTCTCCTTCTTATTCCTCCCTGCTCCTGGCCCCAGTCTCACCCTCTGTCTCCCTGGCCAGATAGGCCCCCCCCACCACTGTCTGGCTGCCACTTGCTCCTGGGCCACTTTTAGAAACATGACTCATGGAAAGAGAAGGGAATGGGAGCTGCAGTGAAGTCATGAAAGTTGTCCCTGTGCAGCTGCCCCAGGAGGACCCTCCCCAAGGAGCCCCAGCACCATCCACTAAGCTTTGTGGCTGTCCCAGGGGCTCAGTGCACTCACACAGGGGAGCTGGACCACATCAGCAAAGGCTTATTTGCAAAGATGCCCAGATGAGGCCACTTAGGCTGCCTTCTCCCAGCCAGGGCGGATGCACCCAAACACTTCCCAGCTGGCAGCCCCACTACCCAGCTCCCGTTCTCAGGGTATGGGAGTGTCTCCAAGGTCATAGGGAATTCTGCAAAACCCAAGGTAGGGGGGCACACCTTGGAGGTTTTCCCAGCCCCACCCTGAGGCCATCCTACAAGAACAATTCTCTTCCCGGCTTTGTCTGCAGCCCTGGGTTACAGGGAATGACTCACATCCCCTCCCCTGCCTTGCAGCCCCAGATTTGGGCCTTTCCTGGCAGACCCCAGAGCTACATCCCTATAGGTCTGCCAGACCTCTGGGCAATGACCAGTTCCCTTTCTGTCCCAACATTGGACCAAGGAGGCAGAAGCCCTAGGTTCAGGTCCTGACTCTTACTTTCTGGCACTGTGAGCATGGCCTATCCCCTCTGGTCGTCAGTCTCCCCATCTGCAAAATGGATCTCATTTCTCCATGCCTGCTCTCCAGACCAGCCGGGAGGTTCAAAGGCTAAAGGGGCCATCTCAGGGCATTTGCCGACGCAGGAGGGACGGGGCAGTGGTTGTGGCTCTTGTTGTGGTTCTTCTCATTGTGTGTGTACAATTTGGGGACAGGCAGAAGGAGACGTCTTGCCTGCATAGATGGGAGTGACAGCAGCTGGAGCCTGCCCAGAGTCAGGACAGGCTGGACGGGGTTGAGGCTGGTGAGGCCAGGCTGGTTAGTCCTGATGCCCACCCACCCACCCCTGTCCCTCTGTGTCTGAGCCTTCAGGAAGCTCACAGCTCCTTCTGTTCCTCTCTTCTCTGCTCTCCAGGGCTGGCCTAATTGCTAGCTGGCAGAAATCCTGAAGCCAGCCCTTCCGCAATGATTAATGGAGCCATGGCTGTATCCGCCTTGGAGAACCCTCCCAGCCCCACCCCTCACAGATGTGACCAGAAGGAGCTCATCTCCTCTGGTTCTTAACCAGGTCTGAGAGTCCCAGTCCCTACCCAAAGATACCATGCTTTTCATGCAAAGTGGGCAGAGCAGAAGGTGAGGGTTCCAGGCTCTGTGCTCTGAGTCCTTGGGGAGGGGAGGGAGCAGTCACCTGCCCTGGGAATTCAGGAATATGTCTTCCTGACTGCTAAGAACCACATGGGCTGACAGTCTTCCTCTCTAGTACCCACTACCACCACCACCACCACCAGGAAGCCTCCCCTGATTGCTTCAACATCTACTGACAATCTTCCTTCAACTACCTAATACACTTGCATTATTTACATCTGGAAAAACTTGCACACATTTCTTCTGAAGCGTCAAAAAGATACAAGCTCTCCATTTTGTGCTGAGCCCTTGTAAGCCCACTGCTCAAGGCCCAGTTCAGACCGCACCCGCTCCTAGAAGGCTTCCCAGACCCCTGACTGGAATTAACTTCTGCTCTCACCTGCCACGCCCTCACTGAATTCTCTGTGCATCTTGTAGGAAACCAATCTTCCTGCAGCCTATGTTGGGGCAACTCCTCCTGGCTTTGGAGTTCGGTGAGGACAGGGTGGGGGGCCTCTGCCATTTCGTGCCCACACATCTGAGGGGAGCCTCACTGTGTGGTGATGGAAGTAGTAGAGATGCTAATTTTCTAGAACTCCCACCCTCGAGAGGGGCAGCCTGGCTCCAGAGATGCTCTCCAGACCCAGGGCTGTCTTCACTTTCTAGCTGGGAAACAATGGGTCAATCATTAGCCTCTGGGGGCCCTACAAGGCAGTCTGTGCGATGGCTCAGTGAGATGATGCTGTGGAGGCTGAGGCCCAGGGAGGATGCAGCAAAGCCAGGATCCTTGTCCCATGGGCTGTGCCACCCTACACTCACAGGTCAATGGGCTGGATGCTCCTAGGCCCAGCCAAAGGGACCTGGCTATCCCCAGCATGGACTCAGGAGCTGGCAGAAGGTGGCTCTGGGCTACCAGTGTGTCCTGGCTCAGGGGCAGCCCAGGAATGATCTCTCCGGGCAATGTACTCTAAGCCCTCCCTGCTACCCACAGACAGGCCAACCAGGGTAGCTTCCAAGGCCTGGGGCCCCTGACGGCCCGCCCTGGCCTTGAGGAACAGCAGGCTCCAGAGGCCTCCAGACCTGACTGAGGCTCTAAGCATTCATTCTCAGGGGACAGAAAACATTGAGACCTTCCCTGCCCACCCCAGTGCCGCCAGGACTCAGCACTGGGCAGTGAGGGGACCTCTGTGGGCCCCACAGTGTCACTCCTCCGTGGGTGTTCACACATGGACATGGGGGTGTTCCTGGCTTTGTGTCTCTGCATGTCTTGTAGATAAGTGTCTGCTGTGTCTGTGGATGACCACATGTGTCCAGGGTTCACTCCCTCTTTCTCTTTTTTGTTAGATTGTAAGTGGTTTATTACACAATAATTAAATTTTAAAAATCTGTAAAAGAACTACAAAAATCCCCAATCTGCATGCACCAAACAACATAGCCTAAAAATAAATGAGGGGAAAATTGACAGAATTATAAGGAGAATTGGATCACTCTACCACCAGAGTGAAAAATTGTAACAATCTTCTATTAGAAACGTATAGAATAAATGAAGCAGCCAAAAACTACCAATAACATGAACAGGGAGGGTTTGAACCACATCATTAACCAACTTGGTTAAAAAAAATATTAAAAACCCTGTACCCCTGAATTAGAGAATACATATGCTTTTTAATCTCGTGGGACATTCATACAACTGGTCAGGTAGTGACCAAGAGCCTCAGCCCTCCCCGGGAGCAGCTATCACACAGGGGTCTCTGCAGGACAGGAGATCCTGGAGGCCGTGCTGTGTGTCTGCACTGGTGTGTCTGACGGCACTTCTGAGTGCTTCACTGTCCCTGTGTCACACCCACACAGGTGCCACTACCAGCTAGACAGGGAAGAGAAAAGAAAAAAATGAGCCCCTCAAGTGAGAAGACAGCAAGTCTCGACGAGCCCTTTATTTGCTCCCAGAAGCCATTTCATCTTCCTGACAAGAAATACACAAAGCAATAGCTTCCTCCCTGCCTCCCTCCTTCTTTTCCTAACTCCAGCTCAGGGAAAGGAAAAGGCTCCATTGAGGAACCCCCGCCCAACCCTCCTCGGGTCCCAGACAGAGCGTGAGCGGGACCACCCAGTCTTGAGAATGAGTTCTGTGTACCGTGTGTGCGTTCCCCATGTGAGAGCACATATGCGTGCATATTTGTGTTTGTGCAATGCTGTGCACTGCGGAGCAGCAGAAATAATCAAGGGCTAGGAGACACTGCCACCTTGACAAGCCTCCACGCTTCTGTGGTCTTCAGCTTCCCCATCGGTAAAATGGAGGCCTTGGCCCAGATTCTAGCCCCCGGCAGTCTCCAGATGCGCCTCCTGCCTGACGTCGGGTGGTCATTCTCTAGCCCCGGATCCAGAAACCTGAGCACAGGATCCCCTGCAGGCCATCAGAACTGCTGGTTTCAGTGTGACACAAAGCCTATGTTGCAGAAGCTGTCACCTACCCTACTACACCCCTGCATAGAAAGGCACCCCCAAAGTGGCCTCCCCACCAGATAGCGTCTGTTGCACACCCCTGATGACAGGGAGCTTATTGACTTAGAGGGAGCCCCTTCTTCATGTCAGCAGTGACAACCACCACCTTCTTTACACTGAGCAGAAACCTGCCTCCCAAGGGGCCTTGACTTTGATGAGATTGCAGGCACTGAAAGGGCGGGGAGAGGGGTGTGGGAGGATGATGGAGCAGTAGCATTTTCTAGCCTTTCTGGACATAGTTCTAAGTTGGAGATTTCAGCCTCAGAGTGTGCCCACGCCACTGAACTGTAGCTACTGGCTGAGTGAAGACAGCCCCTCATGATCCCCCTGGGCACCATTCCATGTGGGCAAGGAGCCCCTCTTGTCCCCGGGGGAAGCCCTGACTGAGGGGACCCAGGCCACCTGCAGGACCTTGCAGAAGGCATTTTCCTGCCTTCCTTCAGGTGTGAGCGCTCAGATTCCAGCCATTCGGGAGACTCCAGATTTGTGTGAGTTTCCAGAAGGTAAAGGCCATGGCCCCTGCTGGCAGGGGGCCCTAGGCTAAGTGGGGGCACCATCTGGAAATGCCTTGCAATGAGCTAATGGCCCCTCACGCTGCTGGAAGGCTGCCCTGGGTGGAGAGGGGGAGGCAAGGTGTGAGAGGAGGCTGTGGCCTGGCGAGGTGCAGGAGGTGGTAAGCCCCTTAGGCATCCCGGGGAGCTGTGTCCCCTCTGAATGCAGGGCCCCTTCAGACCAGAGTTCCCAGTGCAGGCCCTGGTTAGGGCAAGCATCGTGGTGGGCAACACTGGGACCAGCTGTGCTGTGCTGTGCTGAGCTGAGGGCCCTAAAGGAGAAGCAGCCTCAGGATTTTCCGTGGTGAGGGAAGTCTCCACCACAAAGCTCCCGCCCCTCTCTGTGCCTTCCCTGTCATCTGGGACTGGCTGGAAACAGTAATTATATGTCCCAGATGTGGCATCACCACCCAGCCCCCAGCCCTCCCTGCATAGCCGGGGCTGGACAGGGACATGGAAACTCTGCCTGCCTTTCCCCAGCCCTCCCCTGAGCTCTGGGGGAGGTGGCAGGGCCCCCAGGAGAACTGGTGGCATGAAGGGGCCTCTCATTCTATGGCTAGGGAAACTGAGGCCCAGAAAACAGGGTGAAAGGGAGAGTTTAGGGCTTCGGTCAGGCCCCTGATGCCGCAGGTAGAAGCACTTCTTGAACAGTCAGGCCCTGAATTAGGAGGGCTGGTGAAGACCCCAAAGAGGGTAGCTTTGCCCTCTGCCTGAGCCCAGGGGGCAGAAATCACAGGCTCTGGGGATCCACACTCCTTCCCCTGGATGAAGCCCCCGGCCTGAATCCTGAGCCCTCACCACCCTCCCTCCATGCCCCCCAGCCTGACCACACCCCACTACTCCCAGACACTGCCCCCCACCTCCTCCCACCCTTGCTTACACAGTCCTCTCTGGCCCTTCCCTTGGCAGGGTCTCCACATTCTGGCTCCTGCGAAACCTCCTCCCTGATGCTTTCCTGGACCTCCCACCCTTTAAGTTCAAAGGTTCCCAGGCTTCCTGCCCTGACACCTCTTATCGAATCTGCCTCCTGCTCCATATCACAGGCAGCTGTGCACTGGCTTATCTTGCCATAGGGCTTCTCCGGGGAGGGAGCCGGGCTAACCCAGCCCTGCACTGAGCACCCAGCAGTCCCCGGTCATGCTTACAGGGAGCCGGCTGAGCAAACCAGACAGCAGAATGAAAAAAACAGCAAATGCCAGTAATCCCAAGTCCATCAATGTCTCCTACTTCTCAGAGTGTGGCCATGCCCTGC
This sequence comes from Cebus imitator, assembly GCF_001604975.1. Classification (NCBI taxonomy): domain Eukaryota; kingdom Metazoa; phylum Chordata; class Mammalia; order Primates; family Cebidae; genus Cebus; species Cebus imitator. The sequence continues at coordinate 14,936,831 of NW_016107360.1, read as the reverse complement.
TGTGTCCCTATCTCATAGACAGGAGCTAGGACCATACAGGCTTGTCTGTTGTGTGATGTCACATGGTGTTAGTGGCTGAGCTAGGACGGGGACAGGCAAGAGTGTCCCCCCACAGCCTCAGAGCCTCTCACCCTTGGCCAGAATTGGTATTTGGCTCTTAGAACTAGCCAAGACCTTGCAGGCTGGATGGAGGCCCATGGTCTCTAGAGGGCGTATCCTGAGCCCTGACTGAAGTCAGGAGAAAGTTGTCCCCAACATGTCTCAAAGGGACACCCCTGACTCACCCCAACCACTTCCTGCCACCTCTTTCTCTGTTTTCCTTGGAAATCTCCATGCCAACAACTTGCCCCACCCAGATTTTGGCTGGGGTGGGGCTCAGGGCCAGAGAGGCTGCAGGAGTCTCCCCTGGATCATGAAGGAGTGTGTGTCACCTGCTGCCCAGACCAACCCCTGTCCCTTTTAAGGCATCCAGGCCACCCCTGAGGCCCCTCCAGTTCCAGAGCCAGTGTCTGATGGGAGCCCTCTGGGGGATACCTTCTCTGTTTCTAGGCCCAGAGTTGAGCTGCAGAACCCCACCCTTCCTGTCGGGACAGGGCAGCGCCTGAGCCCCCACCGCAATGCATAGTGCCCTGATGTTCAGCACTGGCCCTGCTTGGCTGCTCTTAGCCAGCCTCCCTGGGATGGGTGATAAGTGCAAAGCAATGAAGTGAGCTGGCTGTATGGGTGTGGCTGTGAGATGTCACAAGACCTAGGTCCCCTCTCGAGATTCAGGGTCTGCAGCTCCAAGGAAGCTCAACAGGTTAGCTGCAGACAGGTCTTGAATCCAGGTGTGTGCCTCCAAGCCCAGGGCTGGCCCCCACACTAGGCTGCTCCTCTTTTTCTCCTATTTGCAACATGCCCAGCCCAAGTATTGGGGTGACTATAAAAAATGGAGGCCAGGGAGGACATGGGACACGGGAGTCGGGTGTGGCCCTTGATCCAGATGGCACAGATGGAGCCCGCCCTCCTGCCTCTGCCTCGGATGCCCGTACTGGAATGTGAAGCCTTTGCCAGCAGGTGCAGAGGTACTGCCCTGTGAGATGGGAGGGAAGAGATGGGGCCAGAAAGCCTGGGAATCACAATCCCTCCCCTACGGGGACCCTTCCCCAGCCCGTGATGCCCAGCCAAGCCTCAGCATGAGCTTGACCCTACCCATCGGAACTCCCTGAGGCCACAAGCTCTGCCTCCACTGGAAACCGAGGCCTGGGGCGCAGAGCTTGACGTGGCCTGCCTGAGCTCTGTCCCTTACATCCCCTGTAGCCATGTCTAAACTGGCTAAAGTCTAAACTCCAGCCCAGGGAGCTAATCTTCAATCTTGGGCTGAGCAGAGGTTGGCTGCAGAGGAGGTTGGGCAAGGTGTCACCGTGACACAAAAGTGCTAAGCCCCCCGTGGCCGGGCTGAGCCAGCTGCCCTCTGCACCAGACCTTTACCTAGCCTCCTGCTGGCTGCCAGCACCGGGATCTGAACTTTGGCTAGGAAGAGAGAGGACAGCTGCTGTAATCACTCCTGCCATCTCTGTGGCACCCTCAGAGATGGCGCACACCATCCCCACACCCACCTGCCCTGCCCACAGCCCCGCCAGCCTCCTCTCTCTAGATGAGTCCTCCTCTCTGTTCCTTAGCCTCCCTCCCTCCCCATGCAGGCCCTCAGAGACATCCTCGAAGCCTTCCTCAGTCTCCAGGCCAAATCACCCCCTGCTATGGCCCAAGCCCGGCCTGAGTTTGCACTTGTCTGAGGAGCTGGAAAAGCCCAGGTCTCGGATAGCAGGCAGCTACCGCCAGCAGCCTATTACCCATGCCAAGCAGCTCAGGAGACATTCTTTTCCACAGCTGCCACCCAGTCACCAGCATCTGCTTATCATTAGTGACCCCAGTCCAGACCCCATTCAGGCCAGGAGCCATGGGCACATGTGGTTACAAACTCACCCCCACACACCCTTACACGGGTGCACAAACATGCGCACAGTTTACACAAGCTCAGAGACCCATGCTGGCAAACACGTGTACACATGCACACACAAACAGACACACACACGCGCCACACCTGTCAGTGCCTGGCCCCCAGCCCACACTGTAATCCAGGAAAACCCCTTTCAAACAGTGTCAGAAAGTATTTCCACTCCCTTATCTTTGTCTAATTCCCAAGGGCAGAGGAGTGGAAGAGAGCCCTTCTCTTAATTCCTAGAGGTGGTGTGTGTGGAAACCTGTGTGAATATGGGGGGCTCCCCAGAGGCCTGGGGGCTCCCTGAGGGAGTCTTGCTCACAGACTTGCAGAACCAGCGGCAGACAGGCTGGGCATCGGGTTCAGGGTGGCTAGGGATGGTGGGCAAAGTTTCCCCAGGGTGCAAGGCTGCAGAAGGAGGGAGCTGGCAGCACAGGCAGGACTGAGAAGGGCCAAAAAGCTACAGCCAAGGGGCGAGGAACGGCTGGCCAAGCTTATTCCCCATAATAAATGCCCTGCAGGGGACATTGGCAAGACCATTATTCTCTGGCTTTCAGCTTCCCACAGTGCCTGGCGGAAAACAGGCTCTGGGAGGCATGCATAGCTGAGTTCTAGCCCCAGCTCTCTACGTGACCTCCAGCCACCTCTTGTTCTCTCCGTTCCTCAGTGTCCCCATCTGCACAATGGGCCGAGGATGGAACCAGTGCCTTTCAGCATCATTCTAGAACACCCTGAGCCCAGGGACACCCTACTCACGTCATTGCGGCCAAGCGAGTTCCCAGGCAGGGAGGAGGTGATGCCGGAGAGGATGGCGGTGGCGACGATGGCCCCCACACACTGGGCAATGATGTACATGAGGGCACGGAGAATGCTGATCTGGCAGCTGAGCAGCAGCCCCAGTGTGACGGCTGGGTTGAGGTGGGCACCGCTGATGTGGCCCACGCTCTGCGCCAACGTGGCAATGCTCAGTCCGAAGGCCAGCGACACCTTCACATTGTCCTGGACTGCCGTCTGGTTGTTCCCCACTGGGTATTTGAAGCCCAGGGCAGAACCGATGCTGATGAAGATAAAGAGGGTCATGGCCAGGAACTCGGCCACCACTGCCCTCCAGAAGAGCTTCTTCTTGAACTCACTGGCCATGCTGGCAGGGGGCTTGCCCTGAGACCGCTGCCGGGTGCTCAACTCCCTCTGAGAGCTGAGCCACAGCCTGGGCTGGGCCTATTTATAGGGGCAGGGGGGCGGGGGGAGCACAAAGGGAGGAAGGCCTCTCTTCACTCCTGGCCCGCCCCACACCACACGGGCCTCCTCTGGATGGATGCAGACTCGGCTCTGCTGTCGGCCTGCCAACTTTTTCCTTCCTCCTCTGCCCCCCTCCCTCTCTCCCTCCGCCCTCAGCCCTGCCCAGCCCAAGGAGGCAGGCAGGAGGCGGCCGTTGCTCTAATAGGCTTTGGGAAATTCCTCCAAGCTGGCCTCACTCAGGGGACCAGAGAAACACAGGTGTCTCCACCCTGTGTGCAAAGCTCAGGGGGTTCCTGAGGGTAGAGCCAGGCACTCCAGAGTGGGCGAGTGGGTAGGCTGGACTCGGTGGGTGGACATTGCCCTCCCTGGAGGCAGGCACCATGATCCTGCTGGCCTGACATCCCCATCCCAACCCAGAGAGGGACTGGCCTGGAATCCCTGAGCCCAGGGCTCCTGAGGGGCAGTCGGGGCCTCCTGCACGGCCACTGCATGCCATGTTAGGGATGTCCCAGAGCCCCCAGTCCCACCAGCCAAGCCTCTGTGGAAGCAGGTACGGAAGCATCAGAAGGTGCAGAGAGGTTGTCCGTGGCTGCTCTCTGTGCTGTGAGCTTGGCAGGGCTGTTAGAAAGCCCCCGCCCTCGGAGCTCCCAAACTTCTCAGGAGCTGTTTGAACCAATGATTTGAGGGCTGGCTGGTGATGATGGAGACAGTTTCGGACTTTCAAGGCAGTCACACTGGCAGGTCACTGGAAAGGTGGAAGGAACGGCAGCCCGACCTGGCATTGGAAGGTGCTGGAGAGGAGGGAGGGAGTGAGCAGGAGAGAAAGGGAGAGACAGGAAGATGCAGGCTGAGGGGAGGAGAGCAGAGACGCCGAGAGAAGGACGGACAGTAGAAGGGAAACAGAGCCAAAGTGGAAGTGAAAGAGACAGATCCCCAGCCAGAGGCAGTGAGACAAGCAGGGCTGAGAGACAGAGCACAGAGGGTTAAGAAAAGACGAACTGAAACAGGGAGATAGGACTGGACCCAGAACCAAGAAGCAGAAAGGAAGACATAAATGAGAGGCAGAGAGCAGGAGGGGCCAGATGAGCCCCCCACAGCGGGAGGGACCAAAGCCCTCAGGCAGACCCCCGTGGACCCCCTGTGCCCTGGGCATCTCCAATCCAGAGGTCCAGCGCCAGCCGATAAACAACAAGAATCTGGACTCTGGCCAGCAAGCCGTCAGGAACCCCGGGGCCCAGCCCTCTTGCCTGCTACATGGAATGTGCTGGACAAGCCAGGCCCAGGAGGGAGGGTCCCCCTGTGGCCCCTAGGAAGGGCCTGGGATACTCTGGGCTCTCCTCCCACCTCCTGCCTGCCCCACCACAGTCTCATTCAGCAGTGTTGGCATCTTCCCATTATAGGTGGGAAACTGAGGCCCAATGAGAGGACTCCTCTGAGTTCGAAGTATGCTTAGGGCAAGGCAAGGATGACTGCATCTTGTACCTCTTGTCTGGGGGCCATCTTGCAGACAATGACGCCAGCCGTCACTGATCACCCCTCTGCCTAGCTGTGGCCTGGCTCTCAGCATAAATTGACAGGGTCCAGCCTGGTGTGTGTTTGCTGGGGCTGCAGGAGATGCATTCCCCTAAGTGCCTGTCCAGGATGGCGGTGGCCAGTACGCCCTGCCTGCTTAGAGAGCCCGGGTGGCCGAAGGTCATCAGCACTTCCTTAGCTGTCCAGGAGAGGAAAGTAGCTCCGCTGGGTCACTTCCTGGGCCCTCCTCTACATCCTTTCCTCTGAGGAGCCCTGGCTCAGCATTCCAGGCTCTGGGAGGCTCCCTCACACCCCTGGCTCCGGGCCCAGGGCCCCTTGCCCTGGCAAGGACACTGACTCACATGAGAAACTCTTTGGTCAGTTCCAGGGGCATCCAACCAGAGCTCTCTGCAGGACTAGGACTCCCTCAACTTGAAGTTTTAGAGAGCAGCCTGTTTCTCCTGTAGATCTGGCTCCTGAGGGCAGGTGGGGGTGGCACCCCTCAGACCAGGGTCCTCTGGAACATGACCATCTCCCTCCAGGCCATAGGCTCCTGGCTGTCTCCAGTAGACGATGCCTACTGAGGGACATACACACCACCCTCCTCCTCCCCACACCTGTCCCTGCTCTGCTCGGTACAGGGCTATGTTCTGAGGCTGGCAGGTGCTGGGAACCAGCCAAGAAGACTTGAGGGAAGAAGCAGGGGCAGAGCTGGCACCAGGCCACAAGGGGCCACTGAACTCAGGCCATGTGGCCCTGCAGAGTGGCAGAGACAGGAAAACAGGCCTGCATGGACCCAGGCATGTCCCGGGTGTCCATGATGGTGTCCATGTGCAGGTGAGGGCCCACAGTTTGCTACTGTACATGTGGATGAGGGTCATCTGAGACTTACTAATTTATCCAACATATAGTTGGATAAATGTTTAGTGTGTATCACAGGCCAGACATTGCTCTGGGTACAGGGCAGACAGACAAGAGCCAGGCAGACCAGCTTCGGTTCACACACAGTTTCCATCCCATTAAGAGCCCGTGGGCTCAGCGAGGACAGGCTAATGACTGTGGCACTGTGGAGTGAGTGTGTGTGTGTGTGTGTGTGTGTGTGTGTGTACTCAGCAGAAGCCCACCTTGCTCAGCATCGGGCAGGTGGCCAAGGGACCCAGGGGGAACTGGTCAAGCAAAGCATTTTGCCCAGGCAGATTAGATCCCAGCAATCTCACGATGCTATGAGGCTCCTCAGGGTGCCACTCTACCACCTCCTGCGACTCTCATCCTCCCCCCCTCGTCAGCATGGCCTCTGCCTTTAATGCCACCATTACATCTCCATTCTTTTGGAGGAAGGCATGGCTGTCACCAGGAGGCGCCACCAGAATGCAAGCATGGCCAGGAGTGCCAATATAGAGCTCATGTGCCCACCATTGCTGAGGGTCCCTGTGACCGGCACCTGGCCATGTGGTTGGAAATGGGAAGGGCTTGCTGCTGGAGCCCTAGGCCCAGGGATGCCTCCAACCCCTCTGCCTCCTTCTTGATCTGCCACAAATGCAGACCAACCAGAGAAGGAAGGAAGGAAGGAAGGACACAGCATCCAGCTGGGGCTTGTTTCCCGAAACCCCGGAAGGCTCAGATTGTAAATGACTTGCCAAAAAAAGGCAGAGCTGGCACTAAAACTCAGGACACCCCATCCCAGGGCCCGAATGCAGTTCTCTGCCCATCTGTCAGGAAGGGCCCCTGATGACCCGGTTACCAGACAGAAACCCCAGTACAAAACTTGGGGGCTGCAGGCCCAGAGAGGTGCCAGGATGGGTGGGGCAGGGAGGGAGGGGACAGGCTCCAACAACCCTGTATAATTTGGGTGGTGGGTGGGAAGGGAAGCACCGGCTAAGAGTACGCACCAGAGGAGTTCAGGGCAGCCAGAGCCACCCCTGTGGTCCCAGTGAGCCCTAGGAGGCTGGTCTCTGGGCAGGTGCTGTGTGCAGCGCAGCTCTCCTCCCGGACTTCCTGATTTGGCAGGTGCTGTCCGCTTGCCCTCTGCTGGCTCCTGGGTCTTCCCATGGACTCGGGCCTGAGCCAGGCTAAATAAGGGGGCTGCCCCCACCCCCGCTTCTGAGCCCTGGGTGGGGCTTGAGGCTACTAAGGCTGGGCCCTTCCTGGCCCTGCTGACAGCAATGGTCTTGGCAAAGGCTTTTCCAGATGTGCCTCATTCCTGACTTGCCCCAGAGACCCGCGTTCCCGCCAGAGCTGGCTGTTCCCAGGACTGTCTGGGCCCCGTCTCCTGGTGGGAGAACCTTGGGCTTCATCCGGAGGAGGGTGGATGGAGCCTCAGATGTTGGCTGAGGGTCTAGACCTTGGGTGTGGCTGAGGCTATCGCTGGCCAGAAGCTTCTGCTGAGTGCAGGGCAGAGGGGACAAGGTGGGATGGACCATCCCTCCGGGGCCACCAGGAAGATGGGGTTTGGGGTGGGAGAGGACTCAGAGAGCAGACTGGTCCTGACCATCTAGTCACCATCAGCTCACCCACAGCTTGGATGAACTCTCCAGAATCATGCAGGCTTTCCTGAATTGGGGCAGAGAACCCTGATGGAGGGTGGGAAGAAAGGACCCAGTCCCCCAGGGTCCTGGAAAAAGGGTGGTGAAAAATCAGAAAATGCTCCTCCCAGTGACTCTGCCCCAACTGACCAGTGGCTCCCAGCTCTGCTTGAAGATCCTGCACAGGGCATCCACTGCCATCCCCCTCCCGACTCTGACCTGCTTACCCTGGCTCTCAGGACACCCGCACAGGCCTGCACCCACAGGAGGCCATGGGCCATACTTGGTACCAGTCTGGAGTGGTCCTTTGCATGAGGCAAGGCCAGTCCTCTCCAAGCCTAGGGGAGCAGACAAGGGGCCCAGGCCCAGAACACACAGACCCAGAAAAGAGACAGGAGGGCCCCAGAGCCTGTCAAGGTCCTCTGCCTGGAGCTCTCCACTGGCCATGCTTTTGAGGCCCTCACTACCTTTCCTGCTCTAGACAGAGGCCTGGCTCCATGCCCCAGACTCGCCAAGCCTGGGTGCTGACATTCTCACTCTTCTTCCTGCCACAGTGCCGTCGCTCTCCTCTCTAGCTGCAGCAGCCCCTTCTGACCCTTCCTCCACAAGACCACCCTCAGGGAGGGCCAAGGCCATGCTCACCCCAGGCCCACTGTTCCCGAAGCAGGGCCTGGGCCTCTGTGTCCCTGCCCACCATGCCCCCCCGAAGAGCTGAGCACAGGGCTAGGCGTGGTGGGGGCTGATCCTGGTGGTATCTGCTGACTCTCTCAATCCCCTGAGAGACGAGAGAGGCACCCACCTCTCAAAGCCTATGAATTCCTGTCTGACAGACAACTCCTGAACATTTAGGCGTCACAGGATCTCTCTTAAATCAAAAGCGGATTTAGCGGGCCACCAGTGATTCACCAGAGCTGGAACAATTTAGTAATTTTCTAGGCTACTGCCTCCCATGTACTTCTCCCCTCCTGCCCCTATCCTGTCCTCATCCCCACCCCTGCCTGCCCTGAGCACTTGGCCAGGCTTACTGTCCTGGGGGTGCAGCAATAATGCTGTACCCATTTCTTTCTGGAAAGCACCATTTTCTGATGTTTTACCATCAATTCTCCAGCAATGGCCCCTGCCTGATGCTAATAGAGGATGAGCCACAGAAACAGGATGGAAAAAAGCTGCCATCAGCCCAGCTGGGTCCATAAGGGTTTGAGATGCCACCTCCGGGGATGGGAGCAGAGATTTGAGAGTCAGACCAAACTCTCAGAATGAGGGTGCCCTGGGGAGGCTGGGCCCTACTTTCCCCCCAACTTTGTGGGGATTGGAGAAGATCCTCCAGGAAGGAATGAAGTCACTTTTTCCCCAGCCCTGCCCTGAGGGTGATGAATCCCTGCTAGCCTGGGAGGGCAGGGATCCCTCACTTGTAAAAAATAAATAAATAAATAAATAAAAATAAAAAAAATAAAAATAAAAAAAAAGTGGGGGTGGCATTTGTGCCAGGCTACCAGCCCACATCCTTAGGGAGGGCAGGGCAGGACAGGGCCTCTGCTGGAGTGGCTTCGGCACAGTGGGACCCTGGAAGGAAGTGTCATGTGTGTAAGTGGCTTTGGAGCACATCCTTATGCCAAGCTCCTCCTCTCTCCTGGGACCCTGCAGCCTCCCATTCGGCTCCTCCCGCCCTGGGCTCCCTCAGAAGTCTCCTACATTGGCTTGTTAGATTATAAAGCACAGGATTGGCAGAGGGATGGCACTGGATCTGACACCCTCCTTTGGTGCATGGGAAACTGAGGCTCAGAGGATTTTCTGGTGGGGCAGGGTGGAGCCAGGCTGGGGCCGAGGGTCTCCACTCCCGCCTGGCCTGCTCTGCCTGCCACACCCAGCCTCTTCCTCCTCCCTTTTCTGCTTAACCAGGGGCCACCTCCTCCTCAGACTGCAGCAAGGACTCAGAAAAGTGGCCTCCGTGACAAAGAACCAAGAGGCCTGGGCAGCCAAAAGGAATCCACGGGAGACCCTGCCTCTCACTCTCCCAGCCCCTCGCTCCCCCAGCCCCACAGGATCTGATGTTTTTGCATCTCCAATCAGGCTGTTGTCCCCTCCACCACTGACACTCAGTCCCTGAAGAGTCAGCAGCCTCTGCCTCGTGGCTCTGGGTCGTCTGCTGGCCTTTCTCAGTTCTCATGCTTCTCCTCCCCAACCCCTCCCACCCCACACCTCTAGCCAGGTGTCCCCAGAGGGGGTCTCTGGGCCCTCACAGCAAGGCCAGCAGACAGGGATTCCAGGCTCTTAGTTCACTTCTCCCTCTCCTGGAGGCCCCCATGCCATCTGCCCCCCTGGCGTGGGTTCCACCCTGTCATTGATGGCTGCTGCCTCACCTCTTACTGCATCTTCCTTGGCTCTGTTTCCTCCTGAGAGCGCTATGGTCGCTGACACTGTTCCCTCCGCCTCCTGGCCCAGTCCGATCTTCTGGGAGCCCTTGCCTCCTCCGGGTTCAAGCCAGCTGCTTCAAAGGCCAAAGCTTTCCTGGCTTCTTAGGTGTTCACAGCATGCAAAGCCCAGCAGTGTCCAGCTGAAGGAACAGCTGCCCTGCCTGGGACAGCCTTGTGTTCCCTTCTGGGCCCAATGGCAGAACTACCTAGGTGCAGGTGGCCCCAGAGCTTTGGTGAAATTCCTCCTTCACTGCCCTTAGGGCTGTTCAAGCAGGCCTCACCACCAGGGTTCATATGTGCATCTTGATGCCAATGCAACTGTAAAATCCAGTTTCTAATATCTTAATGTCTGGAGGAAAGAGCCCATGATGGCCAAAGAACCCAGGCCCACAAAAGTTATAACGTGGCCCCAATACCACTGCCACCACCACCACCAGCCAGCAGTGCAGAGGGCAGGGTCCAAGAGAGCACCATCAACTCTCCAGCAATGGCCCCTGTTTCATGCTATAGAGTTTGAGCCACAGAGACAGGATGGAAAAAGTTGGCATGGGCACCCTCCAGCTGTGCTCACAGGACCGTGCAACAAACAGGCGGACCATCTCCTCCCTCAGGATGGGTCCGCAGGCCCTGTCGCCTGCCCTGCCAAGTCACAACCACGCAACAGACCTGGCAATAGGCCTGGTTATCCCTTCCTCCTCTGACAGTGTGTGGGCTTCATGTACATACAAACACACACATGCACACACACGAACACACGGGCACACACGCCATGCACATTTCACACCAGTACATGTGTGCACACACAAATGTGTGTGCCTAAACATACACATGTGAGGACACACATGGAGTGATGTACATCGTGGTCACTACTGCCCTGCCACCTCTGAAGCCCTGTGCCATGTACGCTGTGGCCTCCACTGCCTGCAGCCCTGAGCCTGTCTCTCTGGCCCCTCTGAGTGCGCACAGCGGTTGCCACCTGTGCTGCCCTCATCCAGCTACCTCCCTCACCTCCTGTCCTCACGGAGCGCTGTTTAAACAGTGGAACAGAGAAGCTGTGGGCATTTCTGTGACTGCATTGCTTCCTGGGGACACTCTAGTTTACCATATGTGCCCTGTTCTCTATTCCCAGATGGTACCCTGAACCCTGGGCAGGGCAGGGGACCAGGCTTGACCCAGCTCTCTACACAACGCCGGGTGGGGAGCAGACTCCATGTGCAGGCAGCTTGGGAAGGTGTTCAAAGCTGAACAGGACCTGCCATCTACCAGCCCACTAGGCACGGTCAGGAAGGTATGCTGGGCCCCCAAGGGCAGGGATGGGGCAGAGCCACCTGCAGGACAACCCTCCTTTGCTCTTTTTCCCCTAGGATGTCATGGGCAGGGGCTGGGGTGGGTGAGGCCTAGAAGGGTGGAAGGAAAGGTGGGCAGGGCCTGCCATTGCCCCTATCCACCCAGAAACCTCCTCACTCTGAGGTCCATCTGGTAAGTCTATTCATGAGAAGCCAACATTCCTGGAGCCCACAGGGTCAGCAAGATCATCTCACATGGGCAGATCACTGTCTCACCTAATGAGAAAATGATGACATGGTCCTCTGCCCCAGGCCCCTGCCTCAGCCAGCCCCCAGCTCCCCAGCCTCACCTCAGCACACACACTTCCTGCTTTGTGATGTAGCTGTACAGGTACGCAGGTCCTGGGAAGCCACCTCACAGATCCCCCTCCATGCCACGTCCTCCAGACCCTCCTGCCACCAGAGCATTGGAACACAGCAGCAGGATCTGCAGGCCATTACAACCCCACTGCACCAAAATAAACTGAGGCCATGGGTTCAAGTGACTTCCCCAATGTCATAAGCATTGAATGAGTCTCAACCTACTCCCCAGCCCCACAAATAGCAAAGTGGCCCCCTGCAGGGCATGCAGCAGAGCAGAGGACTTGCCTCATGACTGAGGCAGGACCCATGACCCCACTTCCTCCCTGAGCACCCCACTCCAGGCTGGCATCACGGGGGCCTTTGAAGAGCCAAGACCAGATGGGGTTAGGGCCGCAGGGCCTGGAACACAGGAAGCCCAGGTCCCCACGCCAGGCCCAGGCCTGTGAAGAAGGCTAAATACAGCACTAGGAGCAGCCTAGGAGCAGCCTGGGAGCGGGGGATAAGGGTCCTTCCCCAAGCCCTTGGTGTTTGAGAACCAGAGGCTTTGGAAGTGGCCATTTTCAGAGCCAGCCAAGACAAAGGGGCCCACCAGGGCTGCGTCACGGGTCTGCCTGTCTCCTGCCCATCCCTACCCAGTGAGCCTGAGGATGGGTGGACAGAGTAGGCCCAGGTTCCGAGTTCGAAGGTTGGAAGGGAGCCCAGACTCAGAAATACTTGTATAGTGGCAAGGAGCTGATCAGGAGGGCAGAAGTAACAAAGCCTTCCAAGAAGAGGCAGAGCTTGGACTCATGGAGCCTGGGGGTCTGAAGGGCTCGCAAAGGTGGCCTGGAAGCACACATGACCAGACCCCGGAATCCCCTGGATGAATCCTTGCCAGAGGGCCACTGACCCCCACGTGGGTGCTCGCCGGGTGAGATCCTGGTCATTTTCCTGGGCAGCTGGTCCCACCATGGGCCAGCACCAAAGGCTGCTCCTTACAGGTGGCTTCGGGGAACTCAGCCCCCTGTCCCTTGCTGCCCTGCAGGCCGCTGACCAACACTGCTGTATCCTCCAACTAGTGACAGCTCTTGGAGCAGAAGCGGGATTAAGGTCCCACTCCTTGGGACTGCAGCTCCTGAGGCCAACCACTCCTAGGTCTCTCGGACCCTCTCTGTTCCTGCCTCATCCTGGCAACAGTACGGGGCCTGGGTGTGATGTCCCCACACTATGATGTCCCATTCACCAGGAGTGATCAGGAGCAGAACCCTGAGGGCCCAGTGCCGCAGGAGAGTCAACTTGGTCTGGATCAGCCGCACCTGGAGGGTCCCTGTCCTGGGGCACAAGCTCATTATCTTCCTCATCCCTACAGACCGCAACACAGAGGGTCCCTCCCACAGCCTTCAGTAACTGACCCTGCCAGGGAGCGGAATGAGGGGCAAAATCAGAGCAAGGGCTGGTTTGGAAGCACTGGGGCTTGGAACGGGTGGGGCTGGGCTTAGACCGGGTCAGAGGAAGCCCCTGGTAGGGAACGTGGGATAGGAAAGGGGAAGAAGCATCACAGGTCTTATTTCATGCAACTTTGATTTAGGAAGTCTTTTGGGATTCCATCAGTGCTTCTTAGACTAAAATGTGAGCATAAACACCTGGGGGTACTGTCAAAATGGAGATTCTGATTCTGTAGGGCCGAGCGGGGCCTGGGATTATTTATTTCTTAACAATCTTTCAGGCAGTGCAATGCTGCTGGTCCCAGAACCACACTTTGAACACTAAGGGATTGAATTACAAGAAAAGCTCCTAACAATAATCTAGTGAACATACAATGAAAGAGACGAATGAAGCTGCTCATGGCACCAGAGACAGACTGCCATGGAGCATCGCTTTCCACCTGCGCTCCTGGAAGTCATGGCAAGAAAGGAAAGAAGTATCTACCAACTCTTACCCTGTGATAATGGGGACAGCTGCCTGTCATCAATAGAAAGGCTTTTCCCCGATTCTGGCTGCCCAGGGAATTGATCAAGCAGATCTTCCTATCAGGAGATTTGAAAAGCAGGCTGTTTTAGGAGCACAGCAGGGCTTTCGATGGAAAGGACGCAGAGCGGGCACCACAGTAGGGTGAATCCCTGATGCTGAGTCATCATGGTTCTAAGAACACAGTGCCCCGGTGCCCAGTCTGAGCTAGTGCCAGGGTCAGTGTCCACAGGAAACCATCCTTCCAACATGTACTGGCTCTGATACTAGTGGACTCAAACACCCCTGCCAACGGAGGAACCCAGGAGCTGTGATGCTCTACCATGCTGCCCTAGTGTGTAGGGGTGGGCAGCTGGGACTAGGCCTGAGACACAGGGAGGGGTGAGGTGGATCTCTGGGCAGCGGAAGAGCCCCACCTCTTTCCAGTAATCCAGAAAGGCTTCCTAGAGTAGGGCACATAGCAGACATTTGTTTATATAAAGGAAGGGAGGTGGTTTTGGGAAAGGAAGGTCCAAGCAGAAAGAGGGCTAGGAGGGGTGGGCTTCTAGCCACCGCAGGAGCAGGGGAGGCTCCTTCACTGCCCCTCTCCCCACGGTCAGCTCTGACTCTCGGGGAGGAACTGGGGGAGCGGAGATGGCATGCTGCCACCAGGATGTGCCCACATGAGCCTGTCTCCTTCCATATCCTGACTCAGAGCCATGGGGATGCACTGCTTCCCACTCCTGGGTTGGTGCAGACGGGGAGGCCAGGTTTTGCCTCGGGAGCACCTGGGCTGGGGTGCAGAGGTAAAGATGTAGGCTCTGCCCTCAGGGAGTCCTATACCACCCAAGTCTGTCCAAGTGGGAGCCAGGGCTGAATAAGAAGCTCAGACAATTAAAGGCCTCTGAAGACAACTGTGAGCACAGACATGAGCAGGGGAGGCCTGGCAGCCTCGTGCTATGAGGCCTGGGGGAAGTTGCTGTCCTGGCCTGGGTTCTTCACTCCTAAAACAGGTTTATTCCTATGACAGGCCACCCCAAGAGGCCTTGAGCATCATCACGGCCTCAGGCAGTGTCAGGGTGAGCCCTGGCTCCCACAGGTCTTGGGATCTCAGCCTCCCTACTCTCGATTCCCGGGAACACGTGCCTCTCTTCCCAGCCTCCTTTGTGGAAACAGCAACGCGCAGGACCCAAACAACTTTCCAGAAAAGGAAATGGAAAATCCTTAGACAAATAAACCCAAGGTGTGTCTGCCTTAGCGGGAAAGAAGGAAAAAGTGCCTTGTATTTTCTGTGGTGGCTTAGGGGCGATAGGAAGTGGGTTTTGTGCAAGGTGCTGGGGCTGTGTCACGTTCCCGGGCTGGCTGCCTTCTAGGTGGGCCAGACGGGGCAATGACCCATCACTCTCTCTGGACTGCTCATGAAGGGTGAGCGGAGGGATCTGAATTGAAGGAAAGGCTGGGCTCTCACACAATAGTACACGGGTATAGAAACCAAGACATTCACAGATTTTTCCAGAGTCCCCAAAGTCTCAGGAAATAAAGGAAGATAGGAGAGGAGGGGCTCCAGGAAGCCCCACCCTCTCCTCTGCCCTGCTTGGGGCCCTTCCAGAATCCCAGCAAATCCTCTAAGAGTCGAGGAACGAGCAGGAGAACTTGGGCACCTGCCATCTGCTAGCCTCAGGCCCTGAGCAAGCACCTGGCTGGCTGAGCCTCAGTTTATCTGTCACCAGGGAGGTGTGAGTGCCAGGCTTGTTAGGGGCTGCACACAGTGCCCACCACCGTTGCCCTCGATCTCAGTCTCAGGAGTGGTCACTGCTGGGAATGCAGGCCCAGCCGCCATGCAGGCCCTCCTCATCCAATCACCTCCTTTCACAAGCAGGAAACCAAAGCCGAGAGCAGGGAGGAACAGCCTTAGGGGGCAAGCAGAGAAGAAGCCATTTATCCAGCTGGCCCAGGAGCAGCAATGGGGCCTGGAGAGCCAGGGAAAGGAGAGGAGGGACATGCCTTGCAGGGCTGGGTTTGGGAAGGTTCAGGAAGGGACTGACTTCCAGGGGTCCGTACACAGAGACAAGGTCCAGCAGGCCTCACGACATCACAGCATCTCACGGTCACCCTTCCTGAATCTCAGTGAGGTGAACTTACCCCAACCCCTGGATCCTTCTATCAGCTCATGGCAAAAGATCCAACATTTACTGGGCCCCTACGAGGCGCCAGGCTCTCTTCTGGACATTTTACACTTAATCCTCACACCAATCTTATGACGTTTACACTGTTATTAATCCCATTTTACAGACAGGGAAACTGAGGCTCAGAAAGCTCATTTTGTGTGTGTGTTTTGTAAGTTAACTAAGGTGACACAACTGAGTGGTTGGGGCCAGGATCTAAACCCAAGCGGTCCCAATTCCAGCAGAAGCTCGTAACCACTCCACCATCCAACACAGGCCCTTTCCTCACAGCCCACACCCCATGTAGGTGCAGCAAGGATTCCCAAAACCCAGAGGCGGAATGGCAGACAGACTTGGACCTCTGATCCACAGGTCCAAGACAAGGGCCCCCAACAGCAGCAGACTCAGGAGGAGGTATGGGTCTCGATTCTGGGGCTGGGAATTCACTTTCCTGTCTAATAAGAGATTCCTGGTCCTTGGGAGATTAGCAATCTCCATAATGCCAACTGGGACCCCCATGAACTGGGGAAACTACGTCTCTCCATGGGCAGGGGCCCCACCCAAGGCCACCTAAGCACTGAAAATCATCCTGCCAGCCTGGCTGTCTTCTGCAGGGGACTTGGAGGTAGGAGTCAGCCAGTCCAGTACAGCTGGCCCAAGGTCACCAATGGCATGGAAAACAATAGGCAGTGGGTCCAGCCACGGCCGGAGCCAGAACAAAGTCCTGGGCACTTCCTCAAATTGAGGCCCCCTCCTTCATGGTTTGCCAAGGCAGGCGGGCGGAGGAAGCCTTCCATCATCATGTGGCAGGGATGTTTTGCAAAGATGCTCATGGGAGAGCTACAGTCACCAGTGCTGACAGAGGAGTGGGCAGAGGGGACCGCTGCTGGAGGCGAGAGCTGCCTGTCAGGAAGCAAGGGAGAGAGCGGGGACTTGGGTCCATGGGCCCACCACCTGGCTCCTTCAGCTGAAGCACTAAAGGCAGCGGGTCTGTGTTCTCAGGGGCAAAGGGCCTGGGCAATCTGGGGGTGGTAGGAAGGCTAAGGATGTCATGGCTGTGTCCTGAAGGACTCTGAATGTCAGGCTAAGGAGTCTGAGTGCTCTTCCTGCCAGGGAGAGAGAAGTCTGAAGCAGCACTCTGAGAAGTCCTCCTCTCCCAGGGAAATGTCCCAGCCCTGCCCATTGCCTGAGACCCTCTCCTGCTCTTTGCCTCCGCTCCTATGCTCTGGGCCTCCCATGCTGTGGTCACCCCAGAGGAGACCCACAGACATCAAGGACTTCCCTGGTCTCTCTGCTTTCACTGTTCCTCTCCACTGGAATGATCTTCCATCCACGTCTCCACTTGTTAAAACCCTGCTCATCCTCCAACACCCAGATGAGATGCTGCCTCCTGCCTCATTGGAAATATTAGGAGCCGACATTTACTGAGTCCTTGTGCTGTGCCAGGCCCTGTTCTAAGCACTGCACCATGCAGTAATACGGTGGACAGGTACGTGTCTCTGGGAGGCGAGTATAGCTGGATCGCTTGAGCTCAGGAGCTTGAGAACAGCCTGCGCAACACAGAAAGACCTTGTCTCTGCTAAAATAAATTTTAAAATTAGCCAGGCATGGTGGCAAACACTGGTCCCAGCTACGTGGGAAGCTGATTTAGGAGGACTGCTTGAGCCCAGGAGATCGAGGCTGCAGTAAGCTGTGATTGTGCCACTGCACCTCCAGCCTGGATGACACTGTCTCAAAATAAATAAATAAATAATAAAAGAAAAAGCAGACGCTCTCACACCTCTCCTCCTCTCCATGGCCCCAGCTAAAAAGTTAGTGTCTTCCTTCTGATCTGTCCTCCACATTGTTGCCATATCAGTCTTCCGAAACAGCTTGGACCCATCACTGCCCTGCTCTGAAACCCTCCATGGCTCCCTAGTGCTCACAGCTCAAGCTGACATTCAAAGCCCTTCAGGATCCAGCCCTGACATCTCTAACCTTCCTACCACCCCGAGACTCCCCAGGCCCCTTGCCCCTGAGAACACAGACCCCATCCTACCTAGAATGCTCCCTGCCCCTCCCCTGCAACCACTTCCCTTCAAGGTCCAGTTTCAATTCTCCCTCTTCTAGAAGCCTCCCGACTGCTCCAGCCCACCGAGAGGTTCCCCTCATCTGAGCTCCAACCCCCAAATACAACCCAAGAAGGATCTGAGCCCGGAGTTTGAAGGGCAGGGTGATGGGAGATCAATCAGTAACAGAACAATCCTCCCTTATACTACAGTTCCCATGCGTGGCAGCTCCTGATTACAAAACTGTCCTGATATAATTATTAATAGCACTCCTCAGGGTCAGTCACTATGCTGGGGAGGGGAGGAGCAGGGCCCAGGGATGGTGCAGACCCTGGGCTCCCCACAGAGCAGGCCCCGGG
Source organism: Cebus imitator (assembly GCF_001604975.1). Classification (NCBI taxonomy): domain Eukaryota; kingdom Metazoa; phylum Chordata; class Mammalia; order Primates; family Cebidae; genus Cebus; species Cebus imitator. The sequence continues at coordinate 14,919,016 of NW_016107360.1, read as the reverse complement.
GAGTGCTGTGCTTATCACCGAAGGCTCCGTGGGGACTTCGCTGAACCTCAGACAGGCCTTAAACAGAAAATGCCAGATAAACACTCAGGAGCACCCTTATCAAGGGCCACAGGAAAGGTGCCAGGTTTAATCTCAAAGCCACACCTGGAACCAACGGTTTAGAGCCTCCCTAAACCTCCCGCAGCACCTTCCCACCCTGACACCCAGCTGCCAAGACTTTCTGCCTGGAGGTGTGGGAGGGGCCTCAAAGTGGGCAGAAGGAGCTTTGGGCTTGTCCCCCAGGGTGGGCAGGTACATTTGGGAAGGAGGGAGGAAGGGAGCCCCGGGTCCAGAGGTAAGGAAACAGCACTAGAGGTGTACAGGTGTGTATGTGCATGTGCTTGTGTGTTTGCTTGTGTACACGAGACAACAGAGGAACTTGTGGTCAGGTGACCAACACCCTCCAACTATTAAGATCTAGGTTTGTGAAAGAGAAGCTGACTGAGTCCTGTGGGCACTCAAGAGGGGAGGACTTGCACTTTGAGCTGGGTAATCCAGGAGGGCTTCTTAGAGGAGGGGCCTTGTGAGATGGGTAGGATTTGACAGATGGACATGGGATGTCAGAGGGCAAGGACCCAGGTGAATCAGAGAACATCAGGGAAGGCTGAAGGCAGCCAGGGGAAGTTAAGGAAGAGGCTGCTGGGGTCTGCAGCAGGTAACGTGTAGGGCTGGAGGGGGAAGCAGGAGGGGAGTCAAAAAGGGAGGCAGGTTGGAATCACCCCCACCTCCCATCAGATTTATCTGATTCAGCCCCAAGACCATCCGGTGGTCTGGTCTCCAAGAGACCTCTGTGGAAGAGAAATGCCCAGGAGGGCTCTTAACTAAGGATTCCTGCCTGGGCCTCGGTTTTCCCATCTGTATGGAGAAAGGCCCTCAGTGACGTCTTGGATGAACAGGACACAGGATGGGTATTTTGTGGGCATGTGAGCAGGAGAATGGAATGAAGTGCCAAAGTCTGGGAGACAGCATGAAAAGGAAGGGCAGGAAGGCCACCTGTAGGCTGTGGTGACCACTGGCCCTTGCCCAGCAGGGTCCTGACCCCTCTCTGCGTGTAACAGGTCTGCCCGGAGCACATGCACAGGCACGATAGCAGCGTTCTGCCTGAACCCTCCCCCCTACCTATCAGCCCACTCCCTCATCCTGGAGTTTGCATTAAGCAATCTCTATTATCACAAATGCCTGGCATTTTTGCCTGGTAATTACAGCTCCCACATCCCCATGAGGATTAGCGCATGATTAAGGAGTAGGGTGGACTCTGGTGGGTGGAGAAATACCTGCAAATAGACCCGGCCGGCTGACTGCCTCCTGCAAATTTTAGAATCCCCTAGGAGCTCAGTGGCCATGTAAGGATGGTCCACTAGGGCCTCCAGTAGAAAAGGCCTCCAGCCATCTTTCACTTCCGTCCCCTCAGTGTGCTCCCAGCCTCTGCCCCACACCCCACTCTCCTGCCAGGGAGAGAGAGGTCTGACGCAGCACTCTGAGAAATTCTCTTCTCCCAAGGAAATGTTCCAGTCCCGGCCCATTGCCTGAGGCCCTCTCCTGCTCTTTGCCTCCACTCCTATGCTCTGGGCCTCCCACGCTGTGGTCACCCCAGAGGAGACCTGCAGATATCAGGGACTTCCCTGGTCTCCCTGCTTTCACTGTTCCTCTCCGCTGGAATGATCTTCCATCCACGTCTCCACTTGTTAAAACCCTGCTCATCCTCCAACACCCAGACGAGATGCTGCCTCCTACCTCGTTGGAAGTATTAGGAGCCAACATTTACTGAGTGCTTGTGCTGTGCCAGGCCCTGTTCTAAGCACTGCACCATGTAGTAACTCACTTAATCCTCATCTAGCCCTAGGAGGTTGTAATTCTACAGATGAGGAAACTGAGGCCCAGTGAGCTCGAGGCAATTGCTCAAGACCCCACAGGCAGGAAGCAGTGGAGTTAGGACTGAACTCAGGCCTGGGATCTGATGCAGCTTCCTCCTCATGTGCCCACGAGAGCCTCCCACACATGCCCTCAGGACTTCATTTTGGGGGCTACTTGTGCATTTCCACAGTCTCCCCAAAAAATCACAACCTCCAGAGCAGGGCTTTAAAACTTGAACTCGGATTCAACTGAGGATTTGTGAAAGTGCAGACTCTGATCCAGTAGCTCTGGGCGCAGCCTGAGTCCGCATTTCTAAGCCCGGATATCAGGCGATGCTGCTGCTGCTGGTCTGAAGACAGCACTTTGAGTGGTGAATCTGGACTAGGGCAGAGGGGGCAGAGACGCCCTGCTGTGCCACCCTGGCTTAGCAGAGCCAAGGGCCTGTGGAAGCCTGAGACTTCACTAGCCCCGGCCCTCACAGGAGGCGGGCACTGCTGTTTCTCTTCCAGGGCTAGTGCTCTTGATGGGCTGAATCCCACCCCAGTCCCTGTGTTCCCTTTGGGCTCAGACATGGAGACCCTGGGGAGTAGTAAGGTGGAGTCTGGATAAACCTTGCCTTAGGACAGTGTCCACACCCCTCCAAGCCCTGGCCCAGCTCTGACCCCAGGGAATTCTTGCCATTCTGGAAACGGCTCTTCGGACAGGTGCTGCCGCTATGTAGAACTAACAGGAAGAGTTGTGCGAATGGTCCTCCCATGATGCGAGAGGATGAAGAAAGTACTGGGCTGGCAGTCAGAGGCCAGGGGCTAGTGAGGATGTCTTTGGAGAGAAGCATCCGTGTGCTGGGGTCCCCTTCCCCCACCCATGGGGAGCAGAGAGGGTGAATCTCCACTCCTAAAGCCAAGGGAGGGAGGCTTCAAGGAGACTGCCTGAAAGCCTGATGTGTACCCCCAGGATATGGGACACTCCCATGGAGTGGGGAAGGTTAAAGGTGAGCAGCTCCTGACAGTGACAGAGCAGGAGATGGGCTGAGTGGGGAAGGTCTGATCTCCAGGATTTGGGAGGCAACGATATGTCGGTACTTGGCACAGTTCAAGTGTGGATCCTGCAGAAGGAAGATTTGGGTCTTCCATAAAGGAGGTGGAGGAGAGGTTGGCTCTGGCAGAGGGGCTGGAGGACTGCCATAGCACAGTTCAAGGGTGGACCAGCAGCTGACTTGGGGAAGTCCTTAGCAGTGGGAAGCCCCCTCATAAGAGGCGGCCGGCACTTCCTATGTGGCCATCAGAGGGCCCACAGCAACACCCAGCACCACTGCAGGACAGGTTAAGACCTTGCTGCCCTGCCCCTCCTCCCCGGAGGAGCCACAGCCAGCTTGAGCATCTGGGGAGGACTCCAAGGGCATGGTGGAAAGGTGACAAAAGCTAACGACAACTCCCTCTCCCAAAATGACCATTGCAAGAGGAGCAGAAACTTTCACATAATCTGGTCGGCTCTGGACTCTCTGAAACTCACCCACAGCCTCTCTAGAAAACTCTGTCCCTTTGGATGGAGACTGCCCAGGGGTGAGGAGTCAAGGGCCTGTATTTCATTCCTACAGGCTTGGTGGCAGCACCAAGGACTTGTCTCAGTATCTGGGTTTGGGGGAGGGTGGTGCTGGGCTTTGCTCATCTTCCATTCCAGGAAAACCTAGGCAAGGTGCATCAAACTGCACAGTGTACCCAACTTCTAAAGAAGTAGGTCTGTAATTTGTTGGAAATGGTCTTCTCAAGCAATACTGGGAATAGTTTGTTTTCTCCAGCCCTGCCAAAGGGACCTTGGTCAGGAGGTTAAATGAGTTTCATTGAAAAGACACACTTTTCCTTCCCAGGCTGATAAACAAGGCTGCTGCTGGGAAACCGATTTCCTCTGCCTGGGCGCTCAGCTGGAGTGCCCTATCCCTGGCCAAGGAAAACAAATGCATAAACATTTCAGGGATATATAGGAAGCATTTCTGCTGGAAACCTGCTGTGAATGGCTGCTACAGTTTACATAGCAAACTCCACCAGGGCCTCGGCACAGGCCGGACAGGACAGTCCCTACCCTCCCACTTCCCTCATGGCCTGGCTTGCTCTCCACCTGCCTCTCCCCAAAGACTGACAGGCCTCTACACATGTCCATTCACAAGAACACAAGACAAGCCCTTTCGTTGTCACCACCAAATGCCAGTTTTACCTCCGACGTGCCTGGGACCTAAATAAAGGAGTCTCCTGTAATCAGCACTGCAGAGGGACACAGCTCCTGAGCTGCTAGTGTCCTGAGCCCCAGGAGCACAAGGAAGCTGGGGACAGGCTGCTGTCCCGTGCTGGTGGCGCTCCTAGGCTTCTCCCTGGGCCAGGGCAGACACAGCAGGGGTACATCCCCTGGTTCCTGTGTGTACACACCCACCTCTGCACAGCCCCCTCAGTGTCCCAACCGCAGCACTCACTGGGCACAGAGTGGGGTACGGGGATGGCAGCTCTCACATGGGCAGCCATGAGATAGAAACCCCGGGAGGCTAGTGCTGTGCTCCTGGGCTCCTGCAGCCAACCTGTTCTTGTGAACCACTGCAGGAGAGTCCTTCACTGTGCTTTCGATATGACCCTCTCTCCCCACCCCCTTCTTCACTGGCGATGCCATTGCCCTTCTGCGTGTTCTCATCTTTTTGAAACTCATGGGATAATAGAACAAACAAGGCTCAGACTGCTACTCCCCTTCATATATCCCACTTTTCCTATTACAACTTATGCCATCTTTGCTCTGGAATGTGAGGGGCTTCACAGGCTCTGCCCACCCACATTTTCAGTCAGCCCTCTCCCCATATGCTTCCTGTCAGGTACCAGGGACCACACCCAGTCCCTAGTCCCTCTGTTTATCCCTGTCCTATTGCCCTCCCCACACCATAATGGCCAAGAGGTCCCTCCTTCTCCTTGGAAGGCTCTTTTCCCACATCTACTTGGCCAGGTCCAGCCTACTCTCCAGGTCCACCTCCATTCTCCTGGGGCCTCACCAGGGCTCTGGGGAGTGAATCACCCCATCACCTTCCCCACACCAGCCATGATCACCACAGACAGTGCACGCCACACCCTGGGCAGCAATAGAACAAAGTGTCTGGGCCCTTGACATAGGTTTGACTCCTTTTATAGAAAACCAGGTACCAGAAATGAGTCCCCGGGGCCAACCATGTCGCAGGCCTGAGTGAGGGACCATCCAGCGGGGACCAAAGGAGGGATGCAGATGAAGGCAGCAGAGACCCTGGCAACCTCCTTCCAGTACCCAGCATTCACGGCTCAGCTGGGAGGGGACATAGCAACACCCTGGGTCCCTAGCACAGTCTGGGTGGGCCCTTCATGGAAGGGGCAGGGAGGCTCTGGATGCTTCTGCAGCCATGCTGACCCAGGCTGGGGCGACGCTTTTCTCAGAGACTTGCCCCAGAAGCCTGGGATTCATCTGTCATCCTCGGTGATGAGTGGTGGACCACAGGGTTTACCCATATCCAGCGTCACAGGATGGGGTCTGAGCCATTCCAGTTCACTGATGCCCCCTTCCACCTAAGTGTAGAGTGAGGAGAGAGAGACAGAGAGAGAAAGAGAGATCAAGCTTCAGAGGCCCAGATGAGAGCCCATCTCTTTCCTCCACTTCCTGAAGGTTTTGTCTTGGAGGCTTCGAATAGTTCAGTTTCCATCCTGCTCATCCCAGCCCTCCAAACTCACACAGAAAACCACACACCAGTCTCTTATGAAACACAAATACACCCAGGACCCCAGAGAGTAATGGAGAGGGCAGGTGGCAGGTGATGCATTCTTTTGTGCCACAACCTATTTTGCGCCTGGCACCGCTGGCCCCTCCACTGACATGAATGATCCACATACATCTGGACCAGCCGCTCTCCAGTGGGGCCCGATGGTTGGCACTATAGAAGCACCTGTGCAGTCCTAGATATGGCTGAGTGCAGAACAATGGGGAGAGAGAGTGGGGGGGGGGCCGGGAAGCTGGCAGGACCTTGTAAGGTAAGGGTTCTGGGCTTTACTGAGAGTCACAGAAAGGTAGTGAAGGGCTGTGAGCAGTAACAGGACAGCTTTTTGTCTGTTTGCTTTTTACCAGAAGAAGCACAGAGTATAACTAAATTGTGGTCCAGGGTTAGAGACAACTGAGTAAAAGTTCAGCTGCAAAACAAAAGTTAGGAAATGTCATGGTCAGTAACAGTAACTAACACTTGATTTTAACACGTGGTGCTAATTTTCTAAAAACACTCAGAGGAATCAAATTTATAGACGATGGAGTGCTTATGTTAAATCTGGCACTAGGTACATTATACGTATACAGATATCCTAAGACACTATATGAACTAGCAAACAGATGTTGCATCTCTCACAGCAGTTCTATGGTGCAGTTTGAGGCTGGAATTCATAAATGCTTTCTAAAGCATGAGGTTTGGGCAGGGAACAGACATCTTGTTTTCAAAATCTTTAGATTGAAGAAAATCTAACTGCCATGGAGGAAGAAAAAGGGGAAGCTTTTCTCACTTCAACTGAACTGTACATCTACATCCAGAAAGTCTAGGACTCCTGACATTGGAACTGCGAAAAGAAGGGTGTGAAGAGGTTCTCTCAAAGTAACACAGTTGCATTTTGCAACAGAAGGCCTGGAAGTACCAAGAGGTCTCAGTCAATGGTTCATCCTGAACCCACTCTTCCCCATCTTTATGACACAGCCTAGACTTCTACTGAATCTTTCTTCCTTTCTTAGGCTTCTGCTCTTTGTCTTTCTTCAAGTCAGTGCTTTGCTTCAATTGCCACATCAAAGTCTCTCATTTTTTGGTTGAAAGTGTCCCGTCCAGAGGCAGCAAGGTTCATACTCACTCCGTTCTTCCAACTCACTTTCCTCTTGGTTACAGACAACTTCTCTGTAAAGACTGAATTTTCCCCCCGCATATTCTGAATACTTTATACCATTCCATTTCTCTTCAAATGAGCAAAAAGATTTCTTGTCATTTGGAGAAAAACATCTTAGTGGAAATTCTGTGCTTCTTGTTCCCATAGAAAGGTTTGGTGTGGAAGATATTTGCATACAGCCCATTTGGGAGCATTTATATTGCATTCTCCTCCTGGCTCCACCCAGGGTTCTGTGAGGATAGATCGCGCATACCATCAGAGAATGGGAGAATGTCACGTTCATCCTTGTTTAGACACAAGACGCAGTCCTGCCCTATATTGTGCTCCCTAGTCAACAGCCCAAGAAATTTTGATTTGTCCCAATAGGAATGCTGAATTGTATCTTCTTGTTAAAACACTTGGCATAAAAGGTTCAAACGGGTGGATGCTGGAAAACACACTCAGCCAGGAATGTTACACTGTTTGGGGCAACTGTGTCCCAAACTTCCTCTGCATCTTCCTCCATGTCATTTGGTGATGTCCAGTGATGCTGAAAGATCTCACCCAAAATCGGGTTGGATGGCCTTTTGGCAACCAATCCTTATCTGCCTACATGAGAGCGTTTACCACCTTGAACCATCTGGTTCCTGGGATCCTTCTGGTCACAAATGCTTAGAAACGGATCTGGATGTGCAAAAAAAAAAAAAAATCTGCATACATTTTTAAAAGAGATTTTTCAAGAACAAATACTAAAAGAACTACCTTAGTGAGATCCATCCCCAGTCTAATCTGTGACAAGAAGTGCACAGTAACACTCTTATGTTCATCCACAACCCCACCTCCGCTTCATCATCAATCGTTTTGAAGTGAAAAGGCCAGCATCATCACTTGTTCCATGGGATGTGGAAGAATTAAGTGCTTCTACGGTATTCAAGTGCTTCAGACTATTTACTGGGCTTCTGTGTGTCAAGCGGATCCAGAGGAGTCTATTGGGTTTTGGGGTTGGGCCACTTTGATGGAATTTATTCACATCATAGCATTCATCTTCACTGCTCAAATAAGAGACACAGGGGCTATATTTGGAGACAGACTGGCTTGGCTTAGCAAAGTTGGACTGCTCCTCGGCGGTGAGTGCCCACTGCTACTACTATTTGGGGGTAGAGTCTGATTATGTCCTACAGTAGCTAATATAGGACCAATCAGCAGGAAAATGGCCACTGCTCTGGCTTACACAACTGAGTAGGTTCTGGAGGTAAGCAGGCTGGGAAGGCATTGTGCTGACCCCGGTTCCTGGGGACTGAATCCACCTATTACATCTGCTGGGTTAATAGCGCTTTAGCAATCTGCAGCAACACAATGAAGGTTTGAGACTTTCACTATTCTTGTTCTGTTTATCATCTTTGCAGTTTGGAGTGTGTCATTAAAAAGCTTTTATTGTTCTATTAAGATTTATGGGTAAGTGTTGAAATCTTGGACACTTAGGAACACATCAGGAATCCAGACTCCCCATGGGTAGTAGAATGGAGGCAGGAAGGAGAGCAACATCCCTGCTCTCAGCCTGGTCCCCAGGGTCCTTCGCCCCATCCCTCTGTATCTTTCTAAGCCTTTGCCCTCCTGACCCAGACAGACAAACTGAAGTACCTCCTATGAGCTCCCAATTTAGAAATTCCTTGAATCCTGGCAAGATGTTTCAGTGCAGGGGTGAGTCACACTAGTGCCACTAGACAGCATGTGTCACACCACAGTGGCTGAGTCTCACTGTCAGGCTATTGAGTTGGGCTTGGTTTTGAGGCTTTTCACAGACATAACCAACCCTCCCCATCCAGCCAACAGGTGCAAATGCAAGGAGAGTACTAGAAACACCAGAGGGAAGCAGTCTGCAATTACAATAGAAAATCAAAGCAGAGAAATGTTAAAAATTGAAAGCGATGAGCCATAACGCATGTTGTGCTTGTGTAGGGGATGAATCTAATCATTCCCCGACTGGAATGGTTCAGAAAGTCTGTGAGTCAATTACAAGGACAAGTAACAAATGCTCTGCATATGCAACCAACAACTGGGGACAGGCAGAGAAAGGGGAGGGATGAAATGGAAACACCTCTGAGGAGCAGAAGAGCAGAATCAAAGTCCCAGACTCACTCATCAGTGCTAATGCAGGAGGCGGCTGGCAGCCAGCCAAGTTTACAGCCGGGTCTCTCATCTCCTGCACCTTCGGCATTTTGGCTAATTCTTTGTTGTGGGGGCTGTCCTGTGCATTGTGAAATGTTTAGCACCCTCCCCCAGGGCTGTGACAACTAAAAATGTCCTCAGACATTGCCAAACAACCCCAGGGGCACAAAATCACCCCTCTGAGACCACTGGCTCCGTAAAAACACCATGGTCCCTGATGTTCAAGTCAACTCAAAATCACAGAGAAGGGCACTTCATGGCCAAAAATAAGGCCCTGTCTCCCCAGGGGCATCACCGCAACAGAGGGGTGGTCACCTGCCTTAACTGCTTTTCAGCGTTGATGAACAGTGTTTTTCATGCGGCAAAAGATGCCTGATAGAGCCTGTGTCAGCCAGAAGACGGCAGGCCTGAGTTCAAAGCTCCTGACTGATAGAAACACATCCAGGGACTCCTCTTGCATACTCTGGATCTCCAGACAAACAGGCCTGAGCGAAAGTTTCCATTCCCGTGCTCCAGCCATTCGGAACCAGGAGCAGTTCTAGGATGAGTCACGTGGATATCCCTTACCCGTGGGTCTTAACCCCTGCTGCGCCCTGCCAGGTCCAGCATCCTGCAGGATGGGAACCAGATTCCTCTTTGCAGAAGTGTTCTCTGACTGCCAGGCCACCCACGGGCTCCTGTCAGCACCCAGGCCAGGCTCCAAGACAAAGCTAGTTTCACCAGTGCCTGAAGCTTGGGCTCCGGGTGGAGGTGGCAGGAGGGGGTGCCGCTGCATGAACACCACCCTCCCAGGTCAGCTGCTCCTCCTGGATGCCTGCTTAGGGAGCAGCCCCACCCTCCCAGGAACTCATCGAGGAAACCATGGTCTTCGCTCAGCTTCCAAACCCTGCCTCGCCTTCGCTCTGCCTGCTCCTGAGCCCTGGCTCAACTTGCCGTCTGATTCTTCGTCCTCCCTAAGACATTCCTAGAGGCCCTTGCAGCTCACAGGAAAGGGAGTGCTCCCACGGCTCTTCTTTCAACCTCACAGCAGCTCAGGAGAGGGATCCTTAGACCCTAGGGACCGATGGGGGGAAACTAAGGCTGGGAGCAGAACCAGACCTTCTGGAGCTCACACAGTATGATGACTGCAGAGCCAGCACAGGGCAGGTGAGTGTGGACAGCAGGGCATCGGAAGAGGGCTGGCGTGGACAGGGGGGAGTGATAGCGCCAAGAGAATGCTCCTTCAATGGGTGGGAGGCACTATGGACAGAGAGCCTGGGCAAAAGGGTATCAGCATGGAAGCCGAACGGGAGGATGTGCAGGCAGTGGGGGCAGCTGAGGGAGGCGGGTGCTCTGCCTCAGCCCCTCAAAAGCACCATTCCCAGCTGGAATTACATTTTCAATTCTTGTCTGAGCCTCCAAACAGAAACATCTGTGCCCCAGCCCCAGGCTCCGGTTATGAGTTCTTTCTCCTTTCCTCTGGACTGTTGACAACCGTTTCATTTTCCTCACTCTAGCTAGACTGGAAGCATGAGAGGTCACTGTGTGTGTCTTGTTTGGAAATGACCATAAATTAGCCTGTTTTTGTTGAGATGGTTAGAGTACAATGGAGGAGGCAGGGGACAGACCCCACATTACTGACACAAGCAAAGGTAACAGGAGACTCTCTCAGGCCGAGATTTGCGTCACACCAAAGTGCAGAGACACACGGGGTCTGGGGATGGTTTGAATTAGGGTGCTCTTCTCTGAAGGCAAAACCAACAGTCTGGGCTTGTGCAATGTCACCGTGGCAACAAAGCCAGGTGGTGGGAAGTCACTGCCCGCTCAGTGACCTTCCAATGGGCTGGGACAGCAAGAGCCTACGCTGCAGTCCCTAGAGCTTGTAACTCAAGGTGTGGCTGGGACACACACCTCCGTTCTAAAGGCCCCCATCTCCCTGTCTGTAAAAGAAGAGGTGATAACAGGTGGTGCCCAAAGGCCTTTCTATAGAGCCAAGCAAGCTGCCAGCTAATCAGCTGTGTGTGTCAGGGAAGACAGGGCAACAGAGCTGGGTTTAAGGGTGGGTGGTGCATCTTTCCCTGGACTCTAACAGGGTTGATTCTGAACGTGACTTGTAGCTGATGGCAAACTCCCTGAGAGCAGGAACCAAGTCTTACTTAGCTGTTTCTTCCATACTGTCCAGCCTAAGGGTTCTATGAGGGTTGACCTGATGTGAGCGAATTCCATGTGCCCACCACCCTGGCCTACACTGCAGCCTACCCAGGAGATGGACAAGATGCTGTGGGTACACAGCTGCATCTTATCAGCAGCTTGGGCTCTGACTCCAGCCTTTGAAAAGACCCGAGTTCAGGCCGTGGCATCGTATGTATCCCCTTCCTGACACGGTGGGGCCTTCCTACAGACAGCAGAACTTACCCTCAAGAGGCCAGACCTGCTGGAAGTGGGTCCTCAGTGACCTTGGAGACCACTTTCCCTAGTCCCTTTGGGCTGAGAATCTGGGATGAAAACAGAGCACCAGCCTTTGTAATCCGACCCCTTGGACTAGGATTCCATGAGGCTGGGCCTGCTGTCTCCCATTACAGCGGTATGCTACCTGAGGGTATGGGGGCAGTGTTCTCACTCTCCACTCACCCACTCAACAGCTTTTCTAGGAATAACTGCCCAGGTGGACACACTATGACGGAGGGATTGATGGGGAAAGTGGAACAGGAAGGCAGCTGGTGTCAGCAAAGTCCTAGCAGACATGGAACACTCTGACCTGGGGATGAGGGGATAGCTAATGGAGCCAGGAAGAGGGTACCCCTGGCCCAGTGCTTATGGTGGGCCAGAGAATCAATGCCTCACTTGATACCCAGCTTCTACAAGGCAGCGGGGGTTAGGAGGGGAGGGCACTGCCCTCACCTGTCACTCACCTCGTTCTCAAAAGTGTGGTCCCGAGACCAGCAGCATCAGCATCACTTGAGAACTCCTTAAAAATGCAAATTCTTGGGCCCTACCCTGGACCTACTGAATCAAAAACTTAGAAACTCTGGGTGTGGAGCACAGCGATCTGTGTTTTAACACATTCTCCAGGTGACTCTGATGCCCCTGAAGCTTGAAGACCACTGCTCTGGAGCAAACCTTCTCCATGCATGAGCCACAAATGCATAGGGGCTCCCCTCAGCCCATGTGCCACGCAAATAGAACTATTTTCCATCCACGACTGCTCACGGAGATGCTGGGGCTCAGCCTTGTCCCAGCTTACACAACACTGCGCAGATGTAAAGGCAAGGAAGGGCAGGGCCCCGGCCCAAATCATGCAGCCTCTCTGCTTCCCACATCATCTCCCTACCACCTGCTTCCAAGTGGCCAAGGGGCAGGGAAAGGAAGTCCTGGGCGATGGAGGCAGCCGATAGAAGAGGAAGAGGTGCTTCAGGCCCATGTACACACACTAAGACTCTTACTTTGGACTGAGCTCCATACAGGCCAAAGCCCCAGCTCAATCACAAACAACTGCCAGTTACGGCTGAGCCCAAGGGGTCCAATCCTGGGCCCACACTGGGAGGTTCTTGGAGAGTCACAGTGGAATAATTTCTGGGGAAAAAGGAGTTACTCCAGAAGAGGCAGTGGAGAGGTCTCAAGTGGTGGGCCACCCCCTGGGAGGGGTACAGAGACACAGAGTCAGATGGAGGCCTTCAGAGAGGGTCCCAGGAGTTCCAGAGGCCAGCAGAGGCTGTGTCCAGCATGTAGTCAGAGCCCTGCTCAGCAGGCCCACCTGCAGGAAGGATGCCCTGTGGCCTCCCACACTGTCCTGCACAGATGCCAAGGCTGGTGTCACCTCCTGTCCCCACTGCTGCCTTTCTCTCATCACTTTGAATGAGTGGCCCTTTGTACATGAAAGGAAAGTGACCTGCAGGTGTCCTTAATCCTCCTGATGAAAGAACCATTGGCACATGACTCTGCAAGAATGCTTCATCACTGGCTCAGGGGGCGGGCAGGTGGATGGATGGACGGACGGACGGATGGAAGAATAAACAGACAAAGCACATTGAGGATGTCTCAGTGTTCCTCCCACCTCCCCTTCTTGGTGTTTCCAGCATGTGAACAGTTCTCTCTCTTTCTCTGCAGTTCCTCTCAAGGGCTCACTCGCCTGTGGTGGGCATCAACCCTAAGCTCGCTGTGCCCCCTGGATCTCGGGCAGTCAACATTGCAGGGCCTTGCCATTTTCCATTCCCCTGCCCCAACCCCAACCATTTCACAGGCAGAGAAATGGAGCTTCTCTGAGGTCACAGCAAATCAGGAGTGGCTGAGGTTATCACAGTGAACACGAGCACTGTGGAGCACTTAGTAATGTCCCAGGCACTCTTCACAAGGTCCGGTGAGCTAGATACACATCACCCCCATTTTACAGATGACTAAGTGAGGTGCAGGAAGGTGAGGTCCAGTGGCTCGCAGCAGGGCTGGAACCCAGGCAACTTCTCTCCAGAGTCCACACTCATATAAAGGCCACCAGTTCCACTGCTCCCCAGAAGGGACTAGGATCCAGGCCTCTCCCTCCCAGGCTGCTCTTCTCATTAATGCTGAGGACCCCGGATGGTACTCACCACATTTGGCTGCTGCTGCCTTGAGGGAGGAGGGGCTCCAAGAGGTGCCTATTTAGCCCCACCCCCCAACACGAGGACAGCCTCGGAAGCTGTCAAGACACATCACCACTGCACATCTCACCGAACCTGGGCCCCAGTGACCACAAGTGGAGAAAGCTGTGTCTTTCCAGTAACCACACACCTTTGAATCAGGGCGGTCCCGGAACCTATCCACCTTCTTGCAGGCCTGACCGCCCCCAACCATGGCTCCTCAAAGCTATGCAGGGCGAGGCTCTAAGCCAGAGAGGGGCTTGACTCACTTGGTTCTGATGCAGAGCTCAAGGGGTGGGACAAGGTCGTTGTCTGTGTCCTCAGAGATGGTTTGGGTGGTATCTGGGAAGGAGGAGAGAGGCACACACACGTCACTCAGGGCCCTGCACTCACCCTGCGGTCAGCACAGACCACTCCCGGGACCTGACCCCTTTAGTCCCTGTCCCCTCCTCTCCATCTCAACTGGACCCGCCCTCATCCCTGACATCCATTCTCACCTGCACAACTCACTAGTCCCCACCCCTATAAGCTACACAATACTCTTTCTAAAAACATCCGATTTCATCACCCCGATTCCAAAACCTTCCATGGCTTCCAACTGCCTGACGAAATTCAAACTTGTCATGATAGTATTCAGGGTTCTTTACCATGTGGTGTAGGCTTCACCCAACATCCTTAATGCCACCCACTGCTCAAGGCCCAGCTCTGGCTGCCTCCTGCAGGAAGGCCCTGCTGGCATTCGCCCTCTGATCCTCCACAGTCTGGACGGTGCAGTGAGTCTGCACTGCTCTCTGTCACAAGGGGTGGCAATGGATATGAAGGCTGGTTCTGTGACCAGCCTGGGGGCTCCCTGGGGATGGTGGTAGGGGCCGCACCAATAGTCAGCCGGATCTGCTCCTGCTGGTTGGCCAGGCCATCGTAGTAGTATAAGTCAAAGAGCCTCTCGGTCCTCCAGTCACGCAGGAGCCCTGGCTGCAGGCTGAAGAGGACGCTGAAGTGGCTCTCGCTGCACACCACCCAGATGGGGAACCTCGGGGTCTTCAGGAAGCAGCCAACCTAGATGAGGAAGAGGCCTGATGTGAAGTGTCCCCAGGGAAAGGGGCCAGGGCATTTTTCTGTCTGACCCAAGGCAGGGCTGACCTGAGGAGGCCCTGTTGAAGATCACATCTGTGTCTGATGCTGGGAGCTCCCCATGCTGCTCAGGCCACTGTGCTGTTTCCCAGGACCACCCCTGCCCTGCCACCCTACCCGCTGCTGCTCGTACGGCCTCTGTCATACAGACCCAAGACCTGGCATCAGCCGCCCCCTCATCCCCCACATCTAGTGGTTCCCAGTACTGCCCATTCTACATCCAAGAGCTCCCCCACTGCCAGCCTTTCCTCCTCAGATCTACTCAGCCTCCAACTGCACCACAGCAGTGACCTCCAAACTAATTCTTCCCACACCCCCCAAGCAAATCCAGCTTGTCCACTGGCCTAGAGCTTGCTTGCCCTTGGACAGCCTGCATCTCCCAAATCCCTCGCTGGAGCAGAAATGGTTTCCCCCTTCCAGCTCCCCAGGGGCACATCACTGGTTGCCCACCCACCTCAGCCTCATGCTCGACAGACTATACCCTGAAGTGCCAGGAGGCCAGGGACTAGAACTGTTCTGTAAAGACAGGTAGGAATGGAGCCTTGGGGAGCCGGGAGAGAAGGGTCTCAGTGAGAAGTCTGGGGGGGTTCCAGGAATGGAGGGCCAGAGAAATTCAGGGTGCAGCAGGGCACTGAGCTTGAGGCAACACTTGGATAAGGAACATTCCGAGCAGGGGAATTTCATGCTGGCAGTGTGTTTGGGGACGACAGATATGGAGGAATAAGCACCAGGGCCCTCAGCACATCGCTAGCCTCTTGCCTGCAATGGGAAGAGGAGTGACAAGGGCCCCCTGTGAAGCCCTGAACGCCTGGCCTCTGTGCACTCTCCCCCAGTCCCCCAGGAAACGACTCATTGGGTGGCGCCTCTCCGGACCCTGGGCCCTGGTTTACTCAGCTATGTACGTGCCACGGGCCAGGCTGATTCTGGCCTAATCCCCACTAGCCCCAGGGAGATGTTTGCATGCTCAGGTATTTATAGCTACAGCCTGTGGATTAAAGAAAGAATGGGAATTATTTTTCCAGTGGGGAGAAGGGCATACTTTTTCCAGAGCCCTTTACAGGAGAGTGGTCGGGCAGCTCCCGTCTCGGGCTGGGATGTCTCTGACAGAGGGGCTGTGCTCTGAAGGGCCTGAGCCAGGTCCCCAGTGAAATGCCTGCCCGTTTAAAGCTGCCTCCTCCAGAAGGCACGAGGACAATCTTTACAATGTGCTCAACCTTTTCCTAAGGTTCTGGTGTCCCCTCCCCCCGCCCCGAGGCCTCCCCCCAGCGCTGTGTGACATTCAAGTGGACTGCAGAGCTCGTTCCTTAGTGAAATGTGGGGGAATTAGATGTCTTACAGGACGTGGCTGGACGTGCCTAAACCCCATGTAAACCTGACTTCCATTCCACACTTCAAAGAGGCTTTTCTGGTGAGAGCATCACCAGGAACAGGGAACTCTGACACAGGGAACCAGCATTCATTCAGGGCAGGGAGAGAGTCCGGAAGCCAACCAGGGAGCAGGCCTTTGCATAATCAACCACCCTGTATTTTCCAACAGAGGGACAAAAGCGCAGCTTGCCACACAGAAATAACAGTCAAGAGATTAAGGGGAAAAAGCTGCCCAGAGAGTTTATAAATGAGTTTCCTCATTCAGGAGCCTCTTTCCAAGTGGGTGACATTTTCCAGAGATGAAATTCACTGCCTTTGAATTCTTGGGTAACCAAAGGCTTGAGGTGAGGTCGGGGTCAGGGAGTGGGGGGGGACCACATTTCCTACAGCACAGTCTGAGGCTCTCTCCTGGTGAGTGAACATGCAGCACGATTACGGATTACTTAATCTTCTGGGGTGGGGGTTGTGAATGGCCCAAAGCCATCTGTGGACAGCCAGGTTAGAAGCACTCACTTAAAAGGATCAGCATTTACTTGCATAGAGCCATGGTGTGTCATTTCTAAGGAGAGCAGTGCGGACACAGTGCTAAAGGAAGCAAGAACAGTGCTGTCCTTATGGAGCTTACCAGATAGAAGGGGGTGACACAGTAATTAAATCAAACTCAGACATTTCCACAGCACCTCAGTGTGTCCAAGATGCCCTCAGATTCACCATGATTATTTTTGTATCACTAAGTAAGAAAGAAAAAGCAGGTGTGTCAAAGTCTGATACATCATCAACTGTAATAATGCATCAACATTTCAGAACTGCTCAAATGTGGGAAAGTTTGCATCTTAAAGGTGATGAAATGTGATGCTTAAAATCCAGGGGAGGCCTATGAAGGAAAGAATCAAGATGCCCTGATGGCGCCTGACAAGATAGGGAGGTGACAATGAGAGGTACCCCCTACTTAGATGGGG
Organism: Cebus imitator; assembly: GCF_001604975.1. Taxonomy (NCBI): domain Eukaryota; kingdom Metazoa; phylum Chordata; class Mammalia; order Primates; family Cebidae; genus Cebus; species Cebus imitator. The sequence goes on along the minus strand of NW_016107360.1, from coordinate 14,902,015 downwards.
TTATGAGAGCAGGAAAGGCTGCCTTTTAGGAAGTAACGTTTAAGTCACAACGATGAGAGGAAAAAGCTAGGCAGGTGGAGGGTGCAGCGTGTGCAAAGGACCGGAGGCGGGAGGGAGGCCGAGAGAAGCCCCAGCTTGCAGGTGAGAGTGGCGTGGGCTGAGTCAGAAGAGGAAAACAGGTGCAGGTCTGGCAGGGCCTTGGGGCTGGTGGGAAGTTTTGGATTTTAGTTTCTGCATTAGTCTGCTCAGGCTGCCATAACAAATACCACGGACTGGGCAGCATAAACAGCAGACATTTATTATCTCACAGTTCTGGAGGCTGGAGGTCCGAGATGTCACCAGGGCTGTTTCTTAAGGCCTCGCTCCTGGGCTAGCAGATGGCTGCCTTCTCCATGCCTTCCTTCACAAGGCCTTCCTGCTGTGTGAGCCTGTGTCCTAACCTCCTCTACTTAGGGGGATAGCAGCCATACTCCATTGGGACCCACCCTAGTGACTTCATTTTACCTTAATCATTTCCTTAAAGGCCTTTTCTCCGAATACAGTTATTAATACATTCTGAGGTAATGGGGGTCAGGGTTTCAACACAGGAATTTTGGGGAGACACAGTTCAGCTCACAACAGTCTTAGAGGACCGGAAAACCACTGAGGGTCCAGAGAATATGATATGATCATGTCCGTATTTTTAAAGATCACACTGGCTTCAGTGAAGGGACAGACTGGAAAGGCGGAAATCAGTGGGGAAAGGAGTTGAATTCAGCCTGGCTGTCACAGGTGTCGAAATCAGCGAAGCCGGTGGCTCTGACCTGGTGAAAGTGGACAGGCTTAAGAAATGACTTCGGGGGAGGCACATGTCCTCCTGATGGAGTGGCTGTGCTCCTGGCTGAGTAAATGTGTGCATGGTGCCCATCTCTGAGCTGGGGAAGGTGGGAGGAGGATGGACCTTTCTAAATTCTGTCTGCCAAGCTATTTTCCTTTGGGTTCTTTCATGAAGACAGCAATGAACATGCCTTACTGGTCATGAAAGAAATTCTGAGGCTAAACTCCCCATCCCACCCCATCCCTCTTGTACTGTCAATCCCCCATAACCACCATGACCATTAGCATGGAGGGGCTTGGCCTCCAACTGTAGCCTAGAATGCAGTCCAACCCTCACTGCTGAGCCTTGTCCTGGGCCAGCTGTGGGACTGATGGAGGGAGCCGGAAGTCAGACGGGCAAGACCAGCCTGGTGGGGTCACAGATAGCCCATGGAGGTCCTACAGGACACAGCCAGGCCAGGTCAGGAGTCCAGTTACTTATGGCAGGGGGTGAGTTTCTCCAGCCCAGAGTTTCATCAGTTTCCCCCAGGTACACCCCGAGTATGGGTCATCTGAGCAATTCACTTTTAGGTAGGACCTTCTCCTTCTCTCACATCCTCAGTGAGGGCCCCAGGACCCCAGGCTGCAGTGAGAAGCCTGGAGACAGGCTGCAAGCAGGGGGGCCTTCACCTGCTAGTGAGTGAACACCATGGACGTCACAGCCCAGGCTGTTCCAAATGCCAATCTTCCCCTTGGCTATGTCTGTGCTGCCTGAGGAGAGGGCCAGGCCAGGCCACAGCAGGGGTCCTGGCTCTGAGACCAGATCCGGGCTGGGGTACTGAACCCCCCTGGACTCCCTCTATGTCCAATGTGGCTAATTGTGTAGGGCCCAAGGGACCTGGGGACAGAAGGGATAGAAGGTGGTGTTGAAGAAGAGTTGAAAGGGGCCAGACGCGGTGGCTTACGTCTGTAATCCTAGCATTTTGGGAGGCTGAGGTGGGTGGATCACTTGAGGTCAGGAGTTCAAGACCAGCCTGGCCAATATGATGAAACCCCATCTCTACTAAAAAATACAAAAATACAAAAAGCTGGGTGTGCTGGCATGTGCCTATAATCCTAGCTACTTGGGAGGCTGAGGCAGGAGACTCGCTTGAACCCAGGAGGCAGAGGTTGTAGGGAGCTGAGATCGTGCCACTGCACTCCAGCCTGGGTGACAGAGTGAGACCCTGTCTCAAAAAA